>NC_141768.1:33204935-33523328 GCF_051362555.1 Lingula anatina
GAAAATGACACGGTCTAGTGTATCTGCGAAAAAAATCTGAAAAAAAAATAAATTGATGGAATTGTTCTATTTGTGTTTTTGAAATATATTTCATTGCAGCTTGTGAAAACGCAGGCTTAGAATGTATGTAACATAATTTACATCCGAAGAAAAATGTCAAAATATCGATGATTGGTTAGATTTGCTATATATCGTTTTAAGGGGTGGTTGGGTGCCACAGCGTTCTCAGCCCATATCTCAGCATAGATTGGGGTTTGCTTCTTACGTTTGCACTCTTCCTCCCAACATGGTGATTCAATATTTACACCATTCCTCATGAACGATACAGTTTTAAACAAAAGGCGAACCGTGTCAATTCTTCAAGTGGGAAATTTGATCGGTTTAAAATTGATTAGCCGTAGCAATCAACTAAATTTGTTCAATCGACATGGCTGAGACTTGTCATTGGGAAGTAGCCTATGAAAAGCTGCTTGACAACTGTGTCGGCGTAGGAAGCGCGAGGAATCGATATACGCGTATTATAGCTAGACATTAGTGGCGGTAGTTTATGTAATTACAGCACCTGCAACTTACTCATTACCTGATTAAGCTGTACCAAAGCAAGATCATAACAGAAAGATTTTAACGGATAATTTGAAGTAATTACAAAATCAATTAGTTTTTCATGTACATTTAGATAAGGTTAAATTTAATGGCCTGTGCAAGGGAAACTAGGCTCCGAATATGCTGTAAAAGGTCTGTTTTACACCGCAAACTTTACATTTTGATTTGGTCTATTTCCCATGGTTCATTTAAGAGCAAACAAGCCACATACGTTGCAAGTCATTTAAAGGATAAAATTCTTTATCCAGATGGTTTAAGGTAAGACGGCCTATACGTGTCATCCAAGACCAAAACCTTATGTTGTCGCCATATATTAATTAGGCAAGAATCTACAGTAGCAAATATTAACTTAAGGAGCAAAGTTTAACATTTTAAGGCAAAAAAAGATTTTTAAAATGATGTAAAGGATATCCACTCGAGTGAAAGCAAATTGATTTCTCAGTTTCACCTCGCGGGCTATATAGGAAGTATTTTTTGTTCTAAGGAGTACAGGATATTGGGCAGCTTAGACTATTGTACGAAAGATGTCCACTTAATTATATTTTATGTATCCACGATATTGACAAGGATAGCTTACCAATACGGATGCCATGACGATTTTGGAAGTAAGCCTACGCAAAGAAAACAGTGGGGAAAGGCAGAGCTGAGAAAAATGTTTGGGAGGCAGCTGACGATGGCCTACGTACAATGTTCATGCAAGCAGGTTATTTGTACCGCCCGTGGTCTCATTTAGACGCTGACTGAAGGAAAATTAAAAGATATCCTATATATTCTGGGACAAAATAAAATGGTATCAATTATAAAGACAAATACATCTTTTTAAAACGATCTAATATGTAGGGCACAGGGAAGGGAAAGTTACGTGCATTATACTGTTTGGAGCAGGCGGGGGGAGGGGGGGATGGGGCACTACCGAAGCTAAGGGTGGAGGGGGGTCACATGTCCACACAAGGCAGTGTCCTGGGTTCGCCATTGCATGTGTAATAAATTACTGGCAATGATGGAGCATTTTGTAATCAAACGGGTTATATAATACTAACACTTTTACAGTGAATGTTTCACAGTGTTTTCAAACTAGCCCAATAAAGCAACATAGGCCTACCCTAAGCGTTTAGCAAAAATAGGAAGAACTTTTGTCATTCAAGTTTTAATGGTTTCGAGAATCAAAAGGTCAAAACAGCTGACTACTTGTGCAGGTGTTCTTAAGATTGATGACCCGTCGTGTTTTCCTCTGGGGTTATTTCCTAGATATAAAACTTCACAAACATACTGGTTGTAATCATTTTACAATCCAAACATTGGGTTATCTAACCAGTTAAACTAGAAACCAGTAAAAACGATGCCATCTTATCCCTAAACCGATTTCTTTTGTTATCAAACTCTGCGTATGAAAAACTTCATTGTCATAGGACAGAACAAAACTTGAACAAATCCTGGATACGTGGGCAATGAATGCCACACAATATAACCGAGGCAGTATAGTTTTATACAAGACCTGGTGTGACAGGTAATTAGTCTTTATAACGATAGATTTTAATAAATACATATCTCCTATTAGTCACTGTTTTTCGTTTGTCATTCTTGTGATAATGTTCAGTAACTGTTTGTGAGTGCACCGTTACATAAGCTAAAATCGGGCGTCGTTGTTTCAGTGCAAACTCATTTCAACGAGAATCTTTATTGACCAGTTCTTCGGAGTGATAATTTCTATTGCCCTTTCTCCTTTTCCACGTCTAAGTTTCCACTTCGTACTTATGGTAATCACTCCTAGTCGCTTAATAGTATTAAAATGTGACACGTTGCATCTCTAGTGAACAGACGCGTGGGAAAACCTAGGGCAATCAGTACTTCTTGCCGGTAGCTGGAGATTTTAAATGAAATCACTCTGTAAACGTATAGGAAAAATGACATGCGTTATGAAAGTTTACTTTACTGATAAATCATATATCATGACATGTTGATTCATATTTTGTATTCAAAGTATAATGTAAAATGTATATGTTATCATGTAATCATGCAAATGCCAATTTTCAAAAATAAAAAATCTGAAAATCTTTGACGGCAATGGACGTTACCAGATATGGATTCTATGTCAATTATAAAAATCATCTAAATCAAAATCAATTGACAAGACATGTCTTAAAAATCAGATAATAATGTTAATTTGTTTTCACTACTTCTTACTGAGCTGATGTATTTAGTTAACCAGAGTTTCGGAGTTGATGCGGACCAGCCTCCCAATTTTCAAACTTATATACATGTTCTCGAGTATGAACGCGTTTGATGGAAGTTTACCTCGTCAATCACGGAACTACGTCACAAGCCAAATGCATTCTAGTGATTAGATTGGGACGGTCAACTCCAATCAATGGTGCAAGTGAAATAAGAGTCCCACATGCTAGTAAATGGAGATCCGCTATATTTCATACATACATTTCTGTATTATAAAGCAGTTTTTATGAGAAACTAAATGGAATTTTGCATGTAAACTTTACATTCTCCCAATTTGGTTTCTCTTTACAACAAATAATGGAAAATCTAGTCTGTAGTCACATTCATTGTAACGTTGAGACAACTGGCATAGGCGTACTACACGCGTTAAAAATGTACCTAGGTACATTTTTAAATACCAATGATATCCAATGCATTGATATACGTCTTTTTCAATTCAGACATTGGAAACTATAAAACAGCTCAAATAAGGAGCATCCGATGTTGAAATTTCTTTATGCAATGTCAGGAACTTTAAAGCATTCTGTATGAATCAGGATACATTAAGAACCAAGTAATCTAATAAAAAGAATACACAAAGCATTTAATCTTAATGCAGGGAAAGATCGTGCAATAATTCAACAGTGGGAGAAATTTGCTTTTTTTTCCTCAAAAAAAAAAAAAAAAAAAAAAAAGTTAGATTTGGCTTGAAAATCCTGTATAAGATAACCTCTACATAATGGCTTCCTTATGATGCCAAGCATGCAGCCAATAACCTGAATTTAGTTAAATATTCTATATTTATTGCAAAGTGTGTGAATCCGCTTTTTTCAGGACATGGTACTTCACACCAAACCAAACCAAGATTGTGAAGTCTTTTTTCATTCTTTCACAAATGTATGGTTTTCCCCCTAAATTACAAGAAATGCTACAAAACCATCTCAAATGCTGGCTGTAATGTTAAACAAGACAAACCAAACATGACTTCTAACAAAGGATAAATTTGGTGTATGCTTTTCAAAATACAAAAGTAAATGATGATGAACAAGCATAAAAATAATATATTCTTTATTTCTGGTGTACAGATCTGAACCTTTCTCCTTTCTAAATATACAACTTAGACCAAAAGTTCAACTCATTCTGCAATAACATATTTAATCTCTTTGACTCCATTAGTCTTGGATAACATGCAAAAACATAGTAGTGTGAATTCATCTTAATGTCTAGAACTGGTCTAGGTTGGATTCTGAGAACCTGAACACTATCTCTGAATACAGAATGAAACAACTTATTGTGTTAACTATTAAAACTGCTTTGCAGCAGACAATGCTGATCAGAAACACGGGTATGATTAACAAAAGATGGCATATATATGACAAATATGGTTGAAACGCACACAAAAGCAGTCAACATGAGGAAACCTTACACCACAGAAATCTAGGCAAATGTAAGCTACTCGTAATTCATCATTACCACAACAGATTCAAGACATGCTGATTCAGCTAATGCCATAACCAAAATCAGATTGTCAACCACCAACTCAAAACAAAGAACAAGGCCAACGTTATATTTTCAAAAGCTACAATTCAAGATAAACATATTTCAAAGTGCATTCCCCAAATTCATTCATAAAATTTGTGCATATATTGGTTGTGTTAATTTGAAATAAAGACAATTTTTTTCTTTTCATGTGTCTTTGGTACAAAATAAGTAAATAAATAAATAAATAAATAAATAAATAAATAAATAATATCCTAATTGCAAGGAAACTTTTTAAAAATGCAAATTACTTGTACAACCAAGAATTTTGAAATGCTCCACAAAACACCTTATCACATACTTCATGTTTAAAGAAAACAAGATACAAGTGCAATTTTTGCCCAGTAGAAGGCCAAACTTTGAACAATTTGGATGCAAAAACGATTCACATTATATGATAAACTCTTACCAATAAAACATTTTGACAAGATAATTACAGCTGTTGATGCTATATTTCTATATCAAATGGATAATAAACTAACACCTAATAGCAATAATAATAAATAAATAAATAAAATATTATGACATGACAATTACAGCTGTTGATGTTATATTTTTATATATAATGGTGGTGATAATTTAAAAGAATATTCAATAACACACAAAAAATCTTTACTTGGTGAATAACCTAAATATTGCAGAGGACAACAATATAAATTCTTATCCAGTGGATATTAATTATGCATCAAGTTCTATCATTGGCCTTATGGTAGTCAAGGGCCTGGTTGTGCCACGATAAAATTGTTCTCAAATATAAACTTAATAATTATAGAATGCTTTCTTCAGCAGTAAGCATTCCTTTACTGAAAAAAAAAAAATTGTAAGAGAAAATCACTTGGTGCTGGCAAAGCAAAGGCTGAGATTCAACAATATTTCACAAAACCAGCTTTACCGATGCTAGTGTTATAGTAATTAAAACAAGGCAGCAAAGCTGTCAAATGTACAGACAAAAAACAGAAAATAAAGATGCAAAAAAAGGTCATTTTGTCAATTTTGATGCAATAATAAATAATGCTTATAATAGCACTGTCAGTCAACACTGAATTTTAATCATGCACAACAGGTAACATGGTCAATAACAGGAGCGGACCCTGAGATATTTTCTCACAGTATTCCAAAGTATCTATGTTGATCCATCCTCCATTTTGATGGTCTTCCAACAGAAAAAAATAGATACCAGTCAATATAAACTTAATAACCTGTCTTCAAGAAGACCCAGAAGATGGTCTCATTCCACCCCTTCAATAAGATTACAGTTTCAGGACCATGAGAGACTATAGTCACATGATGAAAGTCTCAATATTTGAAAAATGATGACAGTGCATAAAATAATTTTATATAATGTTTAAAGACATAAAAAAATTACAACTGCTTATGTGGAAATACAGAAAATGTGCAGAGCCTCGAGCGGATGAGAGTTAAAAGTCACAAATGCAAGTGTTTGAGAAAAAATTGTAAAGGAAAACATAACAAAACTAGAAAACCACCGAGAGTGCAGACCTCTGCCAAGGCAGCAATTGTTGATTATTGATTGATTATTGAGCCAGACCACCACTAAAAACTAATCATTGTCCTCTTTGGCCCAATTCTGACAGTTCCTGAAAATTTCAGCAAAATCGGTCCATAACTTTTTGAGTTATGTTGATGACAGACAAACAGGGGTGAAAATATAACCTCCTAGGCAGAGCCTGAGGTAAATATAATTTCAATGAAGCTGCTATTCAAACTTTTAATCTTTGATTATATATATATATATATATATATATATATATATATATATATATATATATATATATATATATATATATATATATATATATAATAACCTGCATAATTATCACTGCTTCCTTATTATTAATCTAGCAGAGAGCTTAACTTTTGGGAGTTTACAAGGAAATATCAACAAGTGTGCTTTATGAAATCTCCTTTAATGGCCTTTCAATTAGGCAAATGACTTTATAACTCAGAAATTAGCTAAGTGATACCCAAGGGATATTAACAGACTGACCCTCTTAAAGGTCTTTCAGGCCCATAAGTCACATCTTAAGAAAAGCACAAAACAATAATGCACAAAAATAGGAGACTACCAATTCTGATGCAATAATACATTATGTTTTCCTGCACAGTCAACATCAAATTTTAATTATGCACAACAGGTAACAACGACGAAAGTAAAAGCATAAAGCTTCAGGCCCATCAGAGTTCAAGTTTATACTTAGAAAGTGCCAGAATGAGAAAAATGAAAATTTCACACAAAATTGCATAAATTCAATAATAAATGATAACCCAATTGACCTGGCTTTCTAATTTGAACTGCATGCCAATCCTAAAAATCATACTTGTAAGTTAAAAATAATAATAAGTTTTCTTTTCATAATGTTTGCAGTAGCAAAGCAAAAATATTGTTGTCAATTTTGATGTAACATTACATAATAAATTATAGAATAATTATCACCAATCTTTGATTATTGACAATAAATAGCATGGACAAGTAGAAAATTTGATTACCATTCGGCTTCATGTCCATGGGAGCTCCAAGTCCCACAATGAATATGCCAAAAAGATAATGAATATTTCACTCAAATGTATAACTTCCAGAAAAAGAAGCCAATTAGACTGCTTTTCCAACTCATTCTGCATTTTAGTCCTGTGTTTCTTTTTTAAAAGTTTGACAGTCATAACACGGTTTTCCCATAATGCTTATCATAGCAGCAGCACCAAAAATTGTGTTTTCTTCTATTTTGATGCAATATTACATAATGCTTAACAGCATAATGACCATCAATTTTTAATAATAGAATATTAGTAACATGGACATTCAGAAAACGTGACTAGCAAAGGTCTTCATTATCATGGAACTTCAAAGTCACACCTTGAAAATGCCAATAAGTGAAAAATTAAATTTTCACAAAAAACTGTTTAACTGCCAGAAAAAATAACCAAACAGACTGCATTGCCAACTGAAGCTGTATTTTAGACCCATGTTTCTTTCCTGTAAGTTTGAGAACGGTAATTGACATGATTTTTGTTAAATGGTCATTATGAGAGCAGTGCCCAAAATAGGGGTTTCTTCAAATTTTGATGCAATATTACATGTTTAACAGCATAATGACCATCAATTTTTAATAATGGAATATTAGGCACATGAACATTCAGACAACGTGACTAGCAAAGGTCTGCAGGCTCATGGAACTTCAAAGTCACACCTTGAAAATGCCAATATGTGAAAAATTAAATTTTCACAAAAAAACTGTTTAACTGCCAGAAAAAATTACCAAACAGACTGCATTGCCTACTGAAGCTGTATTTTAGCCCTATGTTTCTTTCCTGTAAGTTTGAAAACAGTAAGTGACATGGTTTTTCTTAAATGGTCATCATGGGAGCAGTGCCCAAAATAGGGGTTTCTTCAAATTTTGATGCAATATTACATAATGTTTAACAGCATAATGACTATCAATTTTTAATAATAAAATATTAGTATCATGGATATTCAGAAAATGTGATTAGCAAAGGTCTGCAGGCTCATGAAACTTCAAAGTCACATCTTAAAAATGCCAAAATGTAAACAAGACAGCACTGTTCTGAAATGGGTTTATTTCCATTTTTAACATTTTTTTTAACATAAAACAAAATAAACAGTTTGTTGCCATTTTTATATGACCAACTAAGAAAATTGATGAGATGGGAAAAATATTAATAGAACAGTGTTTAATGTCCAATTTCCTCCATTCTGAGATTCTGAACATAGTGGATGATTGAATCTGACAAACTGCAATGATGAGTTTATTACCATTTTTGACACTTTATTACACAATACACGATAACAAGTTTACCATCATTTTTACACAATCAATTAACAATGTTGTAAAGATGCAGGAAATATCAAACAAACACTTTTACGTATCTTATTAGTTAAATAATGAGACTGTTAACATGCCTGATAATTGATTCTGAGGAAATGTGAAAAAACAGCATAACTTCTAAAATAAAGGCCCGATCATGCTGATTTTCGAACTTGACCTGCGTATTATGAATATCCATCAGTTCTGTTAGTTTCAAGCCAAAAGGTAAAATGTTATTTCACTTATCGTGTTATCGGTGTTGCATATATGCTGAGAAAAGTGAAAAAACAGCGTAACTTCCCTAAAAATGACCCGATCATGCTGATTTTCGAACTTGACCTACGGATTATGAATATTCATCAGTTTTGTAAATTTCAAGCCAAAAAGTAAAATGGTTTTCCACTTATCGTGTTATCGGTGCTGCATATATGCTGAAAAAAGTGAAAAAACAGCATAACTTCCCTAAAAATGGCCCGATCATGCTGATTTTCGAACTTGACCTGCGTATTAGGAATATTCACCAGTTCTGTAAGTTTCAAGCCAAAAGCAAAAATGGTGTTCCACTTATCGTGTTATCGGTAAAAGTGCACGACGGCGACGACGGCGACGACAGACGCAGATGATGGCTATATGTACAGACACATCTGTGTCTGTACATAAAAACCTGTCAAAAGCAACAAATATTCTCTTGGATAAATGCAACTAGAATATGACATTTTAAAGACAATGTAAAATATTATCAGCTGTGTAATTGTATGGGTGGTTTAGGTGAAGATGTCACAGTGAAAGCATTTATTGGGATTTTCTTTACCTATATAATAATAATGTCACCCTTTTCACTTTCTGTTTCTGGGACAGTCAATAATGAATGAAAAAAGTACAAAACTGTGAACAGCTTATGCATTACACAATGTTTCAATGACACTAAAAGGAGTTATCCACATCAGAAAACAAGCCCAAACAACACATTTCATTCTAAATATTAACTACTAACAGTTTCTAAATAAGTTGCCTCTACTATGCAGTACTCCTCTGCTGTCTAAATTCAATTGTTCTGGTTGTGTCAATTTCCACTGTGTGCAAACATTCCATGGTTTAACCACGTAGCCTACAGTACACACCAGTCTCCATGGAATGTGTAATGATTATATGGCATTATACCATTATACAACACAACTACAATTACATCTGTTTATCACATAATTTTTTAAAAAATTAATATTTGGGCCTTAGTCTTGGTTTTCAAAAAAAAGTCCAATTCTTATTCTAAATCTATACAGATTCAACTTATCATGTAATTTCTTACCCAATATCAAAAATAGGGTCCAACCAGACTAAAATGAAGACTTTAACCATGGGTGCTAAATCATACCTTCAAGTTTAATGGATCTTAAATGGTACATAACTAATTGGTAAATTTATCTAATAATCAAATGCGCAGCACCTCATAGAATATTTGTAAAACATTTTTACACTTAATTTAAAAAATTCAACTGAATAACTGAAAGTGTGCTACATGCACCCATCCCCGCCTTGTCTAGAAGATAATTTTTTTCAGCAAATGCCTTAGATCACTTAAATTGGATAAAGGAAATGTAAGACATATTTGTCTCCACTATTCTGTTATTTACTTCAGGTGAAAATAATGGATATTTGCCTAAATGCTATTGTTATTTATGTAGAGTTCAAAGCCACAAGGGATCAAATATTGCCAAAAATATAAGTCACAACACTATTTTCACACATGAAGAATCCACATATCAATACAGGAAAGAAGCATATGTGAACAGCATTACAGAACAGAACTGACATCATGTGTGAGGAAAAAAATAAATCTAATACTGGAATTACCTAATGATTAAGCAAGATTGAAGAAGTTGCAGATCAGTGGTACCTTTCCCATTGTTGGATTGCTTCATTTAAAGTTATTAAGTTCAGTATTAGATTTATTTTTATTTCCCTTTTATGTGATGTCGCTGTGCTGGATGAATCAGAACATGCTCTCTCTGACATGTGTATTCAGACCCTCTACAGCACAAAATTACTATATGGCACTGTGATTTACTCACTTTTACTTCTTATTTTGCAATAAACTTGCAGAAAGGATCTTACAAATGGTCCTGCTTACCTGTCATATCATTTAAATATATTCTACCATCACTTAAAACATATTGGGCTGATTTTAAGGGGAAAATGAACTGATTTTCAATTATCAAAACTTACACATTTTTCAAAAAAGTATCTTTAATTGAAGATATATCACGATGATCAGTCAAATTATCTTGTAAAATACTCCCCCCCCTTCCCTCCAACATTTTGCTTTTGAGCACCAAGATTATCACATCCCAGCATCATCATCACCAGATGTCAGCAGCAGTTGCCTTCCAGCATAAGGGTTGTCTCGTCTTTTGTACCAGCAAAAGATGCCTACCCCTATCCCCACTATCAGCAGGAAAGCTAACGGACCAACTACAGCTGCTATCACAGTGGAGTCTGAAAGAACAACAAATATCCACATGTTAACTTAAATGTGTGTGTGTGCGTGTGTGTGTGTGTGCGTGTGTGTGTGTGTATGTGTGTGTGTGTGCGTGTGTGTGTGTGAGAGAGAGAGAGTCAGAGTCAGTAAATTTAAAGTAAAGCAAAAATAAGGTTTCCCATGTGGCAACGACACGGACAGACAGATCGATCAGAATATGTACAGATGCTTACTTACAGTGTCTGTCTATAAAAATTGAATTTGAATCATGGATATAGAGTAAAATAATAAATTGGTCTTTATCTTACTTATGCCAGGTTTTTCTGTTGCAGAGTTTGGTGCAATGTGTGGCTTTGTCACCCCACCAGGACTTGCTGTGGTAACTGTGCCTGAAAAAACATATATATTCAGTAATTTGTAATAAAATTCAATAAATGAAAAATAAATAATGAAGAGGTATTTATAATTGCGATCATCTATTTTGATTGCTTTTATTCTCATGTAGTTTTAGTGACTGACAAAAATGTAATTTCTGACATGAAGCCAACAAGAGTTATACACAAAACACTGCTCAGGGTAAAACAATTAATACACTTTGTTCAAATTTAATGAACAATTCTCATACTTACCAGGAAACTTAGTGGGTCCAATGACTGGAGGTCCCACACATTTCTGACCATCCCAATTCCAGTCCAAAATACATTCACACACTCCGTCTCTGCATTTCTCTCCATTTCCACAGCTATGTTGATCAATCCTACACTGCTGGCCAATCTTACCTTTTCCTAGAAATACATATTCATAATGAGAGAGAAAAAAAAGGGAAAAACTACAGGGCTCATGGAAGTATACAGCAATAATGTTAATACAGAGCAAAAACAATCATGGTTAAGTTATTTACTAGTCTGACTTTAGGCTAGCATGTTAGTTTTCATAATGTTTAAATTGACTCATGACAATTTTTACGTAATACAATATATAACAAAGAGTCACTAAAAAAAAACAGTGATAATTCAAAATTAAAGAGTTAGTTGTAAAGCAGTAAATAATATTTATAACTCAATGAACAAAGAAACTTGTAATTTGATTAATGTGTCATCATAACTTACAATACCTAAGTATTTTTTCACATTATATGCTCGTTTGTAGTAAGTATAGTCCAGACTTATTGATAGATACAGACCCACGAAATATGATTGACGTGTCATTTTAGTGACATATTTACTTTCGTTGGTTGTCAAAATGAGGTCTCCATTTGGATGGAAATGGCAGCATTGTAATGAGCAAGATACCAGGATATATATGGCATTGTACTAGGTAAAGTAGGGTTTTGCTGTGCATCAAGACAGGGAAATTGTTCAGAAAAGTTTTTGTTCATTGAATGATAAAGTTGTTACCCCATGTTTACTTGAGCAATAACAGTTTATATTGATCAGCAGTGAGCCTCCAAGGCTCTCTAAAAGAATAACTAGTTGGATTTTAAGATGGATTTCACATCACATCACAGAAACACTGTATAAACTGTTAGTAATATGACAGTTACACTGTAAGGAATGCTGTGAACTTGAAATATTCAAATAAGTGAATGTATATATATGCCATCATTCATGAATGCAAATTTGCTGACGATTGATGTAAAAAAGTCTTTGCATTCATAATAAAGCTAGTTAAATTTATCTAATCTGTATTCTCTCTCTTAGTTCCAAGCATTATATATAGTTAACATGTCCTGAAGCAGACATTTTATGGCATCGCTGTTATTGGCCATTAAAAACTGAAAAAGCCAGCCACCCCTGGCATGTTTTCTCAACTCTGACAAAGACGCCTCAGATGAATTGGTTATGTGGCTCACTGAAAGACAGACGGATTCCAAATGACCTATTATATGGAGGATTAGCTTCTAGTACAAGACTTGTGGCTGGACCAGCCCTTCAGTTTAAGGACGTCATCAAAAGAAACATCAAGCCGTGTAACCACAACAAACTGGGAAATTGTGGCAGATGATAGACATTCACGGAGAAGTACTGTTCCGTCTGGTAGCAAACAGAATGCCGAGAAATGTGTTATAAACAGGGAAACCAAACACAAACATGCCATTGTCTCACGAAACAAAAAGACGACAAACATAAAAACTGAGAAACATGCAGAATCAACAGAGGTTAAAGAAAAGTAAGGATACTATACTGACATATATGCAACATGTACATGGACACCCCATGCTACTATGCTATAAGAATAACAGCACAGCCTAAACAACACCAAACCTTCAGTTGTAGGAGGGATCTTTGAGTGATGAGGTCCTTTTGTCGTTTCTCTGGGATTTGGTGTGGAGGAAGAAATGGCTTTATGATCTTTATCTGTTGCAGGCGATGGCAACCGACCTGATGTTGGTGCTGGTGCTGCTGTTGTTGTTGTGCTCTTCAAATTGTTTAAAATGCTCAGACAGCGGCTGCTGGTCATATGTGTGATAGGGGCGGGTGTAGTGGTTGCTGATGGACATAGAGGCACTGGGATCTTAATCCCTGGAACTATATGCCTGGTGAGACCTTGAGGGAAGAATTCCCTACCAAGGGCAGTCAACCTTATCCTAAACGTCACCTAAAAGAATAAGAATAAATAAATATTTATATTTTTTTTTTTCCAAATCATTTCTCATCAGTTTTTTCCTATTTTGCTGGCTGACAAATGATAAAAAGGATTAAAATCATGTTTTAATTACTTTTAATAATCTCTTCAATGACATTGTGACATCAGTTCATTGGTTGAATTTGCCAGTGTAGCATTAAAAGCTATATTTTGGATCTATATATTTTCCAATTTATCATATGATTTTGTATTGATAAGGTTACACACCCCACAAAGGACCCTCATGTAAGTACACACACACACACACACACACACACACACACACACACACACACACAGAGGCACAGAGAGAGAGAGAGAGAGAGAGAGAGAGAGAGTTGCACTGGTAGAAGTATCTACGTATCTATCTATCTATTTATTCTTTTTTATACTGGTATCACATTATAAAATTTTTAATCATGCTTGTACATGAGGAAAAATGTAAAAAGGCATCTCAGCAGAATCCCTATTGAAAACAAAACAATAACTTCAGCAACAATGGAGGAAAATACAATTTAGATTTATTGTTTGACTTTGTCTCAAAGGTTATATATCAACTACCTATATAAATACTTACTGATAAGTTGACCATATTTTCCTTTGGCACTCTCTCTATGTTGACTACGAGAATTCCTTGAATACCGCCAAGGCTGTTGTTGAAATGCAATCCTGAAAATGATCCAAAACAAATACAAGTGCTTATAATTGCTATAAAATTTTAATACAAAATCAGTGATATCTCAAAGAAAGCTTAAAAAATGGATAAAAATCTTATGGATCTATTCACACAGTGACTTACACCTTGACTTATATGGGTATACAGTATCTAAATTTTGAATGCCCACATTTTTTAATGTGCCCTTGTGCAATATTCATCCTATGAAAAAAAAAAATTACAAAAGCAATCCACTGATGATATTTGTTAGTATATCATATTAATGGCCTAAATGCATTTTTTTTTTAACTCAGAGGTAGAAAACACTGTATTACCAGGAACTTGCACAGTTTCATTGGTGTGTACTCTCTGATCAAAGTGTACTCCATTGTGTGGCAGAACAATGTGGAGGTCCACTGCCGGGGGGTTCTCACAGTGCTTCATTTCCACCCCAAAACACAATGGAATGTTCCTGACAGGAATAAACCTGGCAAAGAGGCCCTACAAGGCAAAAAAGTGATGTCCAGAGAGCATGATGAGTTTGATGAAAAGGTAGGTTGGGTTAAATTATCACCATTTCATATAAGTACATTTTTATGCTTATATTTCTGCTGCAACATTCATCCATCTATAAGGTTCAACCGAACTTCATTTTTGTTTAATTTAAATTCAGTATGATGCTTTGTCTGGAAAGTAAGCAGGTTGAGTTTAAAAATCAGTGCAAGATGTGATTTTTTTTTGACCAAAGCCTTTGCGCATTTTGCGGTATTTTATAATCCTGCTGGTTTAAAAATATCTCACTCAGTGTCTTTTCTTCCACAATCAACCCAATTTTGAGACAGTATGAATTTTCTTGTATATTTCAGTAAGTTTTAACCATTAATTTAATAACTTTCTTTGAAAAAATTAGCAGTTTTGATTGTAAAAGTGCATTAAGATGTTTGGATAACTTGAAAATTTACTTTTTTTAAGAAAATTATTAGACAAAGCTGCTTTATGGAATAACTTTATATTGGAAAGCAGATATGCCTATAAAAATAGTCAATTTGTTAAGAAAAAAATGCATCTCATAACAAGGGAAAGGAGAATTTAAGTAAAAATTTCAGCAATTTTTGCTTCTGAACACCAATGTATGTATATCATTTTAACTTAGTTTTTGAGGCATGGAGTTTCACCTCATCAGGTAAAAGTGCTCTTGTCGTGCTTTTGATGGCACATCACCATAAACAAATTTTGAAAGTGCCTGTTAACATTCTATGGAATTCTGGGTCCATTTTCTTTTTCAGTTCAGTGTTTGTGTACTTGACAGCTTTGCTGTTCAGTTTTCATTTTAAATGATTCTAGTACACCAATATCGCCTTGTATGCTCAAATATTTTCCATATGGGGAGTTGACATCTTCTTCAATACACTGCACATAGCAAATGTCACTTACATCGTATGTAAAGGAGCCTCCACAAACAAATCCATCACACTCTATTTCTTTCTTATGACAGCTCACTCTGAAAGTTTCCTCAGAATAAAGTTCTTGAGAAATGTTTTCCCAAACCTGACACTGCTTTTGTGTTGATGGTGTTGTAGTGGTTTGAGTGCCTTCAGCTGACAATAAAGCTGAAAGACATTTACAAAAAAAAAATTATATCTTAATATATTCAAGTACTGTGAGAACAAAAGACAATATATATTTTATAAAATTTCTTAATTCAGGATTTAAAAGCTGTGATTCAGGATGAATATTTTCGTTGTTGGACAGTGGCTTTAATCTTTGACATGATTTTTCAAACCACTCATTTGAGAAACTCAAGTAAATCATCAAATTATATTTATTCTCCTATTCTTGCTGGGCTGGAGCAAAATGTTTATTTTACTATAAAGATCTACATCATCAAATTGTATACAACATAGTACCGAATTAATAGTAAGTAGTGTGTCAGTTATTAAGATTTTATCGATATGTAACTCTGATATATACTTCTGAAGACTGCATAGGTTCCAAGTCATACTTGAGCACAATAGATAACATACAGGGGCATAGCTATGGTTAAATTAAGGGTACTAATACTCTACTTTTTGTATTAATTCTTTAACAAGTGGTTAAACCAACATGCTAGTTGCCTGAGGCAGGCAGCCATGGATGGAAGAGTGGGGGGCGGGGGGGGGGGGGGGGGGGGGGGGGGGGCGGGCGCTATTTTCATATCAACAAATGACTGCCTATATGCTATCATATCTGGTAATATGCCTTTTTGAGGTATGCCACATTTACATTTATACAGCAAACCACTACTGAGCAGATGTAGAGAAAGTGTAATTTCTGGTCCAAAATGGGTCCCGCGAACATATCTGTATACCATTCTTTTAATCTCTAATTGAAAAAAAATTGCATGTGTACGCTCACTAAGGCAAATGACTAGGGATCTCTGACTTTAAAAAAATAGATAAAAAATTATAATAATAAATAGATAAATAAAAAGGTGTATAACTTCAACCTTCGGGTTTCCATGTTTCAATAAAAGATTATTATTATTATAATGATTATTATTATTATTAACAGGTAGCTACGCCACTGGCAGAATTGTAAAGCTACTTGGTAAAACAAATGTGAAAAGAATTAATGAATATACATGCATTTGATCAACTTTTAGAAAAAAAAACTGAACAGTTCTATCTACATACCAAATATAATAATTAGTAACATGAAACAAACGCCGATGAAATTATTCATGTTGCACAAGTTCATGCTAACTTCCCATTTGTTGAATTTTGGTCCAACTGCATCCAATTGGTGTTTTATATTTGTTATCAATAGCTATAGACGAAGATTATTCTTCACCTACGATGACCCTAAACCACTTCCTTGTGAAGAGATACCCCGCAGCATACTATTGCATTTACTGTAATATTATTACTTATTTTCTATTTGATATTTGTTATCCTTATGAGACACCAAAAATGATATATCTCCTGAATAAGTAGTATTTATTATATACAGGAGATATACAACTCAAACTTCACATTTCCTGTTTGGCTGCGGGATGAGAATTATGACGGACGGACTGACAAGGTAAATAAACGGAAATAAATTACTATTTGTTGCATATTTATTGTATTTATGCATATCAAGTTAAGATAAACTTAACATCCCTTATATAAGAACAGCCACTAACTATGTTATACCTGAAAATTTCTGGAGCATACCCCCCCCCCCCCCCCCCCCGCCTCCTACCTCGTACATGCATCAGCATCTCTTCTCTTTCTTTGTACATTGTCTCTTCTTGTTGATTATATTGGATTTATTTAGATGACATACTTCATTCTAGGTGCAAAATCATAACTGATTTATTGTCTAAGATAATGCAATACTCTGTATGTGATCAATTGTTAATACTATCATGAATGAGTAATGTTGGGGTTTATTTCAAGGGAAATGGTTGTAGAGTTTCAGTTAGAACAATGTTTACGGTTGGATAAATCTACTCTATTTTTTTATTCTACAGTTCTGCTTGCCATTTCTAGTTATTTGTTAATTGATAGAATTCCCCAATATTTCCTTGTAAATTGCATATTTGAACAAAATAGTGTTAAAGGTAATTGATTTTTAAGTAACATGCCCTGGTAAACATCCAGCATACATTCTTGTTTTATTCTCAATGTATATTTTAATTAAAATTTGCTTTTATATTATTTAGGTCATGTAGCTTTGACTCATCCTTTGAGCAGGTAGAATTTCCACCTCGAGATCCAGTAAGCACTATAGCCAGCTCAAAACCTGAAGATGTTGTAATAGGAAGAAGTTCTAAGTGTTTGACTAGATGTAGGTTTGACTCACTGTTTGAAGAAGATGGAAGGTTGGTCAATGAACATAAGTTGAGGGAGCTAGTGTTTTCAGGTAAGAAGGTTTAGGCATATTCCAGACCATCCAGTGGTAAGATTCATAAAGAATTAAGTACCCATTCCCATTAACACTATTGGTCTATATCATGCCATCTCTGCCAGAACTCTGTGTGCAGTCAGCTTTATTGAATGACGCATCTCCTCTTGGCGTTGAGTAGAATAAATTTAAACTTAAGAAAAGTTGGTGATGATATGAGTACATTGGAGACAAGAGGAGGCTTGTCATTGAGGTAAGTTGATTGCACTCAGCAATAGTCTTCGCAGAGTTGGATTGATGGTATGTAGATCGATGGTATCTATGGGGAAATGGGGTCTATGATTGTACAGATCAGTTTTCTTTTTTTTTTCTTTCTATGGTTTGATATATCACATGTACATGTATGCATGGTAATATCTTAAATGAGACTCCTTGTAAACCATGTAGTTTAATTTTTCTAATTTTTCTTCAGATATATAGTCATGAAAATAACAAACAACAGCAAAAACAAAATCAGATTAATATATTTTTACCTTACCTTAGTCCATTCAACGAGTAGTGTGAACAAAGGACTAACATTAACAATATCGATGGAGCAAAGCAGCATCTTATGAATTGATTGTAACTGCATTGAAAAATCACAGTGT
The DNA here is from genome assembly GCF_051362555.1 of Lingula anatina. Lineage (NCBI taxonomy): Eukaryota > Metazoa > Brachiopoda > Lingulata > Lingulida > Lingulidae > Lingula > Lingula anatina. The sequence continues at coordinate 33,223,401 of NC_141768.1, forward strand.
AAAATTCCAAAAACATTATTCAGACTAGCCATCACCTTGGTTGCATGTGAAACCATCTCACTGATAACTTTATTAAATTTACCCAATCTGCGAAGTGTAACACCTACACATCAAAAATCATCAACCATCTCTAATTTGTTGCCACCATAAATATGGTTGACCTCACTCTATTTTCATTTACTGAACACACAAATTTTTATCTTATCCACATTCACTGTAAGCTGCCATTTATATATTCCTGTAAATAATGCAATAAAACTGGGAGATCCTCTTCTGATCGAGAGAAAAGAAATGTGTTGTCTACAAACAGAAGGTAGAAATTCACCATTACCGGTAATGAAATTAAGTCCACTTTTTGAATATTCTCTCTATTCTCCATATTATTTGCTAACATAAAAAATATTTAGGGAAAAGTGGTTCACCCTGTTTTACCCTATCATCAATGTTTGGAAGTAATTGTACTGAAATTAACTTTGTTTCAGGAGGAATATCTCCTGACTTAAGAAGTGATGTATGGCCATTTCTATTTGGGTTATTTCCTTGTACCTCTACACCAAGGTGAGTCTGTTTAGGCCTTTGGTGCATGAAGAAAAAACAGCTGATCATGAGTGGTTGCTCATGTTTTTTTTCACTTTTCTGGGATGATTTTTTTCCTTTTCAAGTTTCTTCAAATAAGTACTAACTAATATTGATTACCAATCCATGTTTTTAAATGACACTCAAAAGATTGCCCATGCATTTTGCAAAACTCTGAAAACTGTGTATCATATTGCTGAATTTGAGTATTTTTGTAGGGAAAGGCAAGTTTTAAAGGCAGAGTACAGAGTGAGATATATGGCATTGAAGGAAAGATGGAAAGAAGAACTGTCTCAGAGAGAAGGTGAATAACTGTTTTATTTATTTATTAATTTATTTATTTATTAATTTAAATAGACCTGGTTGGCTTATTTTTGTAATCTGTAATATTTGTAGCAATAGTCCTTGTACAGTAATTAACTGAGTACTGGTATATGCAATAAAAACAAGCTACATGTTTACAATGCAGTGTGATTTATGATTGTTGAACTGTAATTTTCTTATCTTCTAATATGCAATTCTTTTACTGAACAGATTGTCAAGGTCTGTTAAATCCGACATATATCAGGTATCCTGACAACCATGATGATAACCAAAGAAGTAATATGCCAGATGATATAAAACAGCAAGTAGAATTTATGAAAATTCAAGCCAAGGTGTGTAATTATTTTATTTAAAGTCGTGTTGTAATATTTCAAATATCTTAAATGAATGTGGAAAAGTATTGTTTAATAGCAAAAGTTTCAGTCAATAAAATGCAAGGCATTGGCTGAAAAATAAAGTTTAAATATGCAAAGTCAACACATATCGTTGTTTTAAAGGCCTTATAGTCATACAGTATTGTTTTGATAGAATGAAAAAAGTTATGGGTCTTATATTGCTGGCATTTTTTTGTTGTTGTTGTTGTTTTGTTTACAGGTCTATGCAGGGAGACATGAGTTTCACATAGAAGACTTGAAAAAAGCAATGAGAACAATCAATAAAGATGTTCCTCGAACAGACAGAGACATTCCCTATTTCAGGTAATTGTGGAAATAGATGTGGGAGTGAAAAAATTACTACTGTATCAACTAATTACAGGCCATACAATAAATGAATAGAAATATTTGCAATAAACCAGTTAGAATAATAGGAAAATAGAAAGCAATATGCAGTGTAAAAATGATTAATGCCAGAAATGCCTCTTGTGCAGTTCATTCAGAACAAATCTGGACAAATTTGATTACTAATAAATTTCAATTTTATCTAATAAATGCATAGGTTAGCATGTACCACACTACTACCAACATACAAGCACTCCAAGCCGATAGAAAAATATAGTGAAAAAATGAACACAATTACATTAATGTTGACTGATTTCAGTGGAGACAATCCCAACCTTACAGTGCTGAGAGATATACTGGTCACGTTCTCTGCCTTCAACCCACACGTTGGCTATGCTCAGGGCATGAATGACATTGTCAGCAGGTTCCTGGTGGTGTTTGATTCTGAAGTGAGCCTTAACTTAGAATAATAACAAGAATAATAATGATTATGATGATGATGATGATGATGATGATGATGATGATTATGATGATGATGGATCAGATTTATTTTTAAAAATGTCTCACCACATGTGTCTCAGCAAAGTCATGTAGAGATTAAAAAAGTAAATAGAGATTAAAAACCTTAGAAAGAATTTGAAGGAAAGGTATGATAATTGAAATTATCCCTTCACTTTTGAATATCATACAGAAATGATAAAAAAAAATGCATGATCAATTAATAATTTTTTAATGACTTGAAGTAAAAAGAAATGTGTAGGCTAGTAAAAACAAAAAGTTATTATGATAGTAGAGGTGTTATACAGAGTTATGCTATCACATAACACTTTTGATTAAGGTAAGATGGGAGTGTAAGTTTTTACTGTTCCAAGTCATAAAAGTTAAAAACAGCAGTATTACATCTTTGATTTTGGACTCTTAATCACATTTTGACAGGTTGAAGCTTACTGGTGTTTTACCAAGTACATGGAAAATGTACAAGAAGAATTCACAGAACATGGGATGTTAGATAAAATTGGTAAAAACGACTTTCTCAACATAGATACACTGTAGTAGTCCTGCCTTATTGGACATTCATTTTTTAAACCTGTAATGTAGTGTTTTCCAGAAATTGTTGGTAATGGTAACATATTTTAGAGAATGAATACCTTGTTAAGATGATTCAGCTTCAGAGGTTCCCTTTTCCTACCTCTTCTCCTTTTGCCTGCCCTTAGCAGTATAAAAATCAAAACAAGATAGGGATATTATGTTAATAGATTAATAGATGCTGATATTTCAAATTCTGGTATTTTGTAGTTCTTGTACAGCAGTTGTTGACAGAGCTGGACCCTGTTCTCCACAAGTACCTGGCACACTGTGAAATGGGAGATCTCATGTTTTGCCACAGGTTAGATATTTTCCATTATTGTTATAAAACGGCACATTTGATTGTTATATTTAATATTGGTTGTTGGGACATATGATTATTTCTCTTCAAAATACAGACTTGACATTTAATATGGAATATTTTTTTCCAAATCATTTTTCATCAGTTTTTTTCCTATTTTTCTGACTGATAAATGAAAATAAGGATTAAAATCGTGTTATAATATCTTTTAATTATCTCTCTGATGTCATTGTGATATCAGTTCATTAATGGAATTCGCCAGAGAAGCAAACAAAAACACATTGCCTATTCTATGTCTTACGACAACCATTAAAAGAGATTTTTTGGACCTCCATATTTTTCAAATTATTGTCTGTAAAAGAGCCACACGCTCCACAAAGGACCCTCATGTTAGTCTCTAGTCACAGTAACGGTCGCTGTTACGCTTGACCTCTTCTGGCTGCTACCAGCGCTCTCAAGTGGCAAGGCATTCCTTGGGTTAGGTTTTTAAAGTTCAATCTGGAATAACATTCCAGGCATCGGTCAAAAACTGTCCAATTTGGTCCTGTTTTGTTATAGGACATGTAGGTCATTGATTCGGCGAGTAATGGTCTACCCACATATTGTCTATGTGGTTCAAATATGGCGATTTTGATGACCAAGGTAGCTGTTCGTTCCCTTGGTTCTGTACTTAATCTGCTATTAAAAGTGCTCTGTGTGAACTGTCAACCTCACTGTGCAACCTAAAATTGTTCCTAAGTTGCCCCCTATCAAATGATAACCAGATCGTTCCCAGATTATTTCTTTATTTCGCCTGGTTCAGGATTTTGTCGATGACTACCATTAGTGTTTTGGCACCAATGTGGTATCCACTCCAAATTCTGACGCTGTTAATGACCTTAGTCACTTTATACGCGGCGCACGCTTCGTCGTTGGCCTCTTCTGGATGTCTGTAAACTCTGTTTTGGCTGTTGGGCGGTACAGGTGAAAACTGACCTCAATAAAGAAAGCCACGAGATTTCAGTGTTCAACCCAGAAACAGTCAAGGTCCCCAATTCGTTAGAGAAACATACAACGATGTTTAGCTATTGACAGTGGGTTCCTCGGAGGTCGTCTGGTATTCTAACCTGCTAAAACCAGTTTGGTGTTCGCTAAGGGCCTTGAAAAATGCATTTTGGTGACAATTTACCCCCAACATGATCGGACAGGGTAGTTTTTGTTTAGTTGCAACAGCATATCCCGAAAGACAGTGGGTCCTGTACCCTTGTGGTGAGATTTCAGTACATTGGGCGTGGCCTCTGTGTAGGTAGATCAGTCTTGGCATTACTCTATAAAACTGTGCGGACCGTTTCGTTTGGCGCAATTATCTGTCTGGCAGTGCATGTCTTTTTCGCGCCATTCTGCCACAGATTAACAAATTCGTAAAGCACTGCATAGCTCATTTTACACAATGCAAACCCGAACACTTGCATGCAAAATTTCAAATACTTCTATGCAGTCGTTGCAGACATATAGATACTTTTTTGACAGAACCATGTTTTGCCAAAGCCAAGCCTTAACCAGCCCAAAGGAGCACTACCCAATTAAATCACTGCATATTACATAATGCAGCAGCTCAACAAACCTGATATTCAGTTAATTGGTAGCGACACACCTGACTTCACACTTTTTCATTCACATATCTCATATGAGATCGGTGTTTGTGAAAAAAAAGAACGCATTTTCACCTAGGCATACCTTCGAAACTGAAATATTCCATATTAAATGTCAAGTCTGTATATTACTCTTTCATTTTGATCAGTTAGAATTTATGTGATTTTCTTAAGACACTTATTTGATGTCTTTTCCTTTTTTTCAGATGGTTGTTGTTGTCATTTAAGCGTGAGTTTGCTTTCGAGGACTCATTAAAGTGCTTTGAGATTCTCAGCAGTCATCATTTAGAACTCTCCTCAATGGAAGCAGAAAAAGCAAGAGATAGTGAAAGAAGGAGAGATTTTGAGAAGCAAGGTGGGAGTGTACAAACAAAACAATGAGACATTATGAAAATACATCAACTGTTGAACATTAAGAAATACATATATTTTATTTGTTAATGTGATGTTTTAAGGTCAATGTTAGCAAGATAGTTAAAACCTGAGAGTTGAAAATAATTAATTAAGTCATTGCCCTTTTATTACTTGAGTTTAACCCATGTTTTTCTTCAAATTGTCAGGTGGCAAAGTGAGGATAGAAGAGTCCCCATACAACCCAAGCTACACATTTGAATTGTTTCTGTGTGTTGCAGTATTGGTTGAAAATAGAAAAAAAATCTTTAAGTGTACAGATGGTGTGGAGATCTTTCAGTTCATCAACAGGTGAGTTTGGATTTGAATGATTTATGCCATACATTACATAGGGTTGTAACTCAATCTTTTCAAAGGGAAAAATTATCAATATTTCAAATACTTTATGTTGGAATCATTAAACTTTATGTTTCTATATAGCACTTGTGGTGTTTTTCTTGTGTAGAAAGAAGTATAGGATGGCATGCAATTTTGTTGCTGCCACTCAACAGGAGTGTTCTAATTTTAATAAATTATGACTTTATAAAATACAGTATCTAAAATTCCCAATTTTTCCCATTGAAAATATTAAGCCATTACTGTATCTATTCTTACATTAAAAAAAAAAATTCGTAACATTTGCACCAGGTATATCTTCCAGTTATGGTATAAAGCCTTTAATATAGGACAATAATAGGTGACTTCAACTTATTATGTTGGATGCAGCAGTCTTTTTTGTTTAAATTTTTGAAAATAGAAATATATGTATAGAAGCATAGTATTGTATAACCTTTTGTATGGATTTTGTTACAGTCTTACCATGAAACTGAATATAGATGCCATGCTGAGCAAGGCTGAGACATTATTTCTGAAGTACTGTAGAAAATCAGTGATTGACTGTTTTCAAGTGGTGGACCCGCCAACTCCAGAACCCAACAAAGGCGCTGTTCATTTCAAAGTAAAAGCAGCACATGTACACTAGCACAAGGGTTATTTTTACTTTAATGGCCTTTTCTTATTCAAAACAACCACTTATTTCAAGTCCTATCTTGGCCTCTCAAAATGGCTTAAATAAACTGGATTATTAGAAAAACTAATTAAGACTCATTCTGTGAGCTATAATTCAGTATCTGCATCTTGTCATATATGACATTAACTTTTTTTGTGGGAAGGATTCCAAGTAAAGTTGAATAGACTTTTTACTCAAAGTCATGACAGCATAAGTACAATTTATCTTCTTCTCAAAGATGATGATCATAAATGATTCAATGTTATCTTGTTAAAAAATCTGACTGTACACGGTGTTTCTAAACCTTCATAGTGGTTGACTAATATTGAAATGGCTTAAGATTTAAAACATGAAATAAATTTTGACATTTGGCCACTGTTAGACAGCAGCTGAAAGTGAACCAATGCGCTATCTAAGGCTCTTTGAATTGTAGGGGGGAAAATAAATAATTTATTTTTTGTACAAAGTTGGAATCAAACTTACTGTCCTGAAATTATTCCTAGAAATGGTGAAAAGTGAAAGTTAACTCATGGCATTGATTGTCCATTCTTTACAAAACTTTATCATTATCAGTAAGAATCATAGTGCATGTGTAAATTTAATGTGACTTTTCAAATGTTAAGTTAGTAAAATTGCCAGTATATATTTTATATATCAATTATCTGATTTATTCAGTTGTAAATTGTTGAACAATTGTTATGTGTCAGGTAATCAGGGTTCAGTGATGTTGGTTAATTAAACTGTCAATAATGTAAAGCTTTTAGTTACTTTTTCTATACTTTTTATATACACCTGGCATTTTCTTGGTTCCAAGCATGTCAGAAACTTACTTTTCTTCACAGCAGATTGTTTTCTTACTTTCCATACATCCTTAAATTTGGGAAAATCTTGATAACTGTGGTATCCTACATAAATTTACTTTAGAATTTCTTTTTAAATTGTGCCTTACATTTACTTGCTCACAGATGCCCATCTATAGATGACAAAGTGCTGAAAGTTAAGTCTCAATGTTTAACTCTCAAACTTGTAGAATTGTGCAATAGTGGATGCAAATATTTATTTTCATTATGCATTATCTGGTTGGAAAAGGGAAATAAACTTCCAGTTTATAAAGAAAGCCTGGAAGCATAATTTCCTTTTTAATGTTTTGTCTTAATTACTGGGGCCCACTATTCTATACAGAGTGAAAAAGTTTGAAGTTCAACAATATTTCTTGTTAAAAACAATACAAGATTGAAAAATATTCTACTGCAATAAAACAAATAATGAAAAAGAAATTCAAATTTTCTCTAGCAACAATTGACTTTATTTAAATAAAATATTACCATGATCCAGTTTACTTTTCACTAATATTTGCCTTATATGTACATATCCTCAAATGGTGCAACAAGGGTTTTTGTAAAACGGGATGAGTTTTGGGTTCTTATTCTAGTGGGGAAATTAGGACATCAAGCTTGTTCTCATTGTTTCAAAGGAATTCATCAAGTTATTTTTTCATTATAAACTGCTATTCAGTTCCAGTTTTCTTTCTTTCCTTTCTGTCACCTAAATAAAAAAACATTTTAAATTGTAAGCACATATATTTACATAATCAGTAAGTGTAATACACAGTGATTGGTAATACAAGATTTTTTAAACATGTTCAGGTTATATACAGACCACAGGTGAATGGTACTTTCTTACAATTTCTTACAAGCATGTTTCTGTCTCAGCAAAATGTGTAGATGAATAATTAAAAATGGTTTGGGGTTGGCTAACTGCTTTTCAAAGGACCAGTGAACTTTTCTTAACATCAGTGTTAGCATAAAAATGCAGACATGTCAAAATAAAACAAATTTCAAAGACAGATAGAGACAGATTCTTTAGCACTAATTACAAGGATAATGGTTATGGACAGAATTTGAGATCGCTTAAAAAGGAGGCTGGTGGCAGTGTACATGCATGACATCATAAAAGGTTAGAAAAGTGTGAGAATCCAAAGTGGGACTCACTTTTAGATGACGCGGGTGAAACAATGCACTGGGAATGTCTTCTTATCATCTTTGAAAGCAATACAAAAGTAACACAAAATGTGGCTAATTTGTTGTAATATGTACACCGTAATTTAGCAGAAAACAACCAAAAAAATATCAGTGGTTGAATTCTGCCAGCTTTTATTCACTGCTGCACCAAACTAACTAATTTGCCATTATTTCTGACCCCTTGATTTTACAAACTTGTTTGAATTTACATTGGCTAATATGCAAAATTTAAGTAAAATCTCAGATGATGCCCATTCTAAAGACTGCTAGCTTTTGATAGACCGTGTCAGTATTTGAGTAATAAGCAGTATGGCAGCAAACACTGAAATTTGGCTTTAGCATCTAGAATGAATGAGTGTGTTCTCCAAATAAATGTAAACTATTCACATAAAAACACGTCTAACAAAGCACATAGTCACATTGTCTAGAATTTGTAGAAACATTACTATGTCACCAATGACTGAAATGCTGGGTAAAACAATCCACATTGCAAGGCTAACAAAGCCTCTGTACATTAATAGCAAGAGATAAATATTTTGGTGTTGTTCAAGTATACCAGTAAAATGTCAACTGCAGTAGAGCATTGCCAATATGCTATCAAAGCCCTGCAGGTAACATTCCATCACAGCCACTACTGTCACTAGGGTGCAGCACATCTCTGCAACCTCTGTACATTAAAATGAATTTATTTTAGTAATCCTCAGCCCAAGGGTTTGTCTCTAAATAATGATCTATTACTTCTTTCATTGCAAGATTTGGAATAAGCATGTCCTGTGTAAGATCTGTCCGTGTAACTGGATCAAAATGACCAACTCTCTGAAACAGAAAAAATAAATAATGTACCCATGTAACTGTTTTCTCTTAAGTATGTATGATCTATGAAAAACAAAATGAAGTTATAAGGTGGACATTGCAATGAATCATCTATCAAAAAATAGTGTGAATAAGAGAAAATAGTAATGTAGTGTGAATAAGAGAAAGAATAAGAGGCTCTGACAAAAACAAGACTTGTGAAATGATGCAATCAGAAGTTACGATAAAAATTGGAATATAACTGCAATCATTTAGAAAGCACAGCACATAAAACCAACTAAACTGAAGTAAGGTGAGGGGTAAAACCAGTTAGCACCAAAATCTTTTAAGACTACTGTGCCACAGGACACCAGAATCTACTAGCCCAAAACAGAAATATTCAATTTGGCCAGTAATTGAACAAATTTTATTAATTTACTGGTTCTACTTCAATTTTACTGGCATTTGGCAAGTAGCCAGTGTTAACATCAGACCATATTAAAATAAAAAAACTTTCTACTTTTTTCCAGAGTTTACCTGTAAGTGCTCCTCAATATCTTTTTTATCATATGTAATACCACTAGGAGTTATCACAGGATCTCGCATTAATTCAAAACTGATGCGACCACACAAGTAATCTGGAACATCTCTTTTCTGACAAAGTAGAAGGAGAGGGGTTAACATGTATGTAATACCTTAGGACAGTCACTAATTGACTAAACTTCCGTGTACTCTCAGCATTACAATTATTTACAGAAATAATTACTATTATAATTATTATTATAATACTGAAAATAATCAGTCTTTAGTAAATAGTCTATATTGATGCCCTACCTTTCTTCTTTCATCTAGCTGTACAAAAAGGTCATTCAGTTCACTACGCCTTTTTTGCTAAAATAAATATTTTTTAAAACAATGTCATCAGAAAACTATGAAACCATGAAGCTTTTCATAACTGCACCTAAAATGTACAGATGACAAATAAATTGAAATAAAGCAGGGATCTCCCTAGGTTGAAGGTCAAGTGTGCCATTTGGGCACACTCAAGATTGAAAAGTGTGCCATTTTGCGAAACATTGTGCCCAGTCATTCAATGCATGCTTGGGCCACAAGTCCATTTAAAATGTCACTAATAGTCAGTATAATTTGATTGTGACCATTATTAATTGCATTTATAATTTATATTAAAGATTGTTTTTTTTTTTTTTTAAATAAAATCTGAGAAGTATTCTCAATATATAAATAATCAAAATAAAACATCTAGACAAAAATAACTAGTTTTTATTTTTTTCATTCTTTTTTAGTTCTATATAACAAAGCCCATGACAACATTTTAGCAACACCAGCTTATGCACATGTGTAACAGTGTTCATAAAATAACTTTTAATAGAAAATTATATTCTGATTTACTCCCCTGGATGTCAAGTGTATCTTTATATCTGTAAATATCCCCTTTCCAGTTCCATCAGAAATATACAAGTCTTTAAAAAAAGTTTTTTGGGGCTAAATTAGTGGATCAACTACTCTGCAACTGATTAACAATTTATGATGAACTAAAATATCTCCACTTTCATCACATAAGACAGCAATGACTGGTGAATCTGTTGTGTAATGTTCTCATCAATCAAACAAGATTAAACATCAAGTATGTCAGTTGCAGTATTGTAACTGCAGTATGAGACTGCACTGCAGCACTTCAGCTGACCTATATCTGGAACTTCTACAGCTTGGAGAAAGTTCATTAAAGAACTGTCCTGGAAAGTGGAATAAACTCCTTGGCCATTCAAACCACTGCTGTCATCGCTGTCATGATGGCCTTCTTTTGCAAGTTCAGGGCTTTGGTAGTTGCTGTGCTCATGTAATCCTGTTCCTTTGGTAACTGTTAAAATAAGCATTGCAATTCAGTAATGCTGCCTACTACTTTATAAATCACATAATATATATACTTAGAAACTTAAAAATTCACTAATCATTTTGTCCATAATAACAATCAGTGATACTCCAGAATATACCAATAAATATTCTGGAAATAAAAAAAACAAAAAACAATCAGTGATACTCAAACTAAAATGACTGAAATGCAATCCCATTACTTGGCATAATAATTTCTATATCATACGGTACATTAACTTGGCAATAAACTACAAAATTTTATCCAATACAATACAAATGGAAATGGAAGACATAATTATAGTGTTAATTGACTGCTTATCCCACCAAAAACGTAGTACTTTGCTCAAGGCCAAATACACAAGAAACTCAAAATAATGACTGCGAGTGCATTGTAGATTTTCACTTTGTATTTCAATGGGCTGGATTAAACGTGATTAAAACTAATAAAAAGACCACAGGTAATTACAAAAGTATTTTATTTCAACAGCTTTGACATAGATGAACAAAAAAATGTAAAAAAAACTGTTTGAAAAGTGAAAGTTACAGAAAGTTACAGGGGGGGGGGGGGGGGTATACTACAAAAGTACCAAAATAATTTCAACTCCCTGTACGAATGCGTACATCTCTTAAGTAGGCTGCACACGTGCTAACACTTATCATTCGTTTTTTAAATGACTTTGAATCAGAATAAATTCATTTAAGTTACCTGGATGCCTGGTCGGTCATTCCAACGTGGCGGGTGCGAAAGTTGGACGATATCCACAGGGCCATGGTATTACGTTTGTCCGCCTTTTTGCATTGTGCACACCACATGGTTGATTTTTCCTTGTTGAAGCGCATCCACGGGAATCTCTGCAGCCAACTTTGCTGAAACTTCCTAACGGAAGTTAGTGGAGGCTCCCTATCTGGTACATTACCAAAAAACGAAAGCTTCGGCTGCTTTGCTTTTGGCGCGGCCATCTCTGAACTTCCGGTATATACTCTCCACGCAGAGAAGGTACTCTCCATGCAGAGAACGCGTGCAGTAGACGAGACTAGAACTTTGACGTTCGGGTTTTCCGACTCACTTGTTCCAAGTTTAGTAAAATTATGATGGCTTTAAAAATACACAATTTTAACAGTTTAAAATATGTTGAACAAACAAACTCCGTTTTTTACTGTATTTAATTTTATTTATTTTTGATGCGCCCTTGGGACGCACTGCTATTGAAAAAATGCGTCATTTAAAATATGTGCGCGCCAATGGCGCAAAAACGCAGCCTCGAGAGATCCCTGATAAAGTGTTTAAATTTTCAATTTTATATAGAGAATTTATTGCAGCCAAATACACAACTGCTGTGTTAATTATGCTCAATACCCAAAACATAAGCTAAGACTAAACAGTAGGAGAGTCACTTCTGTCCTGCAAGCATACTAAAGTATATATAAATTTATATGGAATGAGCATCTCCATTAACTAAAAAAAAATACTTACATGGTCAGTTTCTATGCTTTCTTCCTCTTCTGTACAATCTAAGTCACCAGCTACTTCTCGGACTGCTTGGATTTGTCTAAAAATGTGTATCATTTGGGAAAAAAGCTGTCATATTTACAAACAATAAGCAGAAAGTAATGATGACAGTGCACAAAATATGGTTTTTGCCAACTTGTGCAATTTTAGATAATGCTTAACAACATAATCACCATCAAATTTTATTATACACTACTGTTACTATGGACATCCAGAAAATGCAACTGGCATAAGTCTTCAAGCCGATTGGAGTTGAAAGCCACAACTCGAAATTGCCAATGAGGTAAAAATAAGAAATTCAATTATTCAAAAACTGCATACCATCAAGAAAAAAATGGTGATATGAAAACTTGATCTATATATATGGTACTGTGAAGCACTCAAGGAAGTTTTGGGATAATATGGTTTTCCAAATCGATAACAATGCCCCCCCCCCCAAAAAAAAAAAATAAAATAAATAAATAAAAATAAAAAAGTTTTTAAAAAATTTTATATACTGTGACTTTACATGTCAATTAATAATTAGTGATTACAGCAAAAAATTACACACAAAATATTTTCACAGTCACAGAAATGATTCTTTGAAAAAATATCAGTTAAAAGATACAACACAATAGTTTCTGACATCGTATGCTTATTTGTTTCAGTAAATCTATGGATAATGTTAATTTTAATTCTGTATTAATTTGTCTCACCTTTCCTTTTCATCAGTGATTAGTTTGTTTAAATAAGATTGCAGTTCAATTTCCTGTTGGATGCGTTTCTCCTCAATAGCATTCCATCGTCTTTTCTTTGCAGCTCTTAAAGCACTGGCAATATCATCCCCAAAATTCAACTTCTGTTCTTTGGCCAGGTCATTTGCTAGAGAACCAAGAGTATTTTAACTTAACCTCTACATCTTCATGATATTTTTCAATATGGATTTAAAAAATTAAATTATGAAGATACAGACCTTTTTTCAGACAAGCTATGGACTCTTCAAAAGCTTTGAGTTCTAACAGAGCCTGTCCTTGGAAGAAATGTCCCTTAACTAGATTGTAATCCAGTTCAAGAGCCTGTTTGCAATCTTGTATAGCTAACTCCCATTGCTTCATCTTCAAGTAACACAATGCCCTGTTTGTGTGATATGTTGGAACCTGAGGACTTTTCATCTGAAAAGTTAAAATTAATCATAGATAACATCCTTAACAAACAAACAAACAAACAAATAAACAAACAAACAAATAAATAAATAACAAATGTGAGAACCAACATAGTTATTTTGAAGCCAAAAAGATATTCGAATAACTTATAAGAATCAGCATAAATATTTGACTCTTTTCAAACGTAACCACGAATTTACAGTGATATTTTTTAGAACCCAGATTTCCCACGAGCTTAAACACTGGTACGTTCGTTTACAGGGTCTGAACCAGACCTTCTCGGAGAAAGATAAGGAACAAGACCACTCCTACACTCCAAAAATGATGATTGAACACTTGAAGCAAATGAAGGGACTTACAATTGCTTTACTGTAGCAAGACACTGCATCCTTGAATTTGCGCACTGCAAACAATCGGTTACCCTGCTCTTTGAGATCTGTGGCGCTCATGATTGTGTTTCAGTTCAAAGTCCGTGAGTTTTATGAAAAGAATAAACCAATAGTCCTTGTATCACCGAGAAGTATCATGCCTTCTTACATTCCTGTCAACTTCCAGAAACTTATCTGTTTACGTATGCAAAATAGATGTCGCCCTTCTAAGAGAGACCGACCGTCTATGATATTTGAACCGTTCAGATAGGATTTTTTGTTCTCAGCAAAGTTATATTGTTAATTAAAACTGGTATCAGTGAAATTGCTAAATAATAATGTATGCATTTTTTGTGCAGAAAATGACTATCAGTAAAGTGCATCGTCTTGGGCATGCTCCACCTATCGATTGCATTTCTAATTAGAAGCTTACGTCGCAATGGCTGCGGAAGAAAGCGTGCCAGATGGCAGAGTGGTTGAACAAACACCCGAAGGCACTGCAGGAGAGCACGGCTTCTCCGTTGAAGGTAAAAATGACTAAATTTTAACTTTTGTACTTGATAATGTCCCATATTTTGGCTTTTTTATTCAGGAACAACACCAACTCGAATTCCACATGTGAACTTCTCAGTTCAGCGTTGCAGCTACATTTATTGGTACTTATGGCTAAGCAGTATGCCCACATGTTTACAAGTCTGTTTTTCTTTCATATTCAGTTTTTTGGTGACTTCAGTCAATGCCTCTGCTATTCATATAAATAAGCTTGGCTGCTCGTGCTAACTTGTATTCAATTAATGCTTTTTTAGAAAGTTTTTACTAGAAACAACAAGCCCATTCAGATATATAGCAGGGCACTCATGCATTAGCACTCCTGTTCACAGTTTCTGATATGTACTGAAAGTGAATGCCTCAAAAACTGTAAAGTGATGACCATCTTACACATCCATGGTATGGGTGGGTCCAGAGATATTTTCTGACAGTCTTCCAAATTATCTTTGTTGATCTATCCTCCATTTTTGACTGTCTTCCAACATAAAAAATTAGATTCCTGTCAGTGTAAACTTGAAAAATTTTGACCATCTTCAGGAAGACCCAAAAGACGGCCTCTATCCGCCCCTGACATCCACTGTGATGTGGGAGCTTTGAAATCTTTATCTTACCTCTCATCTCAACTTGTACATTCTTGTAAAACCAACCAGTTATCCCATTGACAGAGCCACGAGTAAAGTAACAGTTGTGAGGCCTTCTCTGGCATGCACTAGCCCATGCAGTATATATCAGAAACCATTTTTATGAGTGCTAATGCGTGAATTTTGTGCTATCAGATATGCTGAAGAGAACTGGAGTTATTTGAGGGGTGCACTTTATCAAATCAGTTTAAGTTAATCTTTGTGAGATTACACAAGGAGACACAGGCATACTAAATTCAAAGAATGATATTAAAGAGTTTGTTTGAATTCTTCACACAGTGATAAAATGAAAGATTAACGTAAAGTTTGCATTAGACATTACTAAAAGGAGAACATTTTGAAATTCTTTATTTTTGTAGTATTACAAGTTGTAAAGGATGCTCAACAGCAGCATGGGTTACGACATGGAGATTACCAGCGTTACAGGGGCTACTGTAGTAGAAGGCTGAGGAGGATCAGAAAGTCTCTGCACTTTATGCAAGGAGACAAAAGGAGGGTGCAGCCTAAGAAGATTACAGAAGAAAATATGACTGATACAAAGTAATTTTCGTGTTATTTTGATGTTAAAAATGTGTGCAATTTAGATAGTGAGACACAGCATACTTAGTGAATTATTTTTAAGAAGTAAACATGTTTACATCACAAATATATAAATATATCGAATATGAGAACAAGTAATTTTGATCTCTGCATCATTTCTAGATCAGCATTGCTGCCCATTGTAACCCATTTGTGCATATGTTAATCACTATCTGTTTTATTCCAGATTTTTGTACCTCCCATTAATGTCTGCAGAGCGGTGCTGGAGCTATGCTATGCAACTGAAGGCAGAGTCCAATACAGAACCAAGGAAAAAGTTCCACATGGTTTCTAAGCTGAGAAAAGGAGTGCAGTATGCAGATGAACTGGCTGGTTTATGTAATAGTGATAAATGTGATGCTAGGACAAAATTAGAAGCTCAGGTAGTTACAGTAGATTGAAGACTGCACCTCATTGATTTTTGAATATTGTCACTAGGATAATGATATCTGAAGTGAAATCGCTTTGAATTCTTTAATGGAAGTGATATTTGTAATGTATATTTTGATTAATAAAATATAAGGTAATCAGTCATTAAATAAGCCATTCTAAGAGTTACAGCTTCTATTTAGATTAATTTTTATTTGGCTGTGTTATTTCTTCAAAAATTGTACATACTTGAATTTAAATCTATTCCAGGCTTATAGTGCATGGATGAAGGCGACACTCATGTTTGAGCTTGGAAGATGGAAAGAATCCATAGAACTATATGGAAAGGCAAAGTAAGCGTGTCTGTAAAAAACTTTAATCCTTAATATACCAATGCTTTTTGTAGACCTCATTCATACTCTTGACCTTCATTATTTAAAACGGAGAAAATATTTTAAATTAATTACATCGTTAAATAGTTTTTTTTTCTTTTTTAACTTTCTTGGAAGTTAGATCCATACCTGAATCACCTGTTTATGTAAAACTATGCGGCTAGATTAAAGACCACTTTAGTGATGAAAATACCAAAACCACTAGCAAGATTCTAAAAACAGCATGAATATTCTTCAATATTATTGTGCACAGTGATTTTCAAGGATAGATTCTGTGCTTATGTTGATACAGTAGCAACAAAGATACACATCAGCACTGTCATTTTTTAGATAACGAGTGAAAATGTGATGATAAAGGCAACCCTGCCTTGTAGAACTATTTTCTAGAGGTACTATCTTACTGTTACAGAACCATCTACGAGAAGCTGAGTACAGCTTTCAGTGATGATGTCCAGGCTTTGTACAAGCAGAGGGTAGATGAGATAGCTCCTAACATCCGCTACTGTGCCTACAACATAGGAGATGAAACTGCTGTCAGTGACCTGGTACAGATGAGAGCCAAGACAGGGGGAGGAGCAGAGGATATGTTGACATCTAAAATAGATGTAAGAAATTTTTTACCCGTAGTGTATATTTGTCTGTTTCATTTTTCAGTTTCAATAGATATTGAGATGGGTTTGATTTTGGTTAAAACTTATCCGATAAAGTGGAGTATTATCAATTAAATGGCTTTATCTGTTTAGCAAAATTATACTGTTTATGATTTTTTGTCCACAAGGCAATTGAACTTCTACTCCCTTAAATCCGCTTCTTTCTATTTTTATGTCTGTATGTGTGTTAGCCATGCTTCTTGAAACATACGTTTTATACACACATTTGATGTTTTCAACTTGTTAGGAGCTGATAGCACAAACCAGAGAGAAGCAGGCAGCCACTCTGTCAGAGGTGACATGGAGGGGGCGGACAATGCCAGTCAAGTTCGAGCAAGTCCGAGGTTTCCTACTTAGTCTGCAGGAGAGTGCTGCAGAACTGGCATCTGCAGAAACAACTGACAGCAAAGTGTCTGTGTATGAAAGACTTTTGAAGGACTGTGTGGAAGCTCTTCAGGTTCTACGAGATGAACTGAAGGATGACCAGGTAAGAGCAATTTGAACTTTAGACCGTTTTATTCCTCCCTTTTGCTGTTGTTACATTTGTTGAATGTTGTTTAATATAGCATTTGATAAAGATTTAACATTTGTTGAATGTTTTTTATAGTATTTTTTTTAATTCATTAATTGGTGTATACATAAACTTTTATTTATTAGTAACTTATTACTAGAATGTATTGTATATCAAATATGTTTTGAATCACACATAATTTAATGGGAATAAAATTGTAAATATTGATGGTAGGATTGAAAACTTGTAAAAAAAAAACTTGATTGAAAACTTACAAGAAAAATTTGTTAGTCCATATTCTATAACACTTTTTATGTATTTTGACCAAAAGAACTTTAAACTGGTACAAAGAGGACAGAAGGCTGAAGGGAAGGTATCTAACCTGCTGTTTCTGCACACATACCTGGTCTATATACGTCTCACCAAGACAGTAGAGAGAAATCTCCTGATGATTGATACTCTCAAACAAAACCTACCTGGCTCAGCCACATTTGATGAGAATAAAAAGGTCACCAAACCTCAGGACTTAGTCAGATTTTATGAAATTATTATCCAGGTAAGACTTATCTGACTTACATACAGTCTTTTTCATTTAACAATTTCATCATTGTTCACTTTTTTGTCCAACTTGATTACTGTTGGTACATGTGCAAAACTAAAAAGTGAAACAAATTCTGCTGGAGTGTGTCACTGATTGAAGTAGGATATGTCTGAAGGGGGGTGGGGGGTAATGGTAATAAAAGCTGCCTGAGTAAAGTGAGGCAAATATAAAATGGTAGAAGAGGGTGAATTTTCAATATAATATGTTGGGCACAAGAATGGGACATTGCTTGGGTTTTGTCTTGTTTTTTGGGGAGGGAAGAAGGGGTTCTGTGCCCCCACCCCTCCCCTTGGTCCACCATTGTGCATGACATTGGACATTTATGTTTTCAGAATTTGTCAGAAATTCCAAACCTGCCTGGAGTAGAAGAAGATGCAAGTCTAGGTCACGAAGTTGAAGTAGAAACATTAGCATATAAAGCTTTTAGGTATTACCCCCCCCCCTCCCCTTACTGTTATAGTAATCATCAAAAGGTTTTCCACCCAAATGGTATCTTTTAAGATGGCATCATTTTAATAGATATTTTTTATCAAATTTCTCAGTTTTTACATTATTATTATTATTATTATTATTATTATTATTATTATTATTATTATTATTATTATTTTCATTTTCAATGTTTGGGAAGATGATAGGATTTAAGTCAACATTTTCACTTTGACACTAAAAGTTCCATTCAAATCTAAGGCCTTATGTTTCACATCCACATGATACTGATAGAGGGATTCTATGTTCCAGGTGTTTTTATGTAGCTCAGACTTATGCAGTAGGAAAGAAATGGCCAGAAGCACTGGCCTTGTATGAAAAAGTTGAGAAATATATCCAGGCAGCTCTTTCAGGTTACAAAGAGATGAAAGGAGATCAAGCTAAAAGATTTAAGGTTGGTTATGTATTTTTTACCTGGCATTATTATTATAATTATTATTATTCAATGGTCATATGTGTTTTAAAAGTATTGGAAAAAAGTTCATGTATTTCAGTCATCAAGTCATGTAAAAATTCTAATTTGTTTACATCTTGAATAGCATATACAGTATATTGTATAGTACATAGGGGGATCATGGGAACAAATTCTACTCTTCCAGGTTGTTAAATATTGAAGTAATTTCCTGTTATTTTGTAGGATGACCTTGCTAGACTTCAGTCACTTGAGCAGCAGGTGAATAGTGCTAAGTACGAGTGTCAAGCCTCTAGTATCCTCAACATGGGAGACCTCACGGACCAGATGTCTGCTGTCTCTGTCAGAGATATTGCTAAGAAGGTAAAGGCATGTCTGTTGGGATAGATTCTGACAAACAGCATCTAAATAGTACTGCTGTTTTATGACCATAATGTAACAAGACCTTTATCACAAACAGGGGCGGACGGAGGCCTTCTGGAAGACAGAA
The DNA here is from genome assembly GCF_051362555.1 of Lingula anatina. Classification (NCBI taxonomy): domain Eukaryota; kingdom Metazoa; phylum Brachiopoda; class Lingulata; order Lingulida; family Lingulidae; genus Lingula; species Lingula anatina. Next base: position 33,242,843 of record NC_141768.1, read on the forward strand.
TTTATTAGTTTAACGCATCTAATTTTTGCTTTCAACTGGAATGCTGGTTTTGTGAATGTCTTTTTAAAAGGCAATTGTAAAATGTGATAAGTGCTTGCATGAAAATAACATATCATTGAATTCTTATTTCAGCCTTTAATTGAGCGTCTAGACGAGTATGTAGATGATCCAGGATTGCGAAGTAAGAAGCCTAACCTTGTATCATTCCCACCAGACTTCCAACCAGTGCCATGTAAACCACTGTATTTTGATCTTGCTCTGAATCACGTGGAGTTCCCTGACCTGGAGCACAAGCTGGAGCAGCAGAAACAACAGAAGAAGGGAATCACAGGCATGGTCTCCGGGTGGTTCAGCTGGGGGAAGAAGTAACTTCCTCACCTCACATTCTAAGATTTCTTTTGGAAACAGAAGTGGAAAAAGTTTTTTTTCTTTGACACCCCTGAGTACCACAAGAGACTGTCATTTATTTTTAAAGACAAATATACATTTTTTGTCCACATGATTGCTGTGGAATGTACCTTTGTGGCATGAAATGGTGGAACCCCGAAAGTATCAGAGAAATGGAAGGGAAAGATGACTGTGCTTCTCTGTCCTTTTCATTTTGACAAATTGATATTCTGCTATAAAAATATATGCCATCAGTTATTTATTTATGATGAACATTTTCATCAGTTCCTTGTCCTGGTTTAAGTTTATCAGGCATATCTTACTATAGGTGGAGGTTGATTAGTAATTAAGACAGATGTGATGAAACACTAATTCAAGGGGAAACATTTTAGGTTCAACCCGTTTCTTTAGTCTGTGAATTTTACAAGTATTTTAATTGTTCACTTTTTTATGTAAAGTTCATGCTGTAACGATTCTCGTTTTTGATAAATCTGCATATTAGAAGGGTGACGACCCATTTGCTAGAAATGTATCAAGTGAATGTATTTCATAAAAAAATAAAACCATCAAAACCATTTGAATTTTGCCCAGTTACAATTGCAACAAATTTTTTTAAAAACTTTCTTGATTTACTACTGTAACATTTATACTGAAAGAAGACACTGGTGTAAAAGAGATAGAGACTTTTTGAAGATTGTATCGTAAGCCATGTTTACATTGCTCCAATTCAATGCAAGAAATAGGTAACAAATTGCAATGTGTGCCTTAAGTTGATTCAAATGAATTCATTTGCTGGAAATATCTGGTGTAAACCATACTAAGTACGTACCATATTAATGTCAAAAATTCCTTTGGATTTAAAATGAACGTCAAGGAGAAAAGAGAATTGGATAACTAAAAGGAAAATAAAACAAAGGAAAGATACCAGAGAAGTAAATGGACATAAAATCAAGTATTTATTGTGATTCAATGATCCATTTACACCTGGGCAAAAGCATACCATAACAGCTCTGCTAAAAGATGTAAAAATGAAAATCAAAACTAATTTACAATCAAAAGGAGGACATACAACCAATTGAAACAAATACAAAAACGTCAAGTTGACCATGATCACAGCTAACATGATTGAAAATGATGCTCATGCAGGGCGAATTTAACATAGTATTACAAAGTTGACATGAAAACACTTATCCTGATTACCTGAATCCAATTCATGGTAAATGTACAGTAACCAAGGATGAAACGAGACGGGGGGAAAAATCAATTTTACATTTATTTTGACAAAAGAAAGCAAATGCCCCCAGCATTACCCGACAGGGAAACATCACCCATTGCCATTAGACTACTTTCTGACCACCTATTCATCTGAATACTAAGAGCTCCTAATGTAACAATGTATTCAGTATTAGTCTAAATCCAATGGACTGATGTCAATGACCAGCACTTATCAATCAAGAACTATTTTCATGTATTTTAAAATAAATAGGTATCATTTTTGGCATCATCTAAGTGATATGAATTAAGATTACAACGTTGCTGTCTAAATGGTAATAATATTTACATTCCATAACAACATTAACCAATACTGAGTAAAGCTTTTAAGGGGACTTTAATATTAACAGAATTCTGGGAATTGTGAAGCGCGCGGTTTTAATTAAGGGTGCAAGCTTTCCCTTCATATGGCAACTTTAAATAACATCATATGTGGTAAAACACAACCAGTGTATAAGAAATTTACAAGCACTTAAAGAGTGATACTATGCTCAGGATAGGGATTCTTAAGTATTCCTTTTGTGATGTCTATGTACATTTTACAGACTTAGCACTACAGTAACTGTTACTCTTCTGACTATATTTATGGATAATTACAGGTCTGTTCAACTGTATAAATTCTCTAGAATATTTAAATGTGTACTTCAGGTTGTCTTAAAAACATAAAGATGGCAGATATTACATTTCACTGTAATTTGATTACTTTTCAGCAACTGCCTTACAAAACACTAGATACCACAAACAGTAAACTGTGTTTACAATTGCATGTCATTTCTGTAATCCTCGATTTTCTTATCTACTAGCTTGTCCCCTTCTCTTTACAAAATGAATGTGTATGTTTGTGTGTATGTATATATACATATAAATCATATATAAATTTTAACTGGAATAATCTACAGCTTCCAACACAAGTCCATTGTAAGCTTGGATGCTGATGCAGTAATAGAAAGTAGTCTGGTTCAAAGGTTTCAAGGTTATGACCCTGTGGTGCACTGTTACAGATAGCATGGATATATTGCAATGATCTGAATATTTTGATCTATGCTGCTACATTTAAACCAAGCTTAAAAAAAATTATGGCAATGTTACAGCATCCCTTCTTCCTCTATAAGGCAAAGAGTGCATTTTCTGTTTCGTCTTTCTGCAGCTGCCGTCCTGACCTCGTTGTGCTTCCAGAGTTACTATCTGGTAATGATTCTGCAGCTCTTGCTCGCTCTGCTAAAAATCTGTCGAACTCTGTAACCGAAAAAAAGTGCACAATTACAAGTGTTATATTACCCCCTTATCAAATAATACTCTATACCCATGTGTTAGTGCTTGTTATTAATAATAAAAAATGGTGAACTTCAAAATAACCTAAAACACCAGCAAAAAAACCTGTGGGATGATTCATTTAAAAAAATGTATTTAGTGCATATACAATATAATAACTGAGGATAGGAATCAGTTGTCATATCTTATACTATTTAAACAGGCACATAAAATGCTTTTGACATGGGCATAATAAACAGCTTTTAACAAGTCTTTCACAGAATCAGAGTGCCTTAACATTGGTTTGTACAAACAAATCTTATTTTCTAATTGCAAATTTCCCTAAAATGCAAAAACCAGAGTATAACTGATTCCATCAACAAGATTTTGAATGTAAATTTAATTTTGTATACTGACCTGTACTAGTAACTGGTTCTTCGGGTTTTTGACCATCCTGAAAAAGATATGATACTGTTAAAAATGCTTAAAAATGCACATCACTGTTGCTTTGGTATATGAATAAAGAAAAAATTAGGGCACCTGAAAAATAAATTAAAAGACAAAATAACATTGTTCAAATATAACAGTGTTACAAAATAACAGGAAATGACCATTTATCTTTATTTTAACTTCAAAATGAAGTGACAAAAATTTAATGTGACTAGTTTACTACCTCTGTTCTTAACCAGCTTTCCATTTCATCAAAATCTCCATCTTTAGCTAGTAGCTGTAAACAGACAAGAAAACATAATGAGCTTGACTTGAATTTCCACTCTCATCAACCTTGTTGCTTAATCATCCATTTTAGTTAAATGATATCAATGAATTAAATAGTCTACATTGAACTTTTTCTACACCATCCTGTTTTCTTTAATTCCACCGCGTACAGTTAGTCCAACTAAACCCCACCACATATCTCTTTATAAAAACGTCACATGTGCTGAAAAGAAAAGCCACCATTCCAATAAAAAAAAATACTTCCTGCAAACTATTGAACAGAAGATGAAAAAGCAGAAGCTGCAGCTATGTCTACAAGCATGATATACACAGAATATATAACACAATAGGAGATAAGTCCATTCAATGTGCTCTTAAATATAAAATCTATAAAATTGTTAGAAAAGAATCAGTGAATGTTCAAACTCCAAAATGAAATCTAAAATATGAAAAGTAAGTATCAAATTGTAATATGAAAGAAAAACGAAGCATAACCAAGCCAGGCTGACCTAGCTGATCTAGTTCCCAAACTAAAAAAAGAAGTTGTTAGAAGTGAGAATATTAAATTCAATTTTGGTGAGTCTACAGTTCTACTATGGTGTAACTGTAAGGCCCATTACCTCTGGTTCATCATCCTCTTCCTGATGGTACAAAAACAAAAGCAGTCATCTAAATTTAATTTCCATTTTTCCTCTGATTCCCACCATGAATTATTATAGGAGCTCTGGCACTTGCCTCGAACTATATTTTTTCTAAATAGCAAACTGAGCCATTTCTGATGAGCTTAACACACTCAAAAATTGTTTTTTTCTCATGAAAACATTTATTGACAAGAAAGAAAGACTGCAATTAGGATATACTGCATTTATTTGTATTATTTAACTGAGAAAGTCACTGTCAAATGCTTAGTAAGGTCACCTGCCTCAAGGAAATGATCCTAGAGCTCTCATTCATCTACTCTACAAACCCTTTCAGCCCCATAACTATACTTGGAAATTCATTATATCATCACTAAATTTAATGAAAATGTAAATTCTTCTGCATCAAAATACAGCAATTTCAACCATATTTTAGGAGTAACTATAATAGGCAAGATTTGCAAACTTACATTTCCAGCATTAGGATTAGTTTTAGCTGACACGGCGGCTCCCAGTCCACCTGTAAAACTGTCTTGCTTGTTTTGAGCATCGTAGTTATACGACCTTGGAATGAGACAACACAAAGATTATCAAAAGAATTATGAAGAAACTGATTATAAAACCGTCATTTTTAAATTCATCACAACAGCTTACTTATAGTTACAAAACATTCTTACCGTGTTTCTTTCCAACAAATACAATAACTGACTAAATGACTGCACTTTTAGTATTTAAAGCTCCCAATTAACAAGAACAATTTTCAGACTAGCTCAAAGAAACTTGAAGATGTTTGATTTTGTAATTCTGAGTCAGGTATTTATGCAGACAGACGTTTCACAAACCTACCCCAGACACCAATTTTTTTAAAAAATTACTTCCTGGAATAATATATTTTTTTTCAGTTAATCAGGGTCAAGTGCTCACCTATCATTCAGTTGCTGTTTATTCTGTTCAAAAGATTGCCGCGACTGAGCAAACATGTCAAACTCCTCATCCTGGGCCGTGCTAGCACCAGTTCTATCTAGAGCATTCAGCGTAGAACTGACACTATTTCCTCCTACATCTGAATAGATATTGACTGATTAATTGAGTGTCCAACAAATAGCATAATTTGATCTCCTAGGTTTAAATGAAAACAATGTGTTGGATATTTACCAATTTTTTGACTCTGGTATAATCTGGTATTATTAAAACATGGTGTCAAAGACTTAATAGTGCATTAATAAAAAACAGAAATATTTTTACAGTTTATATTTTTACAGTTTATATCCTTCATTAGTAATAAATAAGCAGTCATTAAAACTGAAACTAAATCAGCAGATTTTCTTATAAGAGCAGTGCCAATTAATTTTTTAAGATGAATTTCTAGCAACAGAGTTATATCATATCTAAAAACAGAGTCACTGCATGAATACACAAGTAATCAAGTACTTTACATACTCATATTGGCTAGACGAACATGGATGTCATTTGGATTTGCACCTTGTGGTTCAGAAGAGGGAGTGTCTCCAAAGTCTATCAATGAAGCTGTTGCCTACAAGAAGTCAGAACAGACATTTAAGGTTGAATTTAGATAGTGACACTTTTAGATGTCCTGGTATCTTCTAAAAGAAAAACTGAAAAAGAATTCAGTCAGTGACAATATGGTGAGCCATGACCTAAACCACATTCACAATATCTTAACTTATGATACTCACTATTTAAGTCACATCACCCTGATTAGAAAAAAAAAACCCCATCAGAATTGATATTTTTCATACTATTTAGTATTGTGACATGTTGCAAGAACCCTTCCACTGCAAAGGAGTAGGAAAATTTTATTTTTGATTTTTTTTTTTTCAAATTGGGAATAAATTCCAAGGGCTTCAAATATCGTTGTAAAGAAAAGGTGGGGACAAAAACTTACTTTTAAAAGGGAGATAACAACAAAATAAAACAACAAAAGCACTGAGGCTGTAGAATACTTACAGGTTGTGTGGGAGGTTGTGTAGCTTGTGTAGCTGGGTATGATGGGGGGAGGAAGTTTTGAGCAGGCTGCTGGGGGGGAGGTACCTGCTCTGAAGTCGGAGTCTGCTGTCCTGTTCTGTAACGCTCAAATCTCTCGTATCTCAGGAAGGAGTTGTTCAGGTCATCATTCACTCTCAATAACTCCTCTGTAACATACAGGGAAACCCTCTTTTTTGAATTCTTAAAAAGCAGTACAACTGAGAAAAATACCCAAGGAACTATCGCGTCACAGACTTAAAGTGTGAAAGTTTAGTGGTAATTTAATAAAATGGATGAAAAAAGGATTTGAAGATTGTGAATGTGGACAGACACCCCACATCCCCCCCCCCCCCAAGCTTTTGGAATTACATATCAATGATACATGTTAAATTGCCCTAAAAAGACACCTGTTACCATAAATATTAATTGATTTATTTTTAAATGTCATCTTTACAGCATCTATTACCTGAACCAAGGCAATATTACCTGTGACTTCCTCATTTGCTACTTTCTCTATTAACTCCACTATTCTTTGTTGCATTTGGCGACAAGTTCGATTTAGTTCCTTAAATCACAGAAAAAACAAGCATCAGGTATTCTGTGATGTAATCAGAGAAAAATAATTAAAGATGCATTTAAAGTGAGTTGAAATGTGAAATCATTGCCACTAAACCCAATCAAAGGCCATCATATAGGTTTTATTAGCATAACAAAGGGTGCAGTTTCATCTTTCCCAAAAAGATATGAACAGATATTTTCTGCTTCCTTTTGTGCTATATATAACCTTCAGTTGTTTTTACTAACTCTCATTTAAATAATTATGCTATTGCACATGCAGCAGTAATGCATCATAAAATACTACATCATTTGGTGGACTTTTACGCTCTGGAGGGATGGATAAATAGGTCAAATTTATTACCAGCAATTGGTACAGTTTTATATATTATTTTTTTGACTGACCAAGGAATTAATTTGGTTTATCTTTTTGGCATGTGGACTGCATATTTTATCTTTTTTACTGATAATTACCAAACATACATTTACAACAGGATTAAAAATTTAATTAGCACATTATCTACAAATTTCCTTCAACTGCCTTTTCTAATTAAAATCTCATGCATTTTTGAAGGTATATCCACCTGTAGTAGGTCTAGGTCCTCCCTATTTTCCTGCCCTGGAGTCATTTCTGTGAGCATTTCCCCAAAGACCTTGACATTTCCCATCACAATATCCACCTCACTCCTCAACTTGGCCATCTGTTCTGGAGCCAGGTTCACTGGTCCACCCATCATTTGTGGAGGGGGTTGCTGCTGAAGAGTCTGAGGACGCCCCTGGGGTTGGGGAGCCTGCTGAGGGGGGTACTGACCCTGGGGGGCATACTGGGCCTAAAGATTAAACAGCCATAGATATCTGATTTTGAACAGTTTAATACATTTCATTTTGAGTCTTTTTTTCTTTTTTCCTTCTTCCCCCCCCCCCCCCCCCACACACACACACACTTTCTGACCATATCTTTTAAACACTGTAACATTTCTCTTCTCTTTTGATGAAGGCATTTTTGCTAGCAGATCTGCCATTCATTTTTGTATTCAAAGACATCAAATATTCAAATGTGATTACAATGATTGCTACCAAAATATATCATCACTCTGACTTACCGCCCTTGAAGAAGGTTGTCTTACTGGGGAGGAAGCCGGATCCATTTCTGGAACAGTCTAGAAAATGACAAGTTTGAATTTTACTACTGTGATAAGATGTCTGAAGGAAAATATAACCTAAACATAAGTCTCTTCTTACATAACATTACATTAAGCTGCCCCAACTTCAAACATGTAGCCATTATTGCAAGTAACCAATTAAAAGCTGCTTTAAACCACAGACATTTTTTAATAGAGTGTGACCACCATCATCTAACTGATCACAACTCCCTTAACTGAAAAACATGATAGCATGTTGGAGGCCAGTGGACCTGCTAATTTGATGGGTGGTTTTGCAGCTGTGCAGTATAGTTCAACCATCTGTGTTCATTCATTTATACCACACATTTCGTGATGGCATAATTGATCAATTTGAAACAACATTATCTCAATTATCTGAAATTCTGCCCCTTTATAATTCAAGTCATAAAACAAGTGTAGTCATTTGATGAATTTTCATCTAACTTGGAAATTGCTTAATTAAAAGCCTTGAGTGTTGTTCATTTTTAACTTCATGTTTTCTATATCTTACCCTTGCTGGTGTGTGAATAGGTGCCATACTATCTAAATCTGTCATTGGGAACTCAATTCCTTTGCTTTTCAATTCCTGGTAAACTTTTTCTACCTCTTTCAATTCAACAGCACCTTTAAAAGCATCAGACCAAGTCTGAAATATAAAATAAGAACCTTTAAATGTTAGTTGTACAAACTTGATGGCTCAAGTACAAGCGGAGCTGTAACACATAATTGTGGTGTTCTGGTTCCAAAAATAAAGGACTCAAATATTTTAACAAGGCTCAGAATTACCTGTATTAAACTCAAAATCTTCTCTTGGATAACAGTCGGAGGGTCATTCTTTGGTCCAATTATCTTCACCAGCTCATGTAAAAAATCCTTGTTTGCCACAAGAATGTGAAATCTTTTGCCACAGTTTTTCACACATGTCTCTAGGACCTAGGAAATTATAAAATGTTTTATACAATGATTTACTGACAAAAAGAGCACAAAGAGCCCCCCCCCCCCCAAAAAAAAAGAACCAATGTCCACATGTATTTCACAATTTAAAAAATATTGAGACAAACTTAAGCTATATATGTCAACACCAAATAATTCGAGTACACATTTTGCTTTCAAACTGACATTTCATGAAATAAATTTAATGCAAAATCAACAATACACATACCGAATATCCGTGATCTTTATAAATATATGTATTATTACTTTGGCAATGCGAAAACTCTTTTCATTTGACACCAGTGGTGCAGATAACGACTGAATGCCACTGTGTGAGGCAGCAATGTGAACTGTCATGACAACACCAATGTCTTCTTATTCCTTACCGTCAGGGTGTACATCACCACCGTCCAGTTCTTGCCAACATTATTGGTCAGTTTCTTGCGCAATGCCTTGATGGCATCTCTGGGGCTGGAATAAATAAATGTCTTTACAAATTTGTTGATATAATGTATTATTTGCACATAAATATAATTTACATTACTACTAGAGCAGTCCTGTAGCTAGCAATTTCAAAGGGGCTCCTTTTTCTGAATAAGTGGACCTTTATCATTTATCTCCTTAGTAGACCCAACTTGAGAAATGGCATAGTACCTAGTTCTCCAGATCAAATTTTGTTTCAGCACAGACCTTTTCCTATCAAAACTATGGTTCTTTTTAGCCCCTCCACCCAAGTCTAGAGGGCAGTAGAAGTTATAGTATACTAAAATTTATTTTGAGACCGAGGCGCTTTGTTATATAATAACCATCTCTGGAACATCTATGGATATGATATCAACATAATCGATAACACCACTGATATTCTTCTTCATCACTTAAGTGTCTAAGAATTGTAGGCCTTTGTGTAATTCTCCACAAATATTAATCAGATCAATATCAAGACTAATAAAATAATATCATTTATCCAGCAGATTGTGAACTATTTGAGAACATCTATGACTAGAAATTAATCCAATCAATAATATGAATTATATCACATGTTGCCCAGCCTGCAATGTCTAAGAATGTAAGGCAACTGTCTACAGGAACATATTCAAAAATCAATAATGTGAATTATAGCTTAATTTTAGTTAGCTTGAAGCAGCACTCAATATCACTCACATACTAATAGCTCAGTTCCAAAGCATTCTCGATTCCTACTTTTTATACACATTATTCGTAATATAACTTGGTTAAGCATACAGTTCATTCTAAATAACTGTCATATTTTACCATTTATCAATAAGGAAGAGCTGACTGAAGCTCCCAACATGTCATTCATGATATGAGATGTGGGATGATGTTCACAGAAAACATGCCAAACTAAAGTGACAAGAAAACATAAACAGTGTAAAAGTAAATCTGATTCAAATTCTGTACATTTTGAAGTTTAATGTCCTGTACCTAATTAAGTCTATTATTTGTGGCAAACCTTTAATCCAATATTGATAAGTCCTTAAACTTACCCCTCATCTGTCTCATTGATTATGTCACATATCTCCATGTTCAGGGCCCAGTTCTCAGATGCCATGGAGGCATCAGTGGCCTGGTCTGTAAAAAAAATAATGGATTAACAAATTAACATATTTCTCTGTAACATTTTGAATTTTACGTTAGTCCTAAGAGAATGTTGACATTTCAATTGCCTACGTGCAACACCTGCATCTATAAATAACTGTTATCAAACTAAATGCATTTCAGGAAATGCTACTTCCACAATCCATGTTACATATCAGTTACACCTGGTACTCTGTCTTTTTCCTCTACACGTAAGCATGTTGATTATTTATCTGAAGTAACTTGGTCACTTGATGAGATTAATCCAACTCATATCATTTTATCTGCCAAAACACATTATATCTGTGAAAATACAAAGTACTGCTGAATAAGAATACATATATCCTTTGAATAAGTGATTTTAAAATTGCACAACAACCTTCACATAAACGATAACATTTAATACAAAAAAAGGTATTGAAAACTGAGCCTGCTGCAGGAGCACCCTTATGGAGTTATCATAGTTGCTATGTGTTGAAAAAAATACATGCATCAATCTTTAAAACTGAACTAAGTATTTTATTTTGTCGATGTAAAGTCTGATGTTTTTTATATTCCCATGCTAATACACGTCTCCAATGTCACCCCCTACTATTTACATTTGTGAATGTAAATTTGTGTTAACTTTTCATAGTATTTCTAAACTTTTTTGTAAGCAGCTAAATAACATTAAATGAAAAATTAGTTTTTGATTCACATTGATATGTAAATTAACAATGTTGATTATCTAGTACTAGTATGCTGTTATTCAACCATGTCTTACGGATTTGGTGGAAAATTCATTATGATTTATCCTATATCATAATTAGGCTATCAACTCGACTTTTAAAGCACCTCCTCCCACACCCTAGTTAGAGCAAGTTTTCAAAATTCAGTTATGTGGTAAATTTTACAAATGTCTTTTCTCTTCAAATAGTTTGGCAATTTACTAACATTCTTCAAGCTTTTACAGTTAACTCATGCCCTGTTTAAACAAAAAAGTTACAAAAATTTTTTACCCCTGATATGCCTCAACTCTCAAAATTTCATGCCTATGTTCTTTTTATTGCCCTAGTAACTCTTCATATGACAGACGACCAGATTATACATTTATGTTTATAAACAAATCATAAAGTCATGTTATCAGTATCGATTACCTAGAGAAATATTTTACTTTTATATCAGCTTATTTTCTTGTGAATAACTCTTTTCTCGTGTCCAGAGTAGTTTTTCCAGTATATGACATTGCATTGCACCATATTGCACATTAAAATGTGACTCCATAAATGGACCTCATAAACAGCACTGTTGACAGCAAGACTGGTCGACTTTTCATGAGTGGGCGACTTGAAGAGGTGAGAGTTAGACAGATTTGAGAGCTTCCATTATATGGTCGACACACAAATATTTATAGACACCTGTATCTTACGTAAGTCGGCACAAATAGTGCATATCAGAGATTCTAAACAGGAGTGCATGAAACTTGCACTACCATAATATCTGAAAGGGGTTGAAGTTTCTTGTTAAGATGCATGATATTCTGTAATAGCAAAACATTAAAAATCGAGGTCTTATAGAATTGGGGGAATACTGCAGATGTACCAAATTTTCCATCTCTGAATTTTGACTAGAAATCTTGGTGACATGGACAAACATTAGCTGATGGCTCAAAAAGGTGCAACTAATCCCTTTTTCAAATCTTACTCATGGAATTTCACTTTTGCATCACAAATTGTGACATGAAGGCTGTTATACCCCCGTGTCACTTAAGGCTGTGACTCAGATTATCACATCAGGTGACAAAACAACCTACATTCAGATTCACGATTGTACTCAATGCCAACAGCTTTCAAGGTCGCTCCATTTTGGGTAAAACGCAGTTACAAATTCAACATTCTGCATTGTCTTAAATACAAACATGCATGCATATTTGACCCAGGATGACAAGTTTAATGTTTGCTGCTTCGAAGCAGCTCTGTCTCGCAGATGCACTGACAATATCGCCGGTCAGATTGGATGTAAACATTGAGGATAATTTAGTCTTTTCAGAAATACCGCTAGAAGTTACCTCAATAACCCCATACCGCTAGCAAATATACAAATATTGCTATGCATTCCACGTGATTTTTATAAATTACTCACCAACCCTCTGTCCCACCGGGGTGGTAAAGGGATTTCCAGCGAAGAACGACATCTTGATATTGAGAGATGAGATTAGTGAATGACGTCATGTCACATGATTTCTCGAATCCTCGTCACCTTAAAACGAATTCATTTATCATTACTAGTGCTAAAAAGAAAATAGAATAATTAAAAAAAGTAATAATAACTTATCTATAGAAGGTTTTGAATTAATAAAATAAAAAAATATTTCGAGACTTTCGGGTAATTTAAATATCACCTTGACAACAGGCGCCATATTAGAGGACTTCGAATACGACGATTTTTTCAAAGCAAGGTAAATTTCTTGTTTTTATTTTAATGCGATTCGTATATTTCCATAAAATTTCTGTTATATTAAAACGAAAAAAAGCACCCACCTCCATATAGCAGTACTTCTATTTCCCTTTGTTTTTTTACGTAAAATACATTAGCACATGAATTATCCGTATGCACAAAGTGGATTGAAATGACTGATATAGGCAATATAGCATTGGCATTTTTTCTCCAGACTATGCATTTGTCAAACCAATAATTTAATTTTAATGTGGACGAGTTGATCGTGTGCACAGAAACTTGATTGAGACAAAAATTTTCAAGACAATCTGAGTAATCGGCTTCTATGCCTCAGTTTTCTACTTAAAACTAAAGTTACATGCATTGCAAGGTTCTTATTGCAGACAAGGCCACATAACACCCTATGTTACAAAAAAAATTAACGTTACATATATCCACATCCTGGTTTCACTGTGTGTCCTCCATTGCACTTTAAAGCATGCCATTCACAAATAAAGTCATTTTGTATCGGTTTATGAACAAGTTTGATAACATTTTACTCTTTTTATTCCAATTATGCAATAGTGTTTCTAAGCGTGTCATTTGTAAGTGATGCCACATATAGTTAGGGTTTCTAACATAGGGTGATAGAGGTCTTACCTGCATTGCATGTCAGGCCAAAAACTGAAGAAGTCTTTACTGTCTAGCATTCTTCTGGAGGTAATTTTTTAAGTACATGTATAACTCAGTGGAAGGATTTTATATTGATATTTGTGCTTTAATTAGTAGGTACTGGAGTTCCAGTAGTTCAAAATGAGCCGGCTGTATGACACAGTGGAGCCATCTGTGATAGATGATGATATGCTCCATAAAGCAGTGGAGGAACAGGGACCCAAAGAGGAGGCTGGCAGGATTGCCAAAGCTGAGGGAATTGATTTTGCAGATGTCAAGTCACTCAGATTGGATTTTAAAAGTAGGAATTGATCTAAGTTTTTGTTCAAACGCTAATTGAAATTTTCGTGCTAAGCAGTAGTTTATTATATAACTGTAAAAATTTTGGTATTAAATGCTGTTATTTGTTTTACTAGACATACGGTCAGTTGTAACATTTTTGATATGTCATGCACATGGTAATATTACCACTTGTTTGATAGTTTCTTGGTTTCAGCAAGCAAGAACCCTTTTGTTATGTAATGTTATATGCATCTAGGCATACTAATTTTATTCATTTTCAGATATTTTGAAGATAGACAATCTTTGGTGCTTTGACAGTTTGACCAAGTTGCAGCTGGACAACAACATTATAGAAAAGATAGAGGGACTGGACACACTGACCAACCTGATATGGCTAGGTAGATATATTATTAAAAAGTAGGAAAAGTTATGTTTGTTTGATGAATCAATGAAATTATGCCAATCCCACTCTTCTTGCCTTTTTTTAATGTTGTAATTTCTATATAAATGTAAGCTAAATCTTCATAGGATGTTGATAAGTTGTAGAATAACATTTGCTATGGCAAACACATTTTTATTTTTCAGACTTATCATTCAACAACATAGAAGCTATTGAAGGCTTGGAGAAATTAACAAAACTCCAGGATTTGACATTATACAACAATAGAATTTCCAAAATAGAAAACATGGACTGTCTACCTGACTTGCAGGTCTTCTCTATAGGAAACAATGAATTGGATGAATTAGAAAATGTAAGTTTGTGAGAAAACTAAAGCCAGGAAAAGATTTAATTTAGTAAACAAATTCAATGCTCTTGAAATATACTGAAAACTGAAACGCTGTACAAAATATTCCCCATAAATAAATTAACAGAAGTTTTACATTCAAAATAACATTGCTTTGAAATTTTATCAGAAACTGGAAATCTGCACTTATTGATATCTTTAAGAACCTTTGTAATATCATAAGATGGTTAATTGTTGAAAATTGAAAATCATGGACCACCTTTTATGCATCTCTTTCATTTCTCTTTCAAAAGTAAAATTACTTTCATTCTGTATTGGTACCATTTTGTCATTACAGCCCAAGCATGTGATTTACCTTTCTCATTACAGGTTATTTATTTAAGGAGATTCAAAAGACTGAAAACTTTAAATTTGAATGGAAATCCATTTTGTAAAGTGTGTGTCCAGGAAGAAAACCCAGAGGATGGTTCAGAAGCTTTGTATACTGAGAATCAAGACTACAGACCATTTATCATTGCATATCTCCCATCTCTAGATTATCTTGACTACAGGTTAATAGATGAAAATACAGTAAGTGAATCTCATGGCAGACTAAGCTGTAGATTTTTTGCTGAAATTCTGCAATGTTAGGAATCCTTATCAATTAAGCATCAGTCAGCTATAATATAATGTTAGAATTTCACTGAAATATTTCGACATTCATATTTCTCATTTTATGGGTTAACTCTTCTTTTTCACAGCGGGCTGCTGCAAATGAGAAATATCACTTAGCAATTGAAGAACTTACACACAACGAAGAAGTGGAAAATAAGAAAGAGGAAGAGAGGCAAGCCAAAGAAAAAGAACACAATCTACATAAGGTGAATGTTTGAATACTTGTGTTAGTTGTCATCTGGCACTTTTGTAGCAGTGCCCATTCCAATGCCATTGTAATGAACTTGTCCTCTATGATATTATGTCTTGATGTATCACTGTCCTGATCTTTACCACTGTTTCTTAAGTTATCTTGTTGCCAGTGTTGTGTGTCATTTATTATTATTATTATTATTATTATTATTATTATTATTATTATTATTATTATTATTTTGCAAGTCTTCACAATTGCTATTGTTGTCAATGTTAATTTTTATTTATTTTTTTCAGTTAGAAAGAAATATATTTTTTCCTCTTTTTGAACAGATTCTATTTCAGACAGTGCTTTTGTATTAAATGTGCTTTTTCTATGCTTTGGAAAATTTTTCTGTTCTACATAATATAACAGATATATAATTACTGTATTTTATAGGCTGCCTATGTTGAGAATATGGATGGCCCTGCATTGTTCCATGCTATGTACACAGAAGATGCTGAAGGACAGAAACTGGCTGACATGCCTGGAGTGGATGAAATGCTTGTTGTATATCCTTTTATAAATCTATTCAGTTTTTTTTTAATCAGCATTAAAAAAATGTTTTTTCTATTTTGAGTATTTTATGATCTTCTACACTTACATCAAAGAAAGTAGTTTATGAAGATTGACACTATTATACAGACCATTTTGTATTATTATTAATTTTATAGACTGTTGGCAAATTATTGCTGCTTTATTTTTTCACCTTTATGTTCTTTTTTCTCCTTGACTCATTTGTACTTATAAAGAAAAGTATGTGGCTACATGTCACCAAATATTTGAATATGGTCTCCAAGAGCATGAAAGACGAATGGAGGAAGTTAATCAGTTCTGGGACTGCATTGAAGAGGCAAAGAGGGAAAACAAGGAAATGGGAATGAAACAGATAAACCAGTTCATGGAATATAAGAAGAGGGTGAGCATTGCAAATATAATTAGTAAAATATAATCAGTATTATTGGTGTTTTCTGATGCATTTGATGATGCTGGATACAGTTATGTTATACAAGTGAAGACATTTCATACAACACCAGAAGACTGACCACTATACTGGGCATACAGTAACAGCTTATGAAATTTGATATTCTCCAAAAATTTTTTGTTGGTAATACATAATTTAAAATGTTGTTTTGAAAATTGTAAAAATACATTTGGCTTTATATCAGAGGGTACTTTTTTGAATAAATAAAAATCATAAATCAAGATAAAGGAAAACACAAAATGGGTGAAGTATTGGAAATTTTACTGAATTATTTAATTTTTCAGCTGTTCCAAGAGTTAACACATCTGACAGACCAGCAAGTGTTGGATAACAAGATCACAGAGTACAACAAACGTCTCCAGGAACTGTGGGATAAACTAATGGGACTGGAACTACAATTGGTGGATCAGTTAGAGGTATATTTTTACCTAGGCATTAATCAAGAAAAAAATAATAATTAAATGAGTGTATTTCTAAAATGTTTTAATGGTAACTTCTTTTATGACATGGAATTGCTATAAGGCAGAGAAACGATACAAAGTTGATACTAATAAAAGACTGATATATCCTCAAATTTAGGAAGCCACCAAGGACTTTGAAAGAAATCTGTCCGATTTGGTCTCAAGTTTCATAGAGAACTGTCAGGGTCATATTTCTGCCCTGAGAGACCTGGAGAACATACACCATGAGAAACTACTGGAAATATCTATTGTCACCCTGGAGAAGGTAGTGAAGAATGAACTGGATGAGGAAATCCCGGAAGATCTCAGACTGGTAAATCTTATTTTCAAAATGTTTACTCTAACTAAAGCCAAGTTTACACATGATTAACCATTTGCTTCTTGTGTCAATCTTTGTAGTGTACAAGTATTAGTGCAGTATATTTATAACTTTCCAGTCTAAATTGCACAACACTTTGCAAAAGAAAAAGCTACATCATTTTTTAAACTGATGGTAAATTTGGCAAAAAATCTTGGTTAGAATACCTCCCATTATGTAAATATTTTGTTTTAATGTGCAATTAACTGTAAGTGTAACTTAATTTTCCCTTCTTTTCAGTTGTTTGTTGACAAGGACACAATCATCAATGCAGTGAGTAGTTCTCATGATATCCACTTACTAAAGATAGACAACAGAGAAGACGACATAGTGACCAGGATCAACCAGTGGATGTCACAGCTCATGACAAAGATACACGAGGAAGAGGAGGTGAAGAGAAACCGAATGAGGGTGTCAGAAATAAACAATCTTATTGACCACTTGCGAGAAGAGATGGATACCTTGGATCTGCAGCTGGGATATAATTAAATCTCTGAGAAGCATAAAATCAATGGCAGAGCTGGTATTTGAAGAGGCATTTTCTTGCCTTGGTATTTATCTGTAGGATGCAATGACTGTTTGAAAGGTGTTTTGAAGTCTTTACATGCTGCATGTTACATAGGAGAATAAACTGTTGCGATCCATTTTATATGGTGGTTTTCCAAGAATAACTGTGATACATGTACCCCTGGCAACTGCATTTCCTGGAATTAAAAATTACATCAAATCCCAGAGCTTCATGGGAGGTCTGCCTCCATGAATGCATGGTTTAGTTCAGTAAATATGTAACATACAAATATCATCATTGTACTCTCATTTCTAGTAAAACTTGGGTGAAACATAGTTTTCTTCAGATATCAGTTTATGTATAACGTCTTGCTTGGTTGCTCTTTATCATTCTTGAAGATGTAATATGAATGCACTATTATAACAATGTAAATATTTGTAAAATATGTAATAATAAGATAAGTACATTTGTATTAAATATTTTTTATTAAAAATAACATATGGGTTGTCTGGCTTTTATACCCAAGTGTATCCATTTAAAAATTTTAGTCCTGTCCAAAACAGAAGTTGACAAAGAAACATTAAACAAAATTGCAACAATGAAGGCCTTATTACATTTGGCAGAAGAACTGTTACTGATTAACCAGTAAAAGCAAATGAACTGATTCATGTAGAATATACAGATTGTGTGACTTTATGCAACTTATAACAATACCATCCTATCTAAACAATCCATGACGGTGAAAGCTAGTCATTTTGCGAAACATTCTAGATTTTATCTAAAATGACATCAGAAACGATACAAATGCCTGATAATTGAGCATTTGCTATATATACTTATTTGTCACAAATTCCTTTTGATACACTGCTGTTACATCAGGAAAAATTAAAACTGTAACATAATGACTAGCATGGATTATATCACAGCAAATATTAAACAGTGATAAAGGGAAAAGAATATAAAAATCTGGAAGTACATAACTAGACAGCAAAAGCTGGCAAACATACAGATACTAGATCCAGCACAAATTTTGAGAATACGTTACCAGGAGTCAAATGTACATAGATGCACATCAAGCAAAATTTAACTAAACCCAAAGAAATGAGATAAAACCTGTTACAAAATGCTTACTTATGTTTATTTAGAATCTGACTTGAAGTCAAAGTGTGCCAGTTTTTCCAAACAGTTTTGGATTCTTCGCTATGGTTTCACAAATTAATCTAAAGAAAAATAGTAATAATAAAGAATCAGTTATTTTTGTAAAAATTTTCCAATCAAGTCATTATGCTAATCTTCAATCTTGACATGCACTTTTACTTTACTGAACAATACCTACAGTCATTTAGAAGTTTAAAAAAAATGCATGGTTTCACTGTTTGGCAGTAAGTGAATAAACATGCTGGACAGCAAGTGTCATGGCCAGACAAGTGATCTGAATGTGTTCACATTAGTGTCTGTATATATAAATATTTGCTTAATCCTCAGAAATTATTTAAAAATGTCTTTACAAATAGCTTTAAGGCTGGTAAGCCACATTAATTTTCACAAAATAAAAATAACTTATAGAACAGTTGTGTATCCTTCTGCCCTACTGGAAGTGCAGTAGTTCCCATCTGGAAGAAATTTTTTTTTCATGCAAAGTTAGAAACTAAAAATGGCACAATTTCTTAATCTTCTGTTTTAAAATCATTTCTGCTGTTGCCTGCATAAAACAACAGTTCCAAACATGAGAAATAGATTTCTCAGAGGATATAAACCAAACTGGAAAAACAAAACATCTCTTCTCGTATCTTGTTGTGCCTGACAAAAGGCAACACACAGAGGAAAACAAGCTGGCAAATAAATTCAAATCTTCCTTTGAAAGTCATTATTTTATAAACCAGCTAATTCATAACTGTGGCAAAAGAATATTAGAATTGCACTTTTGTTTCTTCGTTGGGGACTGCCCCAAACCCAGAGCAGACATGAAGATCTGACGATTGCTAATCTTGTTACTGCACTTGTGGAAAATTGGGAGTGACATACGTTTTGTCCCTACATTTCCATCCTGTACACAATAAATACATGCATCCCCTGTATCATGGCAGTCAAAATTACAGGCAGTCAGATTTACTACAATTCCCCGTCCACATAGTCACTGTTATCTGAATTGGTAGATGGCAATACTCTTCTCTGGTACATGAGTGAGATTCAGAGACTGGTACCTGGAAATTGAAACAGAACAGATGCTGAACACCTTCAATACCAGTGCCATAAGTGTTGCAGAACAATCGCAACTTAATAGTTAGTTGACACTAGGCTATTTCTGACCAGAGAAGACTACCATAAGATATATTAAGTTCTCAAAGCCTAGTATATTAATGCATTTGGTTACAAAAAAAAAAAAAAAAAAAAAAAGAGAGAGAGAGAGGGGACTTGCTGTTGACATTTATAACCCAATTAATTGTAATTACCACTCCGAACTCCTGTGATAGTAATATCCCTCTATGGTTGCTGTTGACTTCTGAAAACAGATATAGTAGAATCCAGCAAAGGAGGCTCCACTAATGTCTTTGATAGTGTGGTCTGGAACCAGGAAGTGTTCCTGTAAAGAATGATTAAGCATAGTCATATCTCAAATTAATTCACTTTTAAATATTTCAGGTTAGATACCATAACTTAAATGCAAATGTATAAGTACCAGGGATTATGAACTCATTTGAATTACAACCATATCGTGTAATATTAACATACCATTCTCCATGTTTTACAATTAGTGTTTTCATAATGAACACACTGTAATACTACAATGCAGAGTGTCTTTGGTTTAATTTCTTTATCTATAAGGTTTGTTTTAATTTACTAGTAAGTTGACTGTTACCTTCCATCGCATGAAAACAAAGTCTGTGTTTTGCAGGTCTTCATAATCAAAAGTATCTGAGTTAAATGTCTTGGCAAACTGGTAAAAGGATAAAAACTTGCCCTAAAACAAAGATCTAACCATCACAAATTGTCAACTGTAAGTGTTCATACAAACATAAACAATATCCTTACTAAAAATTATTATATCTACTAAACATGATAAAAGATACTGTTAACTTACTAGACTAATGCCCTTTTCTAAAAGGTCAAAATGTTGTACACATGTGCTTAATTGGTAAAAACACCTTTAGTCTCTTTTTACTATGAAAAAAGGTAAACAATTGAACACAACCTCTAAAAATGTGCAGCTTAAAAGAAAGTTGCCCCATATTCCCATACCCAGTGTTTTCTGTCCACGTCTTCATCAGCCTCCCACTTCCTGGTCAGGAATGGATGTCTCTTGCTGATGATTTCACCATCAAAAAAAGTTGTCAGTGTGGGAAACTCTTCTGTCAACCCTTTGATTTTTAAGTATCCACACAAGTATGAGTTGTTCAAGTCAACATGCTAAAAGTAAATAAAAAATTAAAGAATGTTTTAGTTGGTTATATCTGATCTTTATCACCCCATTTCCATAGATTAGATCGACCTACTTTAGATCGACCTAACTCCCTGGGGTTTCACGCTAAATAGCTGTCAGCCGGGCGGACACGAAAGTTAATTACCCCCTTACAGCTTGTAGTAGGCGGGACGGACATTTAAGTCAGATTATCTGAAAGTAATCTAGTGAGACTCCCCGCGGGGATAGATCGATCTAAAATCTATGGGAATAGAGCCTAAGTCTCCCCAAGCAGGTTTCAGCAAGATAGCAGTCCTTGTTTAAGCCACTGACCACTCACTATCTAAATTTTTTTTTTGAAAATTTACTGGCTCACTAATAATTTCAGTTACATTTGAGACCAATGTTTAACATGATAGACTGCAATAGAATGAGAGTTCCAGATGGCAGAAGAGTCAAGACCCACAATAAGCATATCACAATTTCTTAAGCTCAAGGTTTTTATTTTTTTTTATTTATTTATTTATTTTTTTTTTTTTTGGGGGGGGGGATGATAAAATAAAGGAGCTGCAGTTTTATCATGCTTCTCATTGCATTGGGAATGACAGTTTGAATAACAACAATGATAAACAATTTAATACATAAAAACCACTTTTGCCAAATATTAAACTTGACAGTTGGCTCAATGAGGATTACGAACACGTTCATTGAATGACGGGCCAGTAACTAAATAGGTAGTGATACCAGTGTCGGATGTGGGTGATAGACTTACATTTATCACTATAAATTATAATCACCACCTAACAATCTGTACTTAACAATTCTAGGGCATGTTTAAAAACACTTAATGGCAAAATAAAATTATTCCGGCCTACCTGCAAAATTACTTCAACATCATAACAGTTTCCTTTGCTTTTCTGGTGTCCTTGGAACCTAGACCCGCAGTACAGCAGTGTTGTGGTGACACCGGGTTGTACCGACTTCGCCGGTGGCGGAGGGTCCAATTCAACTCGCACAGGCATGACCGAGAGCCATGAACAAAGAAATATGTATTGTTTATGGATAGTTTTTAAATCTTTACCACGCCAAGGACAACCAACTGTGGCACGCACAAATCCCGCAGAGCCGCAGTTTCGGATTTTTCAAAATGGCGAATAGTTTTAAATCGAGACCACCGCCAGTTTCAAACAGAAAAATTGTATGTCAAATATGTCACCTCAGTACTCCCGTCACAAATGTTACAAATAAATCAGTCAAGATGATTCTATATGTTAAATATGTTTTTGTCCTTCCAGTAAAGTCCGAAATAATTCAATTTTTAGGTTTACGATCAATACTGAGACCGAGGCTAATAAGAGGACAGGCACGACTTCGCATCTTTTCGTTGCCCTGTGCAGCGAACTTAAATCTAATCTAGATCTACGCATAACAAAAACAACAACAATAGTGATGAAAATAACAAACATTTATTCTTTCATTAGGCATTTCATTTTAAAATCTCTTACCGAGTGACAGAATATTGCCCGGGGTATTTAAAATGACAATTTGATTAGGATAAAACTTTGAAGACAATTATAGAGCGAAGTACCCGTACTGTGTTGCGGACCGCTGTGTTGCCGTTTTCTTCTTGCCCGAAATGCCGTTTTTTCTTAAATTGACGTAGAAAATTAACTGTAATAAATCAAAGACGGGAGGGCTTGCTGCGGTTGTCAACATGTAATTTATTGAAAGCAAATAAATAAAATAAACCCTTTCTTTAACATGATTGTTCTGCTGCGACAACATTATTTCACAAGTTGACGACTGGAACAGTAAATACCCATTTCTAGTCATCAGCACATACAAATACTTCGAATTTATAAAACATAACTGTAATAGACGAAAGCCAGGAGGGCTTGCTGCAGTTGTCCACATGATATTTATTAAAAATATAATAACTAAATTTTTCTCTAACATTATTGTTCTGCTGCCATTATTTGACAAGTTGACAATGCCTGGAACAGTAGAAACAGATTTCTAAATAGCAGCACATATAAATACTTTCAATTTACAAAACTTTACACTAAAGTTAAAATTAGAAAATAAATTATATAAAGAAACAGAGAGAAATGAGTCAAAATAAGAAAGCATACTATGGGCACAAAATATTCTATGAAACGCAATTCTGAACTTGTTTTTAATACTTCAATTCCCTTTATCTCTCAAATTCACTATTTTCATTCAACCACTTCACTTATTCATTAGATTATTCAACTTATTCATTAGATTATTCAGAGGTTTTCTAGATCACCTGAATTTTGGTGGTCCCAGTCAAAATCCATAACCATCTTTCACACAGTAACTCAAATTTCTATTTTCTTTTAACAACTAACATACCTGATGTGTAAGACTTTCAATATGGACCTGTATACTACTCAAAATATTTATCACAAAACGTACTTTGTTTTCATTCAAAATGTGTATCCCAGAAACTAGTCCATAAAGTGTGATTTTTTTATAAGTAGTAGAATGCTGATGACCAACAACAGAGAAAAATCAACTAATTCAGGATTCAGATTCAAATACCAACAATCACTTATTAAGTCATCATTAGTATCAGTCTGTATTTATGAACACTGTTGGTGTCTTCTTTCCGAAAAGTTGACCAATCCTTTGATAATTCCAAGTGGGTATTCAGCAGCTTATAAAGCTCTTCATTCCAGTCACTGCTTTGTGAAATCTTTATCAAGGTCAGCCCTTGTTCTCTGAATGTTGTATCTGTTTCTCTTTAGCCTGTCTTCAACAGAACTCTGCTCAGCATGTTTGGTCATCATGGGGCTAGAACAAAATGAGGCAAAACATTTACTCAACATTCACCCAACATAAAAATTCCAAGATAAAAACAATGTTCAACTTACTGAAAGGCACCTGGGCTCCAGTTGTCTAACAAGGCAAAATCATTTGGCTATATGATTGCATCCATTTCTTGCTTGACTGCCAGCCTTTTTAGGCACTGGCCCCGAAGGAAAAATCATTTTGAACAATCACAACATGCATATTTTCTTGCTGTGGTGCAATGTGACCATATCAAAGGGAGGGGAAGGGGTGAATTGCATTGAAAACTAGTCTCTATAGTTGAAACAAGTTCTTTCGAGTTTTGGGGTCCTGAAGGTTTCATTCAGGATTGCAAAATAAGAAATCTTGATTAAACATTGTAACATTTGAAATCCACATACTTGAGAAAATTATCCCCATCGCCATGCTTGATCCTGGTTTCTTCTTCTTTCTTTTCTTCTTCCCTGTAGCGTTTCACATTTTTGCTCCTTTGTTCTTCACGCCATTGTGCATTTTCCATCATTTCCTGGCGTCTGCGTTCTAATTCATTTGAACTAAGTTTTCTGTAAACAAGCAATAATTTTTTAATAGAAACTATCTTGTAAAATCATAAAAAAATTCAACCTTGAAGGTAACTAGCAAAAGCTCAAGTGGTAGAAATTAAAGGAGCATGTACAACTTTCCATTATAACACCTCTTTCGAACAATGAAAACCAAATGAGTTACAGGCACTTAGTGTGACCTAGTGATATAATTGGTTCTCTGAATACTACGTTGACTCACATACGTCTTAAAATCAGCAAAGCTTGATGCCACAGGACATCGGTGGGTAGCTGCTCTTTGCAATTATGACTTTGTAATAAAGTATAGAACCAGCAAGAAAAATGCAGATGTCAATAGACTGTCCAGAATGCCGAGAGTTCCAGCAGGTGAGTTCAAAAAAATTTCAACAGAAGTGGTTAAGGCCATATGCCAGAAAGTAGACACAGAGTATGTTGAAACCCTCAGCATGTTACAGCATGTGTTAAATGACACTGACGTCATGAATGATAATATGACACCCGTAGACTGGAGAAAAGAAGGTGAGCGTTTTTCTAAGGGCTGTAACCAACAAACAAAAAACCAAATCCTGAATTTAGATGATAAGGGAGTGTCACTCTTGGAATGGAATTTTCTCGATTGGTTGTGAAACGTGGTGCACTCTACAGGAAAGCTGAAATTAAAGGTGAGCAAATTTTCCAATTAGTACTACCAAAATCTTTTAGAGAAAAAGCACTGCACGGCGTACATAACGACATGGGACACCTAGGAAAAGACAGACGCCAAGCTTTACTGAGAGAGAGATTCTACTGGCCAGGTATGTGTAAGGATCTTGAGCAGTGGATATCTTTGTGCGACAGATGTTTAAAAAGGAAATCATCAACAAACGTGCGAGCGCCTCTGGTGAAAATTGAGACATTTCAACCACTCGCACTGGTATGTATGGATTATCTGACGTTAGGAATGTCCAAAGGTGGTTTTCAACATATATTAGTCATTACAGATCATTTTACTAAGTATGCAGTTGCAATTCCTACTAAAAATCAGACAGCAAAAACTACTGCAGAAGCTTTCATGAACGGATTTGTTTATCACTACGGTTTCCCGCAAAGATTACATAGTGATCAGGGTACAAATTTTGAAAGTAGTCTGATAAAAGAAATGTGCAAGTTGTGTGGCATAGAGAAATCCAGAACCACAAGTTGCCATCCTATGGGGAATGGAATCACCGAGAGATTCAACAGAAATCTGCTTGATATGTTAGGTACCTTAGAGATTGATGAAAAGAGTGATTGGAAATCACATGTTACTTCTCTTGTTCATGCGTATAACTGCACTGTGCATGATACAACTGGGTTTTCCCTTTACTGTCTGATGTTTGGGAGACCACCAAGACTAGCTGTGGATGTGGTGTTCGGTTTAGTATCGGGTCAGTACTCGGATACTAATCAATCTGTATATATTTTTAACTTGAAGAAGCATCTAGAAAAATCATATGAACTGGCAACAAGAAAAACGAGACAGGCACAAGAACATCAAAAGGTACTGTATGATAAACGTATAAGAGGATCCGTTTTGGAAGTTGGGGACAGGCTCTTTATAAAAATGGTGGCATACAAAGGTAAGCACAAAATTGCAGATAAATGGGAAAACGAACCATACATTGTTTTATCTCAACCAAATAGTGAAATCCCTGTGTATGTTATTCAGAAAGAAAATTAAAAAAATGAAAAACGTGTGTTACACAGAAATTTATTAATTTCTGAGCTTCCTATATCAAATGCGAAAAAGACCCGAACCTAGAAAAAGAACTTCCAAGCCAGACACAAATAAAACGGTAGATGCAGACTGTTCATCAAAGTCCGATACAGAAAGTGGAGACAGTACAAGTGATGGTGAAGATATAGTTTTTCCTCTCCTCGAGGAGGGAGAAGGTAATGAAACAGATGACGTGAGAGAAGTATCTTCAGAGAGTAGCGAAGCTAGTGATGTTCAAATGCCAGAGTATATCACTGTTGACCGACCAACTCCTGCTCCACGGAGTGCTAGACAGTAGAAAGGAGAAGGACACCATATTTGGGCAGTGATCAAACCTACATCATACCAAGGATGACTCCTTTCAGACTGAAGTATTTGCAAATGTAATTTTTTTTTTACCAGAAAGTTCATTGTCAATTTAATTATGTGCCCATCCTCCTTAACCTTAGAAAACAGACTACTCACTTTCTTGGTGCCTCTCTCTTTTCTGGTGATCGTGGTTTTCCTTTCCTAACAGGTGATCTGCTCCTTGATCTTTCTCTCCTAACAGGGGACCTTGACCTTTTTCTCTTTGGTGATCTCCCAGATGTTCTCACTGGTGACCTAGACCTTGATTTTCGGTCTTTTCTTGAGTGCAGTTCTTTTTTATGTCTTTCTTTATCAGGTGATTTGTGTCTGCCTTTCTGTAAGATATATTACAATGAAACCATCGAGCCCAATTATAAATGTAAGAACTTCTGACTGTGGAAAGACAAAGATACGAATAATCTAACGTAAATATGCAGTAACATAAATATTTCTTGAAATTGTTCACTTATGGAACTTTTGAAGCGGTCAAAAACTGGAATAAGTTAGCAAAATAAAAATATTTTTCTGAAATACAAACAGAACACGTTTTCATAACTTTACAAGTGATGCAAATGCTTAATCAGAGATTTCAGAAGAACCCACAACGTACAAAGAGTCCATAGTTCTTCCCTCTTCCGGACATTTCTTCTTCACTGCTATAGCCGTCTCTGTGACGTTGTCTTGTATCCTCTTCTGAATGTTTTTTTCTCTGTTCACTAACTTTAGGACCACCTTCATGCTGAGGTTTTCTTTTGTCCTTACTATCATTTTTATGTCTGTTGTCACTTTTAATTTTTTCCTTGCGATTTAAAATGTCTAAGTAAGTTGAGACTAAGTCATCATCACTTTCACTTGTGTCTGAGCCAGATCTGGACTTGTGTTTTTTCTTTTTCTTTTCTTTCTTTTTCTTCTTTTTATCTTTCTTTTGGGATTCAACCTGTAAAAAGAGAGAGGTACCGATACCTTAACTATCAACAAAAAGTATCAGACTAAACATTTTCCACTACACACAGGGGCTGATCCAGAGCTATTTATTGACAGTCTTCCAAATTATCTTTGTTGATTCATCCTCCAATTTTGATTGTCTTCCAACAGGAAAAATTGGATACCCTTCAATGTAAACTTGAAAATGTGACCGTCTTCCGGAGGACCCAGAAGACGGCCTAAATCCGCCCCTGACACAACAAAAAGGTGCTTACTCCTGTAATATGTTAACTATTGGAATTCTTTAGATGAACTTCAACATGAAGATGAAGTCATAACTTTTGAAAATTCTTAAAACCAAATACATACCATCTTTTGCAATTGTTTCATCTTGACAGGATTTTCAATAATTCTTTTCCTCTGTTCCTCTTCTTTTTTTCTACAAACAAATAAAATGTAAAAAGAAAGTTACAGTCTACTTTTTCAAAGCCATGGTGCTCTGAAAGTAACTTGCAATAAAAATGCTAGCAAAAAAGGTTTACATCCATTTATTTTCTCTTTTTTGTTATCTTTCATATTTATAATGTACAATTTGGTAAAATTACTAAATCTACCTTTATCTTAGCCAATTTAAGTAAGAAGAAAAGACTGGTATGAAAATCTGTTCAGTCAAAGGGACTGGCAACAACTTTAAGAAGAGCCCATGTAGAATTTACAGTCAGTGTGGCAAAAAGTCCCTCAGGCCAGCAAAATTTTTTCATAACTGTAGGACAAATGTCTGACTGTTTTACACAGTTTTCAGCATGCTTGTGTGTGTGAGTGAGTGAGTGAGTGAATGAGTGAGTGAAAGGTGAGAATACAAAGTGGAGTATATTACCTTATGGCAAAGAGAGGATCTTCCCTCATTTTAGCTTGCATGTCAATCTGTATGTTATGTGCTGCTGCCTCCTCAAACAGGGCTCCAACACTGTCTGGAAATAAGAACAAATATTTCAATATTCACTTGCTCAGAAGTAAATCTAGCTTTTGAAGTTAAAAATAAAGAATCTGCAACCATTTTCTTCAATAATTCATGTTAACTATCAATATTTCTCTCAATAAACTCAAAAATGTAACATCTTTAGGTTGCACACAAAACTGTGGTGAATGTGCGTGTATACACATTTTTGTTGTTGTTGTTCATAATAATCATTTTCATTTTGAATCTTGTCCAAAAAGCTCAAACACAAAGAATAGAAAATGAACATATCTGAGAGAAAAATGTCAGTAGTCAATACCATAGATCAATAACTTCATAAACGAAGACTTATTCTGATGGACCTACAATTTAATTACAACATACCATTCTTTGCTTCTTCTTTCTCCTTATCAATATTATCAATTCTTTTTCCAAGGAGGTATTCTTCTGATTTTGGTTTACCATCTGAGTACATCCAGTCAATTTTCTTGTCCGATTTTCTTACAGAAGAAAATTAAAACAATATTAAAACATATACATCACAAAGTCATATGCAACTTGTAAGAAAGTTCAGATATAACAGACAACTGAACAAGACCTAAAATATAGATAAAGCCACATGATATAATAAAACTGATTACAAGATGAAACAACCCGTCTGAAAATAGATACTTTTTTTATAAGTGCTTTAGCATATGTGCTATCATTTTTTCCTTCTTTCAATTTTAATTAAAATGTGTCTAAAAAATACCACTCTATAAAAAAAATACCACTTTGTTTACATAATATCAACAACTAGACATACTTACAAACTTTCAATGGGCAAAATAATCTTTTAAACTGCACACAATGGCAGTCAAGCTACTTACTCATCATTCTTCAGCAAATCTTTAATTTTTCTCAACTCATCTTCAGACAGTTTTTTCCCCTTCAGTAATTTTTCCATGGTAAATATAGAAAAAAATTGCAGTGCTGTCAAACTTGGCAGTCTTTGTACCTGAAAACAAGCAAGCCTGAGTTAGCTGTGCAAATCGATCTACACTACAGTAGTACAGTTGCACTACAGACACGTAAACATCAACTTTCAATTTAATTTCTTTTGCAATTTTAATTTATCAATATCTCAATCATCATGACGCAAAATTAACGAAGCGAAAGTGTTACTGTAAGCAGCCACTAGTACATCAGCACAAGGGCGGTTTTGACAAAAGGAGGAGTGACGTGCAGTAGTAGGGAATGGGGAGAAAGGATTTTAGTAATACTATAGTAGACAAATGCAGTTGTGCCGCGGTAGTAACTTCACTAATTGTTTGTGAAATAGGGATCTGCTTAATTATTAAACGTTCTTCATACGAAATCGTTACTCACTTACTGCAATTGTTTTCGATTCTAACCGACCACAAACTTAAATAGCAGAGTACTGCGCTTTATATCTACTTTTTCTTTCCTCGTACTTCGTTCTTCAAACAACGTGCACCGCTAAACGTCATCAATTGTGTACACGAAAATCCATGACGTATCACACACCTGTCTCAAGGTAGTAGACGGCGGACACGTTGCACCATACTTTGAAATATTTATTATACTAGGCAGAGATTTACGCATTTTAGCAATATGTCATCACAAGAAGATCTTAAAGCAGGCCATGCCCCAGCAGGTGATATAAAATGTTTCTAATGACAAGTATTTGTTGACTGCTGTTAGTTTTTTTGTCAATGTTTCATTCATATTTACACTGTCCTTGGTTGACTTTTCGGCTAAGGGTCTACGACCAATTTTAGAACGGCTTAGCACGAGCGCTCAGCAGCAAAGCCTTTCCACCATATGTTACCGTTATAAACTCATGAAATCCACCCGCTTTTCTTTAAGAGGCCTTGTTTTCAGTCCTGTTAACCAGTTTTATTTATTTATTATTATTATTATTATTATTTATATGCGAAATTATTGTCCATAGATGATATATTTAAATTGAAAATGAAAAAGAATAGAATATGCACAAAAGTTAACAAACAAAACAGCAGCCAATAAGATGTAGAAGGCTTAGATTGGCCTTAAGATAAATATAAATATAAATGCAATCCTGAACCTTCACAGCATTTGTTTTATGTTATAAATTTCAGTACTAGTGAATTGAAGATAAACTGATATAATGTTGTCACAAGCTGTATCGCATTTTCCTGCACAAACATGAATATTCCATTTGTCGGCATCACTTCCTATCAGCTGGCTTATATTGTTTATTATCTTATAGTAAAAGCTGGTGGTATGCGTATTACACAACACAAGAGCCCTGCTGCCTCTGGTGCCACACCAGAGAAAAAATCTGAGGAAATAGCTGCTGAAGAGGAAGAATATGGAAGGTAGATTTCACCATAATGTGGAGAATTTGTTGTTCAGGACTTCTTAGAGTTCATTTTATTCATGGAAGTCTAGGAAATCTAGAAAGAATTCGTGGCACTTAAATGTTATTAGCTTGTGATATATGCATTTGTGCATAATCATTTACAGTCAATTGGTATAATGTTTTAGGGAATTAGGAGTCAAGTTCTAACACTAAATTTTTTATTTTGTTTTAGCGAACCTAAAACTGATAAACATCATCAACAGGTATTGGTGTCAGGAGCTGTAACAAAGGTATGAGTGCTCGCTATCCAAATGAATCAGTATATTGTTGAGGAATTTAAAAAAAATTTTTGTTTTTTTATGTAGACTTGGAACAGTTTAAATGAAAATGTATCGATTTGCAAATCTGCCTATAAAACTAAATTACAATTACTATGAATGGTAAAGTTATCAGTTTAATCCCAATAACATCACAGGCAGTGTTAATCTTATACCCCATTTCCATAGATTTTTAGATCGATCTATCCCTGTGGGGAGTCTCACTAGATTACTGTCAGCTTGGCCGACTTAAAGGGATAATAACTCTTCGTATGAGATCTATATTTCACAATAAAAACCTTGTGAATAACTCATAGAAATATAATATATTCTGTTTTACCACAAAAACAGCAGTTATAGCTTTTATTCTGATATTTGAACTTGTCTTTAGACCACGTGACCTCCACTGATGTCTATACTCTGTTAAAATCTCTTAAGAGATTTTAACAAAAAACCAAACTTTTTAGAAAAAAAACAGGGACTAACTTTGAATGTAAAAATGGATTCATTAACCATTGGTAAGTATGGGAAAATTGTTGTTTACTCCAGGAAAATTCATTTTTTGGCCGAAACGAAGAGTTATTATTGCTTTAAGCGTCTGTCCCGCCTACTAAAAGCTGTAAGGGTGTAATTAACTATGGTGTCCGCTCGGCTGACTGCAATTTAGCCTGAACCCCCAGGGAGTTAGGTCGATCTAAAACTTAATCTTAAGATCGATCTAAATCTCTGGGAAAGCACCCATAATGATAATTCAAGTGGCAAAGGAATTCCTACAGTATGCTTAAGTAAACATAAAAGGAATTAAACTTTTAAAAAATCTTTCATTGAAACGTTTTAAATATTTGTTTCAGGGTGATAAAGATTTCACTACTGAAGCTGTGAAGGCCATCCATGAGAAACCACGCCCTGCAAAGGATGCACGACCAAACCACCCCCATGTCCACAACATCAACCAGCCAAGGAAAATGTAGTCATCTGGGTGCTGTACACTATATGTAACTGGAATCATGATGTAGGACAAAAAATTGAAACAGAAAGGATGCCATATATGACCAGCTGAATAACTGATCATCACTCGAACTTGTATTTTTATGAAGACTAAAAGTGCTCAGGGTCAAGTGCAAGACCTGGTCATAACAGTAGTGCGTTAAGTTTGAAGAAAATATATTAATTGCTTATGATTTTCTTTTGATTTAAGTAAATGAAAATACAAATTTAATGAGGGGTCTTTCTGTGGTAAAGATGGCATTTTTCACAGATTTACTCCATGATAAATCTATAAAATTTATCCAGTTAAATGAGCTTTTTCCACAATATTTTATTTTCTTTAGAATGTTTAGTATGAGCAGTTTATGTTTGCTTATGTCATTTTAAAAGAGGATGTTTTTGAGAGTTCTTATCTTATAACTACTGTGTTTGAACTACTGTTGGAATTTTGGAGATGATGAAATTTATGTAAAACATATTTGTTGAGGATAATAAGAATGTATATGTGGAATTGTGCAAGTGATATTTAAAGGTGTTTTTCATATACACTCACATGCTAAAGTTGTTAGCAAGTGATGTTTTCACACTCGCTTATTTTCGTCTACCGAATGCAAATTGACCGTGAAATGACAGCATTTCCAAGTGTACAGGTAAATGGTGTGGACATGTTTTTTATTTTCCCTTTCATACAGTTTAGTATGTACTTAATTCATTTCTTCATAAAGTTTTTGAATTGTGTCACTTTTTCAAAAACCATGGTAAGGTTTGATACGTAACACAACAAATAAGGGGAAACTATATCCAATGCTTAAAATCATATTAAAACTAGATTTACTCCAAGGTCAAGTTGCTATCCTGATTTTGAATTAAGATTTGTCAAACAAACATTGCGTATAAAGGAAATGATTATTGGTATAACATGATCTGGGACCCATCAGTAAGTTTGTGTTAGATACAAGATATTTGATGTAGCACTATAAGATAATGTTACCGTAGGCACGCGTACTAGTACAACTATACGCTCTTTCGAGTATAGGTCGACTTTTGACCATTACAAATTTGAATTTGTTTTCGAAGAACTAGAACCCGTTTTATGGTTATATTCCTATGTTGAGGAACGTTGCCTTTAACGGGAAATTTCGATAATTACTTTATTTATATTTCACACATGTATTACATGTATAAAAAAATTCCATACGACCATTCTTGAAATCGAAGGCGCAGAAGCTTGGTTGAAACAGTTAACTTTTGAATTATGTGAAAGTTTCTGATGTCTACGGTGTGTAAATCAGGGAAACAAATAACTAGTTAAGTATGTTTTTCGTTGTACACTATGATCGCCTGGCACTTTTTCAATAAAATATGGCGACACTGGAGAGTTTGTGTTTTACTCTGCGCGTTTGGTTCCTGATGTATGATCACATATACACTCATTCTCAGTATAAAGGTCCATTTAATATTTTTTATTTTATTAAAAGTGAACGAGCTAAAGAATTGTTTGTTCAAGCGGACTTCTACTTACATCAGTCTATAGTAACTTCAATAATTATTAACAGATTTATCTGTTCTCGCACAAAAAAATAAACGTCACTTTGTTACCGTCACTCGCAACACCATTTTACATTCTCCGATTATTTTTTACTTTTGATTATTTATTTGTTTGTTTTACTATAGTAGAAAATCTACAACGTGTCAGGAAGCGAGTCTGACCTCTCAAAAAATGTCAGTGGCAGTGGGAATCTGTGTTCAGATTGACTGCATCGAAAGCATCGCGTATTGCGAATAGCGATATCACATAGAGGCTATAAGGTATTATATGGGGCGAGTATGGGCGAGTTATGGAATCGAGACACTCTCGTGGTCGCAATGCGCGATGCTTTCGAGTTACGGGACCCAGGGATTCTTTCTACCAGAGGCCAGCTGAGTGTTGACGTCAATCCTATGCAAAATTTCTCGCCCGACAAAAAAGTGCGAGGAATTAACCAGAGAAATATCTGTGAAAAATCAAACTGTACGTGGCCCTGGTAGAGTCCTGTTACATTTCCCCCGGCCCATAATAATCTTGTCCTTATCTTACAAGCCTGGTTTTGAGAGATTATTTCTAAAAAAGGTAAAAAAAAGTAGACACAATTTTAATTTATTTCATTTCATCAATGTCATTGTCAGTTTCACAAAATGACCGAATAGCCCGCACACGAACCATTAGCGGGAATCGTGATTCTATAAACTGATACCAACTGAATGACAAAGCAGATTTAATTCTAAATGAACATATAGATTTCTAGCATAATAGACAAGGATATTATCTTTTTTAACTTGAACACTGTGAAAGTGCTGGGTACGATTATGAAACGTCTTTATTGATGCATATTGCAGTGCCGAGAAGAACGGCATCTGTGACGTGACGACCACAGGGTGCACAGAGTTGACAGTGACAGGATTTCATTAGTCATAAAACCACAGCTAGAGATTTAGGCTCTGTCGCAGCCGTGTGAATTTTTGCACGTCCGCAGTGTCCTCAGCAGGGTAAGGTTGCTGTGTTGCATTACCACACCCCGCGACTGACAAGGAACGCGCAGAAGGCCTCCATCATGGAAGCGCGCACACACCATCCACCACCTCGCGCACCCTGTGGCGGAGGATAAAGGTACACCAATGATGTGGAGTCGAGTGCAGGGTATTGATGACGAAAGACGGCGGGCGGGCAGGAATGTCTGGATCATCGTAAGAGGTGTCGAAGGAAAGTTGGGAGACAATGTCCACATCTCCCGGTCATGCTGTACACTGAGGTCGGCAGCCAAGAGATTGGCGCGGTCACAAACATGGTACTCGGACGATTATCTAATGCCGAAACCTATGCTCTTGGGAACAGGTGGTTTGCGAGACAGTTTTCGTCAGATGATGTGAAATACTGATGCCATAAATTTTCGAAAGCTTTTTTGTCCAGCTTTAGGGCGCCATTCTGCAATAAAAAAACGTCGCTTAATGCAAAAGACATATATGGATAAAGTTTGTGGAATGTTCTGGAACAACTAACAAAACTAACGACTTAACAAAGATAAGAAACATTCTCCATATCTTTTTCAGAGAATCGGTTTAATGAAATACAATGTGCCGATTTAATCATTTATAAATCTCTGCCAAGATGTCATCAATTACGCAACAGGGGCGGATCCAGGATTTTTAAGGGGGGGGGGGGGGTCCGAGGATGCAAAGCCCTCTGAAGGGCCACGAAAATTTTTGGTATCTTAGAGGGCGAATGGTGCCATTTGGTGCGGTGTAGAACTTTGATTCATCTAGTCAAAATTCTAATTTCAAGGACCCCCTGACCCCTCCCCCCTCTAAATCCGCCACTGCGCAATATCGTTTGCATGTTTCACAGCATTCTGTCGGTATATTTCAAATAATGACTGCTTACATTGGTAAACTTTTGGAAGGCTTCTTTGCACTTAGCATCAGAGACTCCATACTGTTGAAATGCTTTCACGTACTCCCCTTCGTCGACGATGCCATCACCTGATAAGATACACAACGATAAGCGTTTAGATGATTCAAACTTTTCAAACAAAGCTTATGACGTGGCATAATCTAAATACGTCCTTTTGATTTTACTTTCCATTTCATTAGAATAAAATTTTACCACAACCGACCTTAATAATGTATAATGAAGAAGGAACGAAAATGTTGAAATATTTGACTATCATCTTTTTTTTTTAAAAAGTTATGAACACAGATGCTCATAGTAACATTACCTGATGTGTCAGTAACGTCAAACATGAAATTCATGTAATCGTTCAGCCATTGGGGGAATTTATCCTTAGAAGTGGCCTCCTTCATAACATCGTCCCACATTTTAAACCATTCATCGTGAGACACTTCGTTATCCTATTGGAATAGATGACATAGGTTATGCTATATACTATATGTTGTCAGTTCTTTTTTTATACAGTTCAGTCATTCTTTTGAGGGTT
This sequence comes from Lingula anatina, assembly GCF_051362555.1. Lineage (NCBI taxonomy): Eukaryota > Metazoa > Brachiopoda > Lingulata > Lingulida > Lingulidae > Lingula > Lingula anatina. The sequence goes on from NC_141768.1 coordinate 33,279,015, forward strand.
CCAACTTCTCAGTCTCAGTACCGGGGGAAAATGATAATATCATCTGCCATAAATATTAAAACTAGGATTTGATTCGATGACGGGTGTACTATTCCATTTGTTGAACAATAAACTGCGGTCAAGTAATCAACATACTACATTTATCTCTCTAGCTCTCACTTTACTTACAAAATTTTCGTCAGCATATTTGATGAGACCTTCCCAGATCGTCTTCAAAGTAGACAGGCCAGAAGTTCTCTTCTCATGGGTTTCTCCCCAGCCGTTCACAGCGCTGATTTTCTATTGACATACGAAACACCCAGAACATGAATGCATCTTTGTAACCGAACTTTGAGTTACAAAAATATATAAAGACTATCAGTAATAAGAAATTATCTTTCAACGAATATTACTTACATATTTAAGAGGCACTATGATTTAGTTCCTCTGTCATAAAATTTAAGTCCATAAGTTTGATATTTGATATATATAATTTTCTCAACATATCTGTGTATAAGGCATACTAATCGAACAGACAAAAAACGCCAATCAAACTTTCTACCACCTACTTCAATGAATTCGGTGAAGTCAGCCCACTCGATTTTGCCATCTCTGTTGATATCTGTGAAATAAAGCACATACATGTAAACAAGTTATGGCTCCTGCCCCCATTATTCCGTATTGACCATAATGCACATCCACGACTAAAGCTACGGCTCAATCAAATCAAAGAAAAATATTTTGAAAAAGAAATGTTGAGCGGACATTTAGCCCTGGTCTCTTACCATAGAATGTCGTAAACATGCTCTCCAACTTCGACCTCTGGCATGGTGAAAGCGCCATTTTTTCTCTGCAAAGAGACACAATTACTTTTAAGGTGCAAAAAACAACGACTTTATCTTCAAACCTGTAATCAATAATCCATATTACATGTGAGGACAAGAGCCGTTTAGGTGATGAAGATCTGCAACACAAGTGATACACCGGTTCATCAGATTGTTGCCATAGAAAATATAAAGATCGGTCTTAAGCGCCAAACTCGAAAACATATTCCGTAAAGATGATATCATCACATATTTTGTTGAGTGTCACACCAGCATGGTTCCTATTGCGATATTAAAGCAGATGTTTGTTTGTAAAAACTGCGTAAGCAGGGAACTCGAAGATACATTGTCTTACCTGTATGGATATAGTCCGGATCCTCAGAAAATGAAGCAAGGTTTGCAGTTAGCCCCTAGGTTGAGCTTGTCGTGACAACTAAAGGTAAGCAAGGATTAGTTATTAAATAATAGTTCAGTGATTGATAGATGAACAACACTAGGGACAATGGATAAATATGAATGATAAGAATGACAATAAAATCGAGCGATACGACAATAGAAGTAAGCTCAATTGACGTATATTTATTAAAATGGGACTTAATTTGTAACACATTAAGACGATGAGGTATTGATTACACATCAATAGACAACAGACTGCAGGGCAAGAGGAGCAGGCTAGTGAATAGCAGTGATTTACATACTATAAGACATTTCACGTGATTTCAGTCTTTGCTATATTCCATAGGTGGTCATTATATGAACAGCATTTTAGAACGATAAGAACAATTTTCTTCATTATTTTCGCTAATGAGTGATTGTGACGTCAACACCATTTGCATTAAATCATTAATGTCTAAATATGTGGGTAGCCAGGCAACTGCTTTGTCGACAGATTTATCGTTATACAAACAGTTGTCGCCATCGGTGATTTTTTTTATCCATCATATCGTATCAACATACTTTCTTGGGCAGTTTACAAATTTTTTTTAAAAAGTTTTACCGTGTATTTGGACGTTACCCATAAAACGTATACTTGATATTTGACATTCATTCGAAGTATTTTTAAAGCGCATAATTTATATAATTCTTTTATTTCGTCCGTCAAAAACAACAAATTTCGCCTTTTTTGAGCTCTTGTGTATAAATAAACTTAGCGTATATATACCTTGTGCTATCACTTACGCTCATTTTATATTCTATTTCATTTGATGACTTTAATTAAAAGAATATTCTTGTGACGACCCACAGCTAAATGAAAAGTTTGCTGTAATATTGCAACACTATTGCAGCAACATTGCTACAAACTAAAATATTGCAGCAATGAGTTTGCAGGCGTTTGCAAGAAAATTTTTCTTGCTGCTAATTTGCAGCCATATTGCAGCAAACTTGCTGCAAATTTGCAAGAAGGAATTGCAGACCTGATATTTTGCTAAGGGAAACATGGCGATATGTAATTTGATTTTATTGCCAACCCTGGTATACCCTTTTGAAATGGGGGGCAAATTATTAGTTTCAAAAATTTCAAAAAGGCAAATCTGACGTCAAAAGAAAACACGAATAAGCATCTGCCGACGAGTGATGTGTACGGTTCAGTGAAAACATTACCAGCAACTACCCCTAGGGCATCCAGAATCATCAGTTTATAGAAACATCAATATTATCTTTCCTCTGAGTTCGGTGTTGGCTGCGTCAATGGCCACCTGACCTGAGTGACCATTACTGGGTGAGATGATAAGGTGTAACTGAACATGTTTTATTGCTGTTGGTGCTTGTTCATTCTGTTGCGTGAAAACATCGTTTGATCTAATTTGACATAAAGCGTAGAGTATAAACACGTTCCAGATTACTGTATTTATGCATGACTTCTTACCAAACAAGAATTCGTATTCAGAGAGGTTGAAGGATCCAGTTTTGCAGATAAGCTATCTTTGATATTTCAATACAATACATGCATGTTTATATTCACGGATCATTTATGCTTGAAGAAACAAAATCATAGACTCTGAAAACATTTTTTTAGTTCTGTTTATGGTTTTAAAGCAAAACAGTCTTATTTGTGCATATCAATTGTATAGTTCAAAAGCATAAAAGAGTTTCAATTTGTAGAAAACTAGTTATTTAAGTCAGGGGGGATAATGGGTCAATCCTACATGTTTGCATTCTAGACACTGTAAATTTCTACAAAATTTGAGAGAGATCCTCATATAAAAATGAAACGAATCCCCTCTAGGATCCGTTTTATGAAACCTGATCTCTTAGCCCATGTGTCCATACTATGCGAGTGCTAGGTGAAAGTGTGCAATCGGAAAGAATCTATAAAAAGAGCAGGACAGCTCCTCTTACTCCATCATAAATACAATCTGCTGTGTAAACATTGACATATATAGTGTGGCTGACTGATGTATGGAGCTAGATATACGGAGTTGATGTTCCGGGCATTGTTAAATATAGGATACTAAGGTAAATGATATCGAGCAAGGGGCAAACAAACCAAAGGAAAAAGACAAGGGCATACTTAGGCTGTCATAAAACAAATGCATAGAGAATTAAGCAGAAAAAGTTGCCAATAGATCACTATATAACCGTCACGGCAGCTGTCTGACGCATATTATTTCCCACCAGACTTTAGCACTAACCACCTATCAATTTCCCTGCTGTTTGTTGGGGGTAATAAATCGAGCAGGTCAATTTCAATAAATAATTTCTACTGATTGGTTTGTAGTAATTCTGCCGTGAAATATCGCCAAAATAGATCACTCTCCGTAAGCTCTTGGCCTATATTGTTTACTGATCGAAATCGGAGAACGAGAAAGAATCTGCTCCATATCCCATCCTGAAGAAAGTCGATGGAAATGAAAGCAGACATGACTTTATTATTGTTCTTTTGCCACTGACTCCCCTTTCCCTTCCTTATAAACAAATTACAGCATTGAAGGAATATAATCAAAATATGTCCTAATTTTTAAGAACTTTAGTTTTACATTCACTTTGTTCCCAAGCCACTCTAACGCACCTTTTGCAGTACTAGGAACGTGTAGGAAACCAAATAAACGCGGGACGAAAAGGCGCACGTTAACCAATTACAGTTTTGATTCAAAATAACTATATGACCAAAAGCACAGTGTTGCAAGGAATTGGATATGACCTGAAACATATTCTGATATGCAGGTACGGTGGCAGGTGTCGATCTTCCTTACGTTAATAGAGGATGGATTTAGAAGCAGCACCTGCTCAAGTATTATAAAGAAACTCGGGAACAAACTTGAAATAAAGCGTAACGACGCCTTTTTAACTCAAGATGTCTTATAAATTGCTGTTTGCCAATACTTCAATGGCTCTTCAACGTTATGAACAACAACGAGCAACTAGCAGTGCTGCTTGAACAGTAAATTAATAAAGTTTGAGCGTGCGTGCAAGTGCGTGTCTGCATGCATGCGTGATCGCGTAGTTTTGGTGCTGTAACACGTCAAAGCCCCTGTTACAACGGGCTTGCAACCACTTAGAGAATGGAACCTCTCCCTTCTCATAAATTTGCTTACAGAAGAAAAAAGGCTGCAACATTTAAATTTCTTTAACACTGAAGTATGAATTTGATGTTGACTATCAGTAATTTCAAAGCCCAACTCTGAAGAGGGTACAATAGAGTGGACAAAAATTTGTTTCCCAAGTAGCCACCAGCACGGGGGTTTAATCAAAGGGTAGGTCAACGGGGAAAAATAGATATATTGATGCTATAAAAACTGTAGTTAACTAGTCTTTTCTTAACTTTGTCTTACCAATCAAAAAATGTAATGATTTCAGATAAGGCAGGGCATCAGGAGTGGGATAAATCGATCAGCTGGGGATAAGTCAGCTAACAAAAAACACAATAGGGAAAGTGGGAGGGAGGCTGGGTAATGGGCAGCAACCTAACCTCTGTATCTCTCTTAGCCCTAGGTACAACAGTCTTCAAGAGAAAACCTGAGTTGACGGTTATCACAACTTCCTTAATCTATTCCATGCATCATTAGATTTGTTAGCCTTGGATTCATAAATTTATTTTATGCTCCATTAGATTTGTTAACCTCGGATATTTCTGAGATGCTACCCGGCATTGCAACATAAACCAATAAAAGGGTCATAATGGTTTTATTTATGCATAATTAGAATAAGAATAGGTTTTAAGAAAAGTAATATATACTCCAAGCATGAGTGTGATATCTTCAATTATAAAAAGGTGATATAAAAATACAGTAGTTTAAACTAGATACAAACTAGTGTGTCTGTGGAATGTAATTAGTGACCATTGTAGTATATCAAAGAAAATTCCATTCAAGTAGCATGTAGTGGCTGTTACTTAATTAGTGCTGAATTAAGAATATAGAAAGAGGAAAGTATGCAAAGAAGATTTATTCACAAGGCGTACTCAGTTGAACCTCTCATCCATAATCTAATAAAACCCGCTTGCCTGGATTGAAGAAATATCAGGACTTTGTTGTTCTTTGCCTACCTCATTCCGAAGGACAATTAACGCAATAAACAACGAGAAGAAACCCACAATTAAAACCCCCGTGACAAAAGCACAAGAGTTTTTTTAATTTGACAGTTTCCATTTAATTCAAGTAAGCAATTTTCAAAGTTTAATTTAAAGCCCTGTTTTTTAAAAAGAATTTTAAGAGTCACTGTATTTTAAAGATATGAGCATATGTAAACTTTCCTTCGGCCTCTGTGCAATCTTATTCAATTTCTGAGGCGGGGGTGGGGAGGTTATCTCCATTTTTCCGATTTAAGTTTAAAGTTGGAACAGATTTCGCGATGGCTTTCATTATCATTGTTTTCCTATGAAACAGATACAGTCGGAATTCATGTCAGATTGACTTAGATTCCTTATAAGGTCAGCCAGTCTAATGCACCCGAATCATTTCATAAGCCACGCACACAGTATTATATGAACAGTATACCAGTGTATAGTAGGGCCTACAGGACATGTTTAGACAAAACATAAGCGTTTTTTTTTCAAAATGTTCTACCAACGTTATATTTGTAACAAGCTTAGGGCGATAACGTGAATAAATCAAACAAGCTGATTGCACATTCATTCCATGTGACGTGATCCCGTGGCATGTAGCGTTACGAAGGGTGTGAAAATTATCAATATATAGTCAGGTGCGGTCCATCTTCAGCGTCTTTACTTAGGTGAATAAGGTGTTCCCTTTCAGCGAACACCTGCAAAACCCTCTAGTTGGTGCGGATGTACAATTGAGTGCATCTCCAGAGAATGATTTAGGAATTTCTTGTGTATTTCTATTTGTGGTCACCAGTAGTATATGAGCCGGCGGATTATTTATTATTAATCAGAAGGACAGGTGCGCTTACACGGCTGGGCGGTGTTGTTAGCAAGTTGCTGTTCCGGTAATCATTTGGGTTACGTTTATGGATTAATCAAAGTTTTGTATGAATGCCAGTCCACGGAAGTAATTTTGTGTAGATTTTGTGTCGGGGGCATAAATGGTCAATAATCACTACTTGACAAGACATGGCCTGATTTGTATCAGCAGGGATTACATATACAGACACAGCTACGTTAACAGAAATGATTCGAAATTCCCCCGGTGTTTTTACCGAAACCGGATCCCGAGCGAACGTGTTCTTCAGAAAGACGAAATGCTATTCAATTACAACTGCTGTAAGCTAGCCTTTGATTTCGAAATGCATACCCCGGTGATTGAACAACTGAACAGGTAAAACTTTGAATCAAGCCCAGGTTATTCTCTCGTATATTATGGAAATGGAACTATTAAAATAAATAAATCGGTTTTGGTCGTCCCTAACGTTAAATATTTAAACAAATCTACAAGCGGATCATCAACACAGCGTGTGCTTATTATTTCTCGCGGTTTTTTATGTGGCTCTATTTTGATATGACACCGGAATAATAATAATAATAATAATAATAATAATAATAATAATAATAATAATATTAAAACTCAAAAAGATGATGATTAGTATACTACAAACGTAAATTAACAGAAAGAAGTTGATTGGATTTGGACAATCAAAATTCTTGCAATGAAACAATTCTCAAAAAGTTGCGATTTTTATAAATCTTATAAGGACATTTTGAGATGCATTAAAGTTGAAATATTTGGACGGTAGGAGCTTAACATAAAGAAAACCATAGGGAATCCAATAAAACATTCAATACTTACAAATTGGGCTACCAATTGGCTATAGGTTCACTCGTATATATTATCTAACACTATCGGTTTGACGTTATTGAAGTAAATGCATACTTGATAATTTTACTTTTTACTTTATACTTCAAATCTTATAACATGTTTCTGAAGTGTTTGCAAATGAAAATATTTGCACTATTGAGAATGATACAGCTATTTAGATAATCTAAAGTTTTTTATCCGCATGTCCTACGCACACTGGATATGCAATGCTGTTTTTCTTTCAACTACTGGCCTGGTCCTTGAGTAACAAATGATGAATTGCTCAAAGATGCCATTAATTTCTTTGAAGCAAGACGTCATGATATATATATATATATATATAAATATTTTTCAGCTTACATAAAGTCTTATCAAAAGTAATGTCTATTGCTGCAAGAAAGCCCCATACCTTGGCAGCAAATGGAGATATATTTCTTACCTGTATTTTCTGGTGCGGCAGACCAGTTGAATACGTCGGTCAGTCTGTCTTGATGGGTGCGGCGTGTGCGACTGCGAATAATGTTCCCAGCCACGCGCATACGTACGCTGCACGTAAGTGACGTAAGACGGTTCAACCAATCCCCGGCCGTGCCTATTTTAAAATCTAAAGTGTGGGGCTCTGAACTGGGCCTCTGAACCAGCATATAGTAATCCTTCCATACGATCTCATAATGATTTATAGCTATATCATTTACTCAACAAAGCGTGTTCATATATCGTCTTTTGTGATCTCCTTTTTTGCAAACAGTTGATTAACTAAGACATGAAATAATAATGATTTTTCATTGAAAAGTACGCCTTTTGGAATTTACCATTGGGGCTCTCAAAACAGTAACGGTCGACCGCTGCAAGCACTTTCCAAGCATCAGCTTACCTGTATGCCCAAATTGGACACAGTTATATGTGACACTAGGAATATTTTTGGCTGAGCTAGTCCATTATTGGAAATTTCATCCGTTTTGTGACTGGCCTGTTCCTGGCCCTTACATTTCTATACTTTTTTCTTAATTTTGGTTATCAGAGGTCGTGTGTACTTTTTACAATAAGAAATTTGTAGACGCTAAAGAAAAATATATCTTTCTTACTTTCATGTGTCAAAATCACTTAGGTAATGGTGTAGTTTGTATCTCCAAGCTAGATTTATCAAAGGACTTGTTAATTGTTTTATATTTCATTTCATTTTGATTGACCTACTGAATACCCCCACCCCTGGGGGGTTGGGGAGTATGAGAAGAATTCACAAGTTCAAGCGTTGGGAGGGCGAGCCGTGTTATATAAAAACCTTTCGTAACTGTGACAAAACTGACAAAGCACTCTAATAAAACTTGTAATGTGTGCCCACCCTCCCACTTCATCGTCCCACCCAGTACGCACTTACGACACCATGCTCTAACTCCTTGTTATTACCATCATTAAATGATCGTTTTCATGAAGGAATGTTCAATTTAAGTTTCTTTTTTTTTAAAACAAACGAAGTTATGCCCCTGGATGTAGCCTATCTATTGGACCTTGTCGCTGCCTTGTATTTGTGGTACGCTTATTCTACCGTTGTTATATGTAAATATTTATGGGAAACAGAAGTTAGCGTTTTTCTGGTCGGCTGAGAGTATAGCGCTTCGTAATCCAAAGGATAATTTAAGAGCTTTGGACTGTAGTAGATACAACTGGACTGAAGAGCATACTCTCGGCATTGCTTTTGATTCCATCGTTAGATAAACGAAATCAAAGTAAACCTAGATAGACCTGATAGGTTGTACGCCGGTTGAACATTTTAGGTTGATGGCTCGTGGGAGGCGATACAGGGGTTGACGGCGCATACGCGGATGCCCCCCCCCCCCCATCCCCCATGAAAAGTCAATTTGATAGCATGTAATTAGGTCGAGGCTAGCACTAGATCTACCTGCTTAACGCACACTCCTTTCCTACGTACGTCATAAGGATAACATTAGAACATGAATAGAAGAAGAAATACGATGATTGAAAGGGTACAATGCTGCAATCTAAAACACAAGTATATGAGTTGGAAAAGTTGGGAACGCCCTTATCTATTCAGTTCAATGTAAATGTTCTTAATTTCAAGCCACTAGATTAGAAGGCAAAGTCGAAACAGAACCAAATCAAACCGATATTATTACAATGGGAGATATAGTATAGACTATAGCTTTATCAAAATAATAATAATGATAAGAATAAAATCTATTTTCAAACAGTCGTTCTGTGTCGACCAAAATAAATGTATTTTCTATAGGAATTTCTTTCTGAAATAGACTTGAATGGTATCAAAGCACAATTCTATGAATTGAAAATGGAACAAAGCCGCAGTCAAAATTAAGTCCTTGTAATGGTTTTCTATCCCCGTGCTGCAATTAATTCTGCCTTAATAGAAGGCAACTGGCGTACTCGCCTTTCCACACCGTCAGAATATTTCCCCCCTTCGGTGCGAGACGTGTCAGTTACGCAAGGACTTTCATTTTTTTCCCAAATGAGATAATTCAGTCCTTCCTGCTAGGGTTTGTTTCAACCCTTGCTGAGGTAGATATGTTGGGGGGCGGGGGGGGGGGGGGGGGATCAGCACTTAACATGTGGAGCGTGTGTGCGCGCACGCAGGCGTATGCGCCATGCGTGTCCGGCATACGTGACAGTAACTAGCCCTGTCTGCAGACCGTTTGACCTTTCTTTACAAGGGCAACAATAAACTTGTATTAATGCAAGGCCGGTGTGTATTCGACAAGACCTTACTTTAGCTATAAGTTTGCTTTCTTTAGCCGCGGAGCAATGTTGAGGTCCTAAATATGGACTGACATTGTTTAGCTTGCCTGTAGGCTAGCTAGCAAGTTATCAAACTGAGAGACTGGTCAAAACAAATCCACGAGGAAGCAATTCAAAGCCAGAGCATAAAAACCTTTGAGGGCATTTGTATTAAAAACTTTGCATGAGTACTTTTGTTTCTGTGCTTTATAAATTGGGCTATCCAATTACAAGTAATACCTCAGAATTTAAATAATCTCCGTTATAGAGTGGAGACATATCACTAGATCTCTCAAGTAACAACTAAATATTTAGTAAAACAGTTAGCCATCTTTGCCTTTCATTATCATGAAATACAAAAAATCCAAACTCAAAAGCAAAAGGCTTCCGATTCCATTATAAGTCTCTCTACGAGGGGTTTCTCTTAATACTTAGAGAAATTAAAAGGACACAAAAGAGGATTTTCGCGCCAAAATTGATTTATCCTGATTTATCCCGAGGTTAACACTACTTTTCCGCGATTTACCAACCTTTAATCTATCATTCCCGGCACTCGCCATCGCTCTGTAACATTTTTGGAAAATACAATAAAAAGAAAACCTCCGCTTAAGCGGAGGTTTACCAACAACCACCTCCATTTTCATCATTGAGCTCTCTAGACTTCCGGATATCGCGAGATTCTCGTATTGCGACCTAGTTAAAACTAGTTCAAGCTGCCGGGAAAGCACATGGAACAGGAGGCTGAATTAGTTGAGACTCCATCGAAGAAGGGAAGAAAGATAACAAAAAGAAAAAGGAAACACTCTTTACAAAAGTCAACACCAGAAAAATAAAATGCGCGTAAAACAGTGTATCAGCAAATGTACGACAGGCAAACAATAAACACCGGCGAGGAAGAAGGCAGATGAAAATTAACCTGCTTGCATGGATGGCCATGGATACGAAGGATCGCCTGGCCGCGAAGTATTTACTGGATTTGTGAGTACCATTTACAATTATGTTTGAGATAAGACACCAGTAAAAATATTTATTAAGCACAGATATTAATGTTTATTTACGTGTGTTCGTTGTATTTCTTAACGATTGTCAGGCTCGTCTGTCGAAATATGCCATGAAATTGTAACTAATCGATATGAGTGGTATCGATAACAGGAATTACAAGTGTTGCTCATATGTCGACTCTGACAGGGCTTGGGTAAGTTTATACAGTGAAGAAAGTTTAAATGGAAATGGACATGGTGGTAGATACTGGTTTCATTACATGTACATTACCATGGCCGGGGCGAATTGTTGACTTACCGAGGGCACATTTCTTGTGCCTCTTACATCTGGGCATATAGAACACAGTAATTAAGACGTATGACCAAGATGCTATTTCTTTAGGCATCTTAATCCCAAAATGAATGTGCAGAAGCTGTTATATTGTATATAAGTTTAACTCAGTTTTAAATGGCATGTCAACTATAATTGAAAATATCTTTGAATAGTATTTTGATTTTATATTCTAAAGGCAATTAAGTTTCCTTTTTTACATTAAAAATAAATAAATAAATAAATAAATCAGAAAGGGGATATTGCATGTTTATGTTTAGTACATCTGTAAATGGATAAATAGTCCAGAGTAATAATTTAGATCATACAATTTTAACTTTAGAGTCCAACCAGTATTTCGGAGATTAAACCAATATGAAGTGATCAAGAAACTTCAAAATTAAGTTGTAGTTAATACTAGTGCAGTTGAAGATGACAGTCTAGATAATTTAAGGTGATCATATTGAGAAAAATGGCATTTATACTTATTTCAGTTGAATTTTATACTTATTTCAGTTATGTTTTTACATGATTTTTCTCAAACTTGATTATCTTAATTTTATGTACTGTTGCTTTTTTTTTGGTTGCAGTATCAAGGTAACTTTTTCCTATGCTATGCCTGAACTGGAAGAAGTGCAGATGGAAGAAGAGGAAGATGCTGAAGAAGAGGGAATTAAAGAATCCTGATGATCCAACATGGGACTAAAACATGTCTTTAGAGTAAGCAGAATTTTTATAAGCTGATATTCACTCATCATATATTAGGCATTATAGGTGCATGATTTCTCTTTTATCAATTTTTTTCCAAATTGGCAACACATAATGTAAACATAATGCAAGACTCTATTTCTTCCATCAACTGAAACGAGCTAAGCTTTACCAAAGTATTGTACACTCAATTCTAGAATATGCCTGCCCTGTGTGGCATTCAGGACTAACTATAGAGCAATGCAAACTCTTAGAGACTGACCAAACTCGTGCTTTGAAGATTATTTTCCCTGACCTACACTATGATGAAACCCTGAACTTGGCAAATATGTGTACTTTAGATAAATGAAGAGATCTGTTCAAAACTTTCTTTTACAAAATAACTGAATCCTCTGACAAACTGAATCACATCTTTATTGAGCAATCCAATCGTCTTTTAAGATCAAACAATAGTAACAAAGTGCCACAATTTAAGACCGACAGATTCCGATGCTCTTTTATTCCATATGCACTTTTAAATTTCCAATAGTATTATGTTGTCTTTTATCCTAAGTACAATAATTTTAAAGTTCAATTAGCAGTCTTTTAACTCAGTTTTATTCAAGCAAATATTCACTTTATTTTCTTTATAATTTTCTTAACACTATGTACAACTTCAACCCACTGGGTTGCAATCTTAATAAATTATAATTATGATTATTATTATTTTGATTTGCTTTTTTAGACCTTAAGGTTATGAACAACTGCCAGTATGATGTCCTGAAGAAGAGTTTTTTACATGGAAGAGGAACTCCATGGCTCTCCACCAAAAAAAGATGAACTTTTCTTGAGGGTCCAAAGCGGGGACGAGTTGGATAGTGAGAGACTTTTCCTGACTTTCGAGTGCTGCTTACAGGATATATTCAGTGAACTCATCTTGCCAGTGTGACAAAGCATAATCTGCTGACTTCAAACCATCTAGCACTGACATGTATGCTATAATGCAGACAGATTGGAAATCAAGGTGGTCTTTCCTCCCAAAACTAAGTCATATGCCTGATATTGAGAATAAACCATTTTGGTCCAGCATTTACTTCTTAAATCTAGATGACATCAAATGTATTATGGAATATGGTACTGGTGGCATATTGTGACTTCAACTTGATTTTAAACCAGTGTGTTGTCAGATTTTGTAAGATCACCAGTTGCAGTTTTGTGACTTTGTTCCAGCATAAAATTCTGTATTTGGCAAGTGACTGTATGTCATTTCTTTTAAGACCTACAAAAATGGTTTGAGTGAACACTTGTGCCTGTATTCAATTCTCCACAAAGCCATTATTTAGAATTCATGCAGGGAAGCCATGCCTGTATTTTTTAAAGAAATATTTATACCTTTCTATTTATTCCCTGCACATCTTGGAAAAGTATGTGTGAATATCTTCTGATGAAACAATTTATGTTTGTGTAAGTGGGGTTAGTCCTTTCTCATGACACATCCCTTTGCATGGAGATTTTTGTGTCAGCTCACATGAGTCAATACACTGACAGAGAGGGGGATAATTTGTTGATCTGCAATCCTCATGGGTCTGCATGTACATCAGACTCTTAACATGATAGCCCGGCTGTTAATAAGTCTCTCTCAAATATGTTACCATACTATAGTGTACTGCACAATGTGAAAGTTTGTGAATGCTTGAATGGAAGGCTTATTTATGAAGAAAGCATTAATAAGTATGAAAATAATTATGCATTCTAGCTTACAAAATCTGTGTATGTCTTATTCATTACATGTGACATGTAATAATAAAGATGATTTGGCCAAATTCCAAACTTATGTAGCAAACTTTATTCTTGTATTTTTGCCAAATATTTGAAATATAAATAAAAGATGTTTCAATATTTAAACTTTTATTTCATTCATAATCTCTACCCAGTTAATGTTACATTGATACTGCAGCTTATGCTTTGTACATAACAATATGTTAATAATAATAACAGTTGGATAGTACATGTTGTTAATTTACTAAAGGCCTAGTTCTTAGAAAAACATGTTCGACATTAAAATATATTCTAAAAAAGTTTTCAAGAATTGCATGAGAATTGAATCTTTGGATGTATTTGGCAAAATTCTTAAATTATTGAAGAGTTGACAATGCCCAGAAAATAAAAGTCCTTGAGGCTCTCTGTGATCTCAGTCTTGGCACTTAAAATACGTGGGCATTATAATATAAAACTGTTCACTCAGTTTTGGTAAAAGGTGGTGGATTATGTGGTCATTAGTGCACATTTTTTGTAGCAGTCTTTTGCACAACTTGTCACGCCGACATTGAAGTGAAGCAGTATTGTAAGATTGGAGTGCTTCCTGGTGTGAGTTTTCCAGATATAACTTGAGGCACTGGAATAGTAAAATTACATAAAATGGTTATAAAGAAAAAATGTATTGATATTATCATAACAGCACTATTCTTTAACAAAAATTAACAAATTAGAGGGCATGATCACTACATGATAACCAGCTTTTGATAAAGAAGATAGTCTGATTATGGCACAAAATAATTAAATTTAAATAGCTATAGCTGCATTAGATCATAAAGGCCACAAGAAGAAATAACATAATCACACATGGTTTTAAAGAACTGATAAAAAAAAAAATCACACTAATATTCCCCATTTGCAATTAGAATTTTGACAAGCTAATCGATAGTACTAAACCATACCAAATGGCACTGTTCGCCCTCTAAAATAGCAAAAATTTTAAGCGGACCCAGAACCCCACGGCAACTAGAGGGTCGGCTTTGCATCCGCGGACCCCCCCTCCCCCCCCAACTTCAAATAATCCTGGATCCGCCCCTGTTACCTGGTGTATTGCTAAAATTATTAACATACCTGTTCTCTCCTTCGTGCTTGAAGGGGTGTATCAACCAGTTCCTCCTCTGAAAGGCTATAAAATTCATTCCTTGTAATCATATTCATTCCTTATAATCATATTCATATTTATTTATTTATTGTATTATTCTATTATTTTACTCTTTATATTGCTCCAAAATTAAAATGATTTCCGATTTATATAATTGGCTAAATAAACTCTTATCTTATCTTATCTGACAATATAAATACATTTACAAATGAGTTACGTGTTGTACAAAGAACACCCTCTATCCCAACTAGTATGTAGTACTCGAGTTACATTGTATATCTCATGGGATTCCCCTGCGGGAATATGGTGTGAGGTTCGTCTGCAAGTACTGGTAGATGACCACATTGAGCAGAAAACGGTATTCCTCCTGGTTTATAGAACTATAAACCTCAGGGTCAAAGTGCACTACCACGCTTCATGTAACTACGTAGTACGCAGTGCGAGTGGTTTGGGGACTGCGAGTGCGTTATCCGAGGAAATGTAGCAGTTATTTACGCTTTTAAACTTCCACTGCTAGATATTTTTATTTCCTGCCACCTTCCCATTTTAAAGCACATATAGTGACTATAACCCGCTTACCTGCAAAGATTCTGTGAACAATTCCTCTTCTTCTCGCCCACGCTCACCTTCGCAGTCGAGTGAGACATGCTGTCTGCATTGTTTACATCTCGTATCTGAGTCGAGATGCCGCGTTATTTCAAACTGTGTCAAGATGGCTGACGCCCGGGGTTCGAAAGTGGACGGTGAATATGATTCTTTTTTTCGATATTGATTAAGGCCATTTACCTGCCATTTTATGCTTTACCCATAGCAATTGTTCTCAGATAAGTTAAATAAGAAGCAATCCATGCACTAAAAAGGCGTTTTTAATCCTATTTTTTGTCCCTTTAACTAACAAGACAGATTAATTAAATCATATTTTTCTCCGAAACTGCTTCAGTTGGACATACGTTTTGTACCGCTGAAAAAATATTCCACCTGTAAAGAAAAGAGTTAATCCTTTTCTTCTTCAAATGAAAAAATAGCGTTTAGCAATAAAGGACAATAACCGACAAATCATAGCACAGAAAAATCACGGCACGTATTTTTCCGGTTAAAAACCAGATTCATACAGCACGTACAGCATTGTTGAAAATATGTCTTATCATTAGATAACAAAAACATCAGTGACGCCCTTGAACTTTGGCAATATGACAATAAATACTGGGAGAGAGGGAGAGAGAATATGGAGGTGAGCTTTTATATAAAAAGATTATGCCAGTTTGATTTGCCTGAGTAGTACACCTGCCATCCTATTTGTGGAGCAGCATACACGGTTTCAGCATGGTGAACCCTAAGACCCGGCTCTCATGCAATGCAATACAGATTTGCAAAAGGTGTGGAGCAGTTATAATAAAAATAATAACCTCTTCCCCATGCTAGCTTCCAGGGTATAGAAATATATCTCAGCCGTGATCAGGTAGACTATTATTTTGTGAATATTAAGCATAGCAAGCGCGATGGGCCGCAGCAAGGGGCGGTTGGGCTTGCTGAATGTTTGTTAGCGTTATTTGCCACCAGCAGTGTTACCGTTACCGTTTCTTAACTCACACTGAGTCATGTTATTAAATGTTCTAAATCTGTATTCAAGTAATTTGAGGAGTGGTATTTACGCTGTACATCTACTGCACGTGACTTAATACGCCACCTCGTGGCAGGTGACAGTGGCTAAGAACCTCTATAGTAAGCAGACACTATAAATAACGATATTATTTATATATTAGTTATATTCGCGGTTTCCATTTTTTTTTAAAATTTAAATGTTTGACAAACGTTTAAGGCGAAAGAGGTAGGGGGAATTACTGACCTAAAATATCTTTTTATTAAAAAATGAAATAAATTCTGTTCTCGTTTTCTGTACCTTTTCCATTATTTTCGTTGTCAATTTCCACCTTATTCGTTCGTTGGCAACAACACATTTACGTTTTTTTTTTCTTTGTCGTTGCAAATGAATTTAAATATATTTAAAGTAGATAACGAGATATATTGAGATTCAGTTAATTTCCTGGCTAAAACAACAGTGTTTTTATGCCAGTAATGTGAGACTTGGAAGCGTATGGCCTATTTCTGAAAGAAAGAGATGGTGTGTTTTACAACTAAGTTAACTACAGAAGCACTCAAACAGCGAAAACCTCCGCCAAGGCAGCTCATTTCTCATTATTATTATTTAAAAAATAGTTAATTATTAAATCGAACAACCAATCTAATAATTAATTAATTAATTAATTAACTCAAAAATAACATAACCTGAAATGTAGTTATGATGCAGGATATTCAGACCTTTTACTGTTTGTGGTAGTTGAGAGCACATCCATTGCCATTGTGCAATAGAACTGATTTCAACTACCACAATTGATCAATGTAAAATCTTTTGTTTAAATGAAAGAAAGAAAGAAAGAGAGAAAAAACGCAAAAAAATCTATCTCCACGACATTTTTTCACCGATTTTATAATAATGAGATATCATTTACATAAAATTAACTTATGTATAAATTAATGTAACGAGGAATGGTCTGTACAGCATACAAAGGATGCAAATTTTAAGGGCCGGGGGGGGGGGAGGGGAGGGGCTAACCATTCAGATAAAGTACGGAGGGTGGGTGGGGATAACGAGGAAACTGGCATAGATTTACGTAAGCATTACTGTTCTCTCTTTACAGTCCTGATCAAAATATAGATAACGAGAAAAACACGCAAACAGCGCAGACCTCCGGCCGCTAAGGCAGATCATTTTTCATTAATGTTTATTATATTGATTTATTAATCAATTCAATTTTTCTCAACATTAATGATTATTTATGCAACTAATTAATGTGCAAAGTTCTCACCATAATTAATTGCTTAATGCACCAGTCAATTAATTTATTTAAAAGTTAAAACAACAAGTTTTACGTCCAGTAAAGCCGCGATGTGGTAAAGAGCTGCAATCTAACAATGAAGCATATAAGCCTTTTGTAGCAAAAACTTTGTCATTCCCCTCGCCAAGTGCTACTAGTTTTATCTAAATAATTTTTCAAAGGGGGTCAATTTTTCATCTTTACAAATAATTTGATGTAAAAAAATGACTGTAGCCTACCTGTATTTGTCTGTAGGGCTAAACGTACTCCACTTTAAAAAAAAAAAAAAAAAAAAAAAAAATATATATATATATATATATATATATATATATATATATATATATATATATATATATATATATATATATATATATTTTTTTTTTTTTTTTTTTTTGTTGCTTAGGAGTGGGGATTACTTCTCTACTTCTATGTTTATATCAAGTAGTCGCTATTGGCCTAACGGAAATTATGCAACCACTGTAACACACTATGTGCACGGAGACTACCTGACGGTCCAGCAGGTACGTACAGTTCTGCAATGAGAGTAAAGATGGCGCTATTAACGTTAAAGAAGAATCCGTGTAGGTTATTTTTTAAGTATGTGCAGATTTACATTATTCGGTCGTTGTATTTGACCAAACTTGTATATTCTGTCAAGCATCCATTTTTGTGTAGTTTGAGCATGCACCGTACTGAAGACTGACACTCCACTATTCACTGAATGCAATAATATTGACATCTTGGCCATACTTTTATGACCGTCCCACCATCTATCGGTCAAATTCAAGAGTTACCTGCGGGAAGCACTCGGTGTGACTGAATTGCGCAATACACCGCAATACTGCGCAACACAGTGCAATACAAAAATCAAATCCAGTTGCAATTACACAAAAGAAATGACCATTCCCAGCAAAGTAGGGTGATATAAAAACAACCTATATTACTATGTAAGTAATATCGTTGATATAACTTAACAAATCAGCAAGACATTTATATTGTCCAGTTGGCAGCATGTTGGCGAGTGGCTCTTCTTGGTATAATAACTGGCCAAGAAGAGCTACTCGCCGCCATGGCAGCTGACCAAACAATGAAAAAATTATCAAGTTGTATCAGCAATATTAATTACTATGTAGGCCTACTATATATTTTGCTTTTATATCACCCTATTTTATTTGAGATTACCCTTTCCTGTGTTTACTTGCAACTGGACTTGTGTTATCATGTGTATTGCGCTGTGTTGCGTTGTATTGCAGTGTATTGCGCATTTTAGGCTGTATTTCCAGAGCTTTAAGATCGATCTATCCCCGCGGGGAGTCTCACTAGATTACTGTCAGATAATCCGGCTTAAATGTCCGTCCCGCCTACTACAAGCTGTAAGGGTGTAATTTACTTTCGTGTCCGCTCGGCTGACAGCTATTTAGCGTGAACCCCCAGGGAGTTAGGTCGATCTAAAAGAGATCGATCTAATCTCTGGAAATGGGAACTTAGTCATACCCGGAAGCACTGACTGAACGATGACACGTTTTCTCTGTTGCGTTTTATCGCTTTTCTTTTGGATTTCCTCAGCAGAAGATACTGGATTGAGTGAAACAAAATCAGCATGTCTTTCGCAGATCTTTTCAGCACAGTCTTCAAGATGTACCGGTGTGGTAAACCCAGCATCAGACGCCAGAACGCTGACGAAAGCTGCCTGTTTACAGCTTATAAGCAGTGCAACCAGTGATTTATGCGCAAACGTAAAATCACCAAGTTGTTTGAGCGAGGTGGCTGTGCTTTATTTGTTGAATGGTGAAGATAAATCTAAATGGGATGCTGTCTGCTCGGTGATAAAAAATGCCCCGATTAAGATACCTGATCAAGTAATGAAGGGACAGTATGAGATTCTGACCCAGGATGATACAATATGCAGCACATACTGCCCCAAAGATGACATGAAGGAAACCTGCATTATGCTATATTTGATAGCACAGTCTCAGAAAGAAGGAGGTAATCACCATATACCCGTTTACACAACTAGATAGCATTTTTAGTTACTTTGGTGCCAGCATTGGGTCCTCCTCTACTCCTACCTCCTGCATATCCTCTTTGATAGCATCCATGAACCTTTTCCTTGCAAGGCTTGGCCACAGACAAATGTAAGATATGCTTACCAAGTATGTAAATGAGTGAGAATATTATTTTGAATATTTAACTGCATGCTTCACATTTTTTCAGTTGTTTGCCCTACTGCTGCCAACAACGTGATTGGTGTAAATCAGGGTGAGGGTGGGGCACCAACACAGCCACAGGGAGGCAGTGTATCAGGCCAGACAGGCAGTGTACCCACACAGCCACAGGCAGGTGATACACCAACACAGTCACAGTCTGGTAGTGTACCAACACAACCCCCACTTGGGAACCTGAACCAACAGTCAGGGTTGGTTAGTGGACCTACACAGCCACTGGTTGGCAGCCTACCTGGACAGACACAGCCTGGCAGCCTACCTGGACAGACACAGACTAGCAGCCTACCAGGACAGGCACAAGCTGGCAGCCTACCTGGACAGACACAGACTGGTAGCCTACCGGGACAGACACAGCCTGGCAGCCTACCTGGACAGACACAGCCTGGCAGCCTACCAGGACAGACACAAGCTGACAGCCTACCTGGACAGACACAGCCTGGCAGCCTACCTGGACAGACACAGCCTGGCAGCCTACCAGGGCAGACACAAGCTGGCAGCCTACCTGGACAGAAACAACCTGGCAGTCTACCTGGACAGACACAGCCTGGCAGTCTACCTGGACAGACACAGCCTGGCAGCCTTCCAGGACAGACACAGACGAGCAGCCTACCAGGACAGACACAAACTGGCAGCCTTCCAGGACAGTCACAAACTGGCAGCCTACCAGGACAGTCACAAACTGGCAGCCTACCAGGACAGACACAAACTGACACCCTACCAGGACAGACACATATGGGCAGCATACCTGGACAGACACAGACTGGCAGTCTACCTGGACAGACGCAGACTGGCAGTCTACCTGGACGGACACAAACTGGCAGCCTACCTCGGCAGACACAGACTGCCAGTTTACCTGGACAGACACAGACTGGAAGTCTACCTGGACAGGCACAAACTGGCAGCCTTCCAGGACAGACAAATATGGGCAGCCTACCTGGACAGACACAAACTGGCAGCCTACCTCGACAGACACAGACTGGCAGCCTACCTGGACAGACACAAACTGGCAGCCTCCCTCGACAGACACAGACTGGCAGTCTACCTGGACAGACACAAACTGGCAGCCTTCCAGGACAAACAAATATGGGCAGCCTACTGGGACAAACACAGACTGGCAGCCTAGCTGGACAGACACAGACTGCCAGTCTACCTGGACAGACACAGACTGGCAGTCTACCTGGACAGACACAAACTGGCAGCCTTCCAGGACAGACAAATATGGGCAGCCTACCTGGACAGACACAAACTGGCAGCCTACCTCGACAGACACAGACTGGCAGTCTACCTGGACAGACACAAACTGGCAGCCTTCCAGGACTGACACAAGCTGGCAGCCTACCAGGACACACACAGACTGGCGAAATACCTGAACAGACACAGGGTGGCAGCCTACCTGGACAGACACAAGAAGGAAGTTTGCCCTCAAAACAAGAAGGTGACATACCCACACAAAGGACAATAACCAACAAATCATCGCACAGAAAAACCAAAATCATCGCATATTTTCTGTTAAAATACAGATTCATAGGGGCCTATAGCAGGTACAGCATTGTTGAAAATATGTTTAATCATTTAGAAAACAAAAAAATCAATGATGCCCTTGAACTTTAGCAATATTACAATAAGTACTGGGAGAGGAGGAGAGATAATATGGATGTGAACTTTTATATAAAAAGATTATGCTAGTTTGATTTGCCTGAGTAGTACACCTACCATCCTAGCTATTTTTGGAGCAGCATACACGGTTTCAGCATGGTGAACCCTAAGACCCGGCTCTCTCATGCAATTCAATACATATTTGCAATAAAGGTGTGGAGCAGTTATAATAAAAATAATAACCTCTTCCCCATGCTAGCTTCCAGGGTATAGAAATATATCTCAGCCGTGATCAGGTAGACTATTATTTTGTGAATATTAAGCATAGCAAGCGCGATGGGCCGCAGCAAGGGGCGGTTGGGCTTGCTGAATGTTTGTTAGCGTTATTTGCCACCAGCAGTGTTACCGTTACCGTTTCTTAAATAACACTGAGTCATGTTATTAAATGTTCTAAATCTGTAGAAGTAATTTGAGGAGTGGTATATATGCTGTGCATCTACTGCACGTGACTTAATACGCCACCTCGTGGCAGGTGAGAGTGGCTAAGAACCTAGTAAGCAGACACTATAAATAATGATATTATAGTAGTTATATATCAGTTATGTTGGTGGATTTCATTTCTTTGTATTTAAATGTTTGACAAACGTTTAAGGCGAAAGGGGTGGGGGGAATTACTGACCTAAAATGTCTTCTTATTAAAAAAATGAAATAAATTCTGTTCTCGTTTTTTGTACCATTTCCTTTATTTCCGTTGTCAAATTCCAACTTATTCGTTCGTTGGTAACACTGCGCTCAACGTTTTTTTTTTTCTTTGTCGTTCCAAATGGATTTAAATATATTTTAAGTAGATTACTAGATATATTGAGGTTCAGTTAATTTCCTGGCTAAAACAACAGTGTTCTTATGTCAGTAGGCCTAATGTGAGACTTGGAAGCGTACGGGCTATTTCTTAAAGAAAAGATGGGGTGTTTTTTTGACTTAGTTAATTAAAAAAAAAACAGCGAAAGCCTCTGCCAAGGCAGCTCATTTCTCATTATTATTCATAAATTAGTTATTCAATAAATCAAACAATCAATCTAATAATTAATTAATTAACTCAATAACATAACCTGATATGTAGTTATGATGCAGGATATTCGGACTTTTTACTGACTGTGGTAGTTGACAGCACATCCATTGCTGTAAAGCAATAGAACTGCTTTCAACTACCACAATTGATCAATGTAAAGTCTTTCGTTTAATTAATTAATAATAGAAGTAGTAATAATAATAATAAAGAAAGAAAGTGAGAGAGAGAAAATGCAAAAAACTTTCTTCACAATATTTCTTCACTGATTTTATAATAATGAGATGTAACTTACATAAAATTTTAATTAACATAAAATATGTAAGCATATTGATAAAGCCTTTTGAAGCAAAAACTTCGTCACTTCCCTAGTTTTATCTGAAATAATTTTCAAAAGGGGGTCAATTTTTTAGTGTTACAAATAATTTAATGTGAAAAAAAAGACTGTACCTGTATTTGTCTGTAGAGCTAAACGTACTCCACTTTTTTTCAAAAAAAATCTTTTTTTTTCTAAGCATAGGAGTGGGGATTATTATATATCATGCAGTGGCGGATTTGGAGAGGGGGTTCAGGGGGGTTGGCTTCGCATCCGAGGCCTGTCGTTCTGCCCCCCCCCCCCTTCAAATAATCCTGGATCCGCCCCTGTCATGTTGTCGCCAGTGGCCTAACGGAAATTATGCAACCACTACACGCTATGTGTACGGAGACTACCTGACGGTCCAGGTACAGTACTGCAATGAGAGTAAAGATGGCGCTATTAACGTTAGAAAAAAAAATCCATGTTTTGTGTTTTTTTTAAGTTTGTACAAATTTACATTATTCGGCCGTTGTATTTGACCAAACTTGTATATTCTGTCAAGCATCCATTTTCGGGTAGTTTGAGCATGCACCGACTGAAGACTGACACTCACACAATAACCTTGCGCGCGTTATACGTCACAGGTCTTGCGTAACTACCCGCGTGCTACGATTTTTCCCTTGGGGGGCAGCAAGCGGCCATTTTGTACACGAGCAAAGCATAGATGGGTGAAAACGATACGTTGTTTTTAACCAAAAACGATGTCCCCAGGGCGAAACTGCCAACACCAAAAGTAAAGGAGCATACCAACGTTGTTTTGAAACGATGTGGTTAGCCTGTCAGTGGCGAGTTGGGGAGAAAAGAGCAGCACTGATAACAAGGTACTGTATACACGTGAACCGGCAAAGTTACTGATAATTTCATGTTGCAAAAGCATAATTAAATCAGTAAGTTATTTTCCAAAGGATATTATTTGAATAGCAGATACATAAATCAAACTAACAACAATAAAATTTTTTGATGACATTGAAAATCAAAACCTGCGGTGCACGATAGGTTGAGGAGGACACTGCCACAGCAAGTAATGCATGAATTTTGTTACACAACACCATATGCTTGTGTCATTGTTAACTCTGTGGTATTATTACTCAATTTACTGCTCAAATTAATACCTGATACTATTTCTCAGGCTACCAAGTACAAATCAATTTATTTTGTGGCAATTGACCTCCATGTTCCATCTTGTGTGCAGGTTGTTTATTTTTGTTATCATTATTATTATTATTTTTTCAAACACATTTTGATAAAGTGGCTATGCTTTAACAAGAGAAATTTATGCTGAAGTTTAAAAGATTAAATTATCAGTAGTATGTACAATTAAAGCTATTAATTTGATTATGCATATTTGATTTTCAATTATCTTGATTATGATATGAGGTTTCTGCATTTTTCTCTTGCCCTCAAATCAATATCTAACAAGTAAATTAATAGTGCTTTATTACAAATTTGCTTTATACTTTCAGATGTAACAACTGTGTAGCAGTTGGTAAAGCTGTAGAGATTGATGTGAGCATAGATCAGGGGAAATGGTATTAGAGAAACTAGGAGGACAAGACATAGATAATGTACTAGTAGATCCATCATCACAGCAAGGATAGATGGTGTGATCTTGTCCCTGAAGCTATGCCACAAGTTTTCAAACTGGTTAAGTCCTTACTAAGACAAGCTGCTGCGGTGTGAATCGTTGTACATTCAGGTTATACATGGCAGATTTATGACAAAAGAGACCTTCACAATATACTTCAAAGAAGTTATTCTTGCATCTATGCCTCAAAAGTACACAGTTACAGTGACTAGAGCATTGTCTGCAAATAGAGAGGCAGTGAAGGCTGCAAGGTGCCATTGTTTTTCAGTATTAAGAATGACAGTATCTGTTTTTTATTTGTTTATTTTTATTTTTCATTTTTAATGGGAGGGAGACTCACTTTGTTCTTTCAATGCCCATTCAGTTAAGGGTTGGTGGCAATATATGGTAAATCTGTCATGCCTGTATGTAGAATTTCTCTGTCTCAAATTTCTACATTTATTGGGTGCATTATGAAGTTTCCTGACTGATTAATGAGGTTACTTGCAGAAATATCTTGCTTACACACATTTTGTGATATTTTTACTACTTTATACATATGATTATTCACATCTCATCAGTGGTGTGTGAACGGTACTTGGTATTTGCATTTTAGAACTGTAGATCTGTGTACCAGCAGGGTTATATTTCATATATCTGCGAATGTTTCCAAAAATAAGCTTCATGTTTGATAATTAATTGGTTTGAAATAAATAAATAAATAACCCAAATAAAATCAATTCATTTTATATTTCACATAATTTGTTTTTATTATTCTTCTAAGCATTTAATCATAACATCTCCCATCATTATACTGTTATTGTGTAATAACATTGAAAGTTTCCAAGTTTTTATTAACAGGTTGATGCTAACGTATTACAAATGAACATAACTTCATAAGCATTAAAACATATTTCCTTACTCAAATGTATCAAACGTACCACTGGCATAATAGCGGTAAAGATACAGGTAAAGATGACAGCATTGATAACTGAGTTTACAGCGCTTTTAGTGCAGCTTGGCTAGTGTCAGATTGTTATCTGATAAAGTTTGCTACTAGTACCTGGGAAGAAAAGGTCTGGCACTTGGCAATCAAGTTGATAAAATCACAAAACGCCTGTAGAAAATAGAGCATACCTGTCCAACAGCGATTTGTTCAGATTCTTGACTAAGGGGTGCGTTACTGGTGTCAAGGGCCAAGACTTGAACTTTGGGGTTTGGCATGTCACTGGACATTCCTCTCGATTTCTGCCCAAATCTAATAAAGCCTCAGTTGCTTAACTTTCGCCAAATTTCCAATATCTACAGGTTGTGTTGTTTAATGCTTGGGGTCTCTTCTTTGGTGGCGGTTAATTGGGGACACCTGTGCGGCCTGTCAACGCACCAAGATTCACTTTTGCCGTTGCCACATTTTCAATTGCCGTAAATATCAAATTCATGAATAGAATGAGGAAAAATGACAGTTATGAAAAAATGTTTGGAAGTACCTGTCACCTTCGCCACAGTAACCATATGGGCTGTGCTGCCCCCCCCCCACCACAGGCGCCACCTTGCGGAGCAAGCGTGCGTAATCCAGGGTGCAACTGAAAATAACCTTGTCGCGCGACCTTATTCACTGAATGCAACAACATAGACGTCTTGGCAATACATTTGTGACCGACCCGACATCTATTGGTCAGATTCAATAGTTACCTGCGGGAAGCACTGACTGTACGATGACACGTTTTCTCTGTTGCGTTTTATCGCTTTTCTTTTGGATTTCCTCAGCAGAAGATACTGGATTGAGTGAAACAAAATCAGCATGCCTTTCGCAGATCTTTTCAGCACAGTCTTCAAGATGTACCGGTGTGGTAAACCCAGCATCAGACGCCAGAACGCTGACGAAAGCTGCCTGTTTACAGCTTATAAGCAGTGCAACCAGTGATTTATGCGCAAACGTAAAATCACCAAGTTGTTTGAGCGAGGCGGCTGTGTTGTATTTGTTGAATGATGAAGATAAATCTAAATGGGGTGTTGTCTGCTCGGTGATAAAAAATGCCCCGATTAAGATACCTGATCAAGTAATGAAGGGACAGTATGAGGTTCTGACCCAGGATGATACAATATGCAGCACATACTGCCCCAAAGATGACATGAAGGAAACCTGCATTATGCTATATTTGATAGCACAGTCTCAGAAAGAAGGAGGTAATCACCATATACCCGTTTACACAACTAGATAGCATTTTTAGTTACTTTGGTGCCAGTCTTATAGTGGTGGCATTAAATGCCGAAATGACACCTTAGGTTGTGTTCAGATTGATAGTAGTCAGTCCAGCGGGATTGATCTATCTTGATCTATGGGGATTCTCGCTTAAGTGCACTTAATATAGTCAACTTAATTGTCTGGCCCACAATCTCCAGAAGCTAGGGGGTAATTATCATTCCTAGCTTCTGGGGGGCAGACAATTAAGCTGGTTACATTGACTGCACTTTAGCGAGACCTCCCACTGAGTTAGATTGCTGTACCGATAACTTTTAGGCTCTGTTCACATGGAAAATCTATTTTTTAAAAATCTAAAAATCTATTTTCGGTATCTTGTGATCACGGTCTGTGCCCTGGATACCCCTCGGCTTAATAACTGGCAGCGCAGAGAATTAATTACAGCTTTGGAAGTAACTAGTAGCGCTGCCCGTAATTATGCCGTGGGGTATTCAAGGCACAGACCGTGATCACAAGATACCGCAAATAGATTTTTAGATTTTGAGAAAATAGATTTTTCATGTGAACGCAGCCTTAATCTCAGGAGCTGCAAAAATATTTTTTTCTGTAACAGATGAACATTTACTGTACTGAGTTCAAGATTAATGTAATTTGCAGTGCAAAATCTAAAGAGCAAGTTATTTTGATGTTAAAGCAATATAGAGGTGTCATTCCTTGTCATTTCAGTATTTTAATACTTAAAAGTGACAATTGTCTTGTAGTTATAGTACAAAGTTGGAACAGACTGGGAATTAAAGTTAACCAATAACTAAGCAACCATGTTCATCTGATATCTAATACCTGAGAATGTTGAGCAGCAGGATTTATATGTACAGAGGCATGAATTGTTGACAAAAATAAAACACATCAGCTTGATATGCTGAACAATCTAACTTGCACATATATAATTAATATTAATGATGGTATATGTATAAATAAATTTTTAATGGAACATAATATTGAAAAGCAAATTACCCATTCAGTTTGTTACTGGACAAAAGATAATATTTGTAAAGTCTAATTGGTTAAGAAATAAAGGGAGGTGAGAAAGGGGGAGGTAGAGAAGAAGAGAAGCATATCATATATTACTGTACAGATTTAAATACTACAGGCAAATAAATGTAAGATAAACTCCATCGGCTTGGATCCTTCTCAGGGTAGATAGTACACCTCAGCTCACACTGGTCCTGCATTGGGTCCTCCTCTACTCCTACCTCCTGCATATCCTCTTTGATAGCATCCATGAACCTTTTCCTTGCAAGGCTTGGCCACAGACAAATGTAAGATATGCTTACCAAGTATGTAAATGAGTGAGAATATTATTTTGAATATTTAACTGCATGCTTCACATTTTTTCAGTTGTTTGCCCTACTGCTGCCAACAACGTGATTGGTGTAAATCAGGGTGAGGGTGGGGCACCAACACAGCCACAGGGAGGCAGTGTATCAGGACAGACAGGCAGTGTACCCACACAGCCACAGGCAAGCAATGTACAGCCACAGGCAGGTGATACACCAACACAGTCACAGTCTGGTAGTGTACCAACACAACCCCCACTTGGGAACCTGAACCAACAGTCAGGGTTGGTTAGTGGACCTACACAGCCACTGGTTGGCAGCCTACCTGGACAGACACAGCCTGGCAGCCTACGTGGACAGACACAGCCTGGCAGCCTACCTGGTCAGACACAGCCTGGCAGCCTACCTGGACAGGCACAAACCGGCAGCCTACCGGGACAGACACAGACTGAAAGCCTACCGGGACAGACACAGGCTGCCAGCCTTCCAGGACAGACACAGATGGGCAGCCTACCAGGACAGGCACAAACCGGCAGCCTACCGGGACAGACACAGACTGAAAGCCTACCGGGACAGACACAGGCTGCCAGCCTTCCAGGACAGACACAGATGGGCAACCTACCAGGACAGACACAGACTGGCAGCTTACCTGGACAGACACAAACTGGCAGCCTACCTGGACAGGCACAGACTGGCAGCTTACCAGGACAGACACATGAAAGCCTACCGGGACAGACACAGGCTGCCAGCCTTCCAGGACAGACACAGATGGGCAGCCTACCAGGACAGACACAAACTGGCAACCTACCTGGACAGACACAGACTGGCGAACTACCTGAACAGACACAAACTGGCCGCCTACCTGGACAGACGCAGACTGGCGAAATACCTGAACAGACACAGTCTGGCAGCCTTCCTGGACAGACAAAAGAAGGCAGTTTGCCCTCAAAACAAGAAGGTGACGCACCCAAACAACCACAGGCTACCAATGTACTGACAAATCAAGCCAGTGGGTTACCAGCACAGCAACCGGCCAGTGCTCTACCAACACAGTCACAGACAGGTGAAAATCAGGGACAGTTGAGCAAGCAATCATCACAGGTTCCTGCTTCTTTGTCTTCTACATCCCCAAGTGCAACAGGTGCTGGTGTTACTGTGTCAGTCACTACATTGGGAGTGTCTGTGAAAGATTTAATTAGCTCCACTGCAACCAGCTTTTGGGCCTCTACTGGTAAGTTAAGTTTGCTTTGGAAAACTTTTTTTTTTTATTTCAAAACAAAAAATACAAAACACTCTCACATCCATATATACATACAAGCTCTAACGATACTTAACTGTTAAATTTCCTATCCACAAAATCACTTCCTAATTTTTTCCATTTTTTAATAAAACCATCATTATCCATATTTTGGCTATAAGTAAAGTAGTCACTTTCCATATATTGATCAATATAACTTTTTACTTTCAAGAAATCTGGGACACTTTTGGTCATTTTCTGGCAATATATAAATTTTTTAACCAGACAAATAATTAAATTTACCAAACTTTGTTTTTTTCCAAATATAATGTCAATTAAGTTTAATCTTTCTTTTATATTTAAATCATTTTCTAACCATTCTCTTACTTGTTCCCAGATTTCTGAAATTCTACCGCATTCCCAAAACAAATGAACAAAAGTTTCCTCCTCTTTTATACAATATACACATAAATTTGATTCTACTACATTTATCCGAAATAAAAAAGAATTTGTTCCTAAGATTCTATGGACCAGTCAATATTGAAACCATCTAAGGCTCATTTCATCCAACTTCTTAATCGAGTTATTCTTTTCCATCCACCATTTTTCATTGTGGTACACATTCAATTCCCTTTCCCATTTTATTTCACTTTTTGGTCTAAAATACAAGCTAGTAACAAAGGTATCATATATAGGTCTTACTCCCTTTTGATTTCTCATCAGAACTTCTAGAAATTTTGGTCTAAAGGGAATATTCATATATATATCAATGTTTTTCTTATTTCTAATCATTTTCTCAATGCACTGTACAATACCATAAAACATTGTGAATGGTGGGTAGAAATTAAATTTACTACAAAAATTGGCATAATTTAAACAGTTATTATTTTCATCTACAAAATCAGAATTGCTTTGGAAAACTGATTCTTTTGAAGTTGTAAACTAAAGTGTTTGACCTATATATAACAAGAGAAAAAATTAATATTTCTGGAAATCGCAGCAATTTTCTGTTTTTTTTACCAAGGCATTCCATTCCAATGACGATGTCATTGTGGGTGTGCACTTTTCATTCTTAACACAATAATGGATGTATTATCCTCAAACTAACTGGAGTGATTTATGGCACTTTAATAGCAACATTGTCTGAATCCCCTTGGTAGTAACAGTTGTACATAATGAGAAATTGGTTGTGATTTTGCTGTTAAGCATTGTGTACTTTAACTTTGTGAACTGTCGTCATAAATTTCTGCTTTATGTCTATACATTTGACATCTATGCTGCCTTGGTTTCTGTTAAACATATCCAAGAGATAGATCACACAAAAGTGGGAAGATTTTTTTCTTTTTTAGTTTACCACCAGAACATTTTTTTCTGTTTTCATCATTAGTTTCTGTGTATGAAAACTAAAGATATTGTTTTTTTTTTTTCAATGGAAAGATTATTGTTGAGTTTTCCTGCTGTAATACTTTCAAATGCTTCATAATAGTTGTGAATATATATATATATATATATATATATATATATATATATATATATATATATATATATATATGTACACACGCACACATACCTGTATATATCCTATTAGAGTGAATAATTCAGCAGTTGCTTTAGTGAATAATGGATGTCAAGCTGTTACATTAACTACGCAGTTGTACTGCATTATCACCAAGCATTAGCTCGTGGAGGTTTGAAATATTTAGTGAAATTGTATATGTGTTGCAACAACATAGAAATAAGTTGAAAGTTTCAGTACTAAGTGGGCCAGTCAAAGAAATACTTTGTATTATGGCTATAAATTTTAAAAATATGTTTCAAACAGTGAAATCATCCTGATTAAAAAGAATCCAATTTAATGAAAGCCAGAATTATAGAGTTCAGACTCTGATGCTTTATCTTTTAGAAGCTGCTTCATTTTCCGTCTTTCTCTCTCTCTCTCTCTCTCTGACAACAAAATGCAATATAGTTGAGGAGTTAAAATTAAATTATATCTTCCAAAGTGACTTCCATGACCTTTAAGAGTGAACCTTTCTGTTAAGATCTTCAAGATTCTCTTTCTCTCTTCAGGAAGTACAGTAGAACTTGGGAATGGTGTTCCAATTGGAAATCAGAACCAAGGAGATGGTAAGTTTGATTTTCACCACCAGCATAGTTGTCTGTGGCTAAATTGTGATAAATGTTTCGCTTCATTTTTTTTGGCAATATTTAGGTCTGTTGGTGGAAAAATTGATTTTGCAGATATTGGTTAGCAGTTTGTCTTTCTTTTCACCTGTTGTTAATGGTGCTTTCTTTTATCTCATCACCAAAGTAAGTACTTGTGTTATCGTGTCTGCTTCTTTTCACTTACTTACTTATGATGGAAAATTTAAATGTGATAATTTTATGGTTGTAGACTACGGTGAAGGGGAGCCTGATGAAACTGCAAATAATCAGAACATGCTTAACTCTAATGATGGTATGTCTTTTTGTAGTGCCCACCTCGTATCTTATATCTCACACCAATCTTAATCACAATCATATGAAATAAACACATAAAGTGCAGCACTGTCACAACTAACGCAACCACGCTTGACAGCAAACATTAGCCCAAAAAGTACACACTTATTAAACAAAATTAGTCTAATTATACTTTATGTCACCTTTTCTTTGTCTCGCCATTTTAGTCAATTTAAAAGTAAGCTAAAGTAGAAATATGCACTAGATAATTTCTTAAGGCAATTCTTGTGCCAATAGGTGAATAATGAGCATTTACTAGTATATTACCTAAAGCCTTTCTTATTGATATTGTATTTCTGTGCTTTTCTCACTTTGATTTTAATACTATCATTCTCTGGTGAAAAACTATTTTATTGATGTTGTTGCCATTGTAATTGCACTGGTGTTGATTTTACTTATTATTAATCTTTTGATATCTCAGCAAACTGTTACATTCCCCTCTGTTTTCTTACTAGACTTTCACTTTTTTAATTGCTTCTGCTGTTTTAAAGTCCTATTTGCTTTGTCTGGTTGCAGATTTTTTTGAGAGTGAACAAGACAACAACTATGGGTATTTTGAAAAACCTGATGGTATGTCATTTTCTATGTCAGCATTGGATCTCTATACAGTTACCAAAAAAAAAAAAATGGAAATATTCCTGGAAATTTCACCAGTTTATACAGACAGTTTTGAAATTTCCATGAAATTTTGTTTTGCAGTCATGTTTATTATTTTATATATTTATTTATCTTATTATTATTTTGCTATATAAAGGTCTAATGTTCATTGTACCACATTTACACTTTTGCACCCAGCAACCTTTCAGCTCAGATCATAAATCTCAAACCCAGTGACAGCTATCACTGCTTTCCTCATACAGTTTGCACTGTTAGGCTCACAGTGCCACCTTAAAATAAACAGACACAATTTGTTCTTTGGGGTTCACAATCAAACAAAGTGCTCCATCTTGAAAATTCATGGTTTGGAATAAAACCTATTGTCACAGTAGGACTTAAGTTACTAATACCCCATTCACACTACAGTTGCAAAAATGCGCATTTCTACAATCCAAATTTTTCTTGAGGAATTCGATTCGGTATTGCGTTCACACACGCTAAGCGAAACCGAATTACATGTTGAAAATTTCAGGCTTAACTTCCTGTTTTGAACACTCGCGCATGCGCCGCACAGGAAATCTTAAAATACCAACAAAAATTTGTTACGACAAATGCAACTCAAAAGACATTCCAGCATTCTTGAGAAGTATAAGGTGGCAAAATAAGTTTGGATCCTCATGTTGTAGTGAGTGGTGACGTCCAAATACGTTTGGTGCAATCGCTAAAGTAATAAACAAGCGTTCATAGATACCCGCACTTATCTGCACACATGCGCAGTAAGATCTGTACAGGTGTCGATTCCGGTAAGTTATCCGGATCGCGCTTAGAAATCCACCTTGCTTGCAGGATTTTGAAAATGCGCATTACAAAAATCCTCTTGTGTTCACACTACTGCATTTATTCGAATTGTGACCTAATTCGCAATTTATCCGGATAACTGAGCGTAGTGTGAATGGGGTATAAGAGTGGGTAGTATGTTCTGTGTGTGGAGGATTTTAGAAGGAGCAAGTTTTTTTTTTTGAAAGAAAAAGGATATCAGAACACTGATAAATTTCTGTTTGGTTGAGCAAGTAGGATACCAATATGAATTCCCCATTTTGTTTTTATTTCACTTGATATCCCAGAAGATGTTCCAGTTCTTGATGAAGTATGGTTGACCCCCTAATTTCTGAATTGTTGAAAATTGTGATGTTATTTGACACAAAGGATCCTTCTTTAGTTTTGATTTTACTGCTGCTGCTATTGTTATTGATTTTTACAAATAGTTAAGCCACAGTCTTATAGTGCAGCACTTATATCAACAACATTGAGAAACTTAATTGGTAGGAACCTCAAACAGACATCTTGCAGAAAAACATCTTGCAGAAAATTTCATTTTGCTTTGCTATGTAAACCAATAATATATCCTCTGTTCATATAATGATAGCCAATCACATTTTGGGCACCACATCATAAACTTCTGAGGAATGAGCTTGTATTTCACCTGTTTCAAGGAGAAATTTAAAAAGTTTGATATGCCAAATAGATTACCTACAGCAATATGTATAATGATTATTCAGTTAACTGTAAAAACATGGCTTTGTCAGAATGTACATTTTTGTGAGTGTCTCAAAATGATAAACTCTGAAAAAGTTTAGAATTATAAAAAATGAAGCTCTTGGAATTTCAAAGAAATTCCTATACTTCATAAACTAGTTAATCTAAGCACTTAACTTACATATATTATAGCCAGCCCACACTTCTAGTTCAAACACATTCTTCTTTGTATCAGATTATCCCTTTATTTACACCTTATTTTTATGTTTGTTTAAGGAAGTGCCACAGGTGTCCGCTTTCGCAAGCCTGGGTTAGCTGTAAAGCTACAACCAGAAGAGGATAGACCAAAGAGCCACTTCATTGCCTATTTCTTTACAGTGGTGATCCTCTGTATTGTGGGATATATTGTGTTCCACAACAAGCAAAAGGTAAGTGATACCGCTTGTCCTAAATTTAATTGACATCTCTGCTGTGTGACACAAAGTGATCCACAACAGGTAGAAAGTTAGTTATATAGCTTAATTATTTTAATTAATTAAGAGATAGTTGTGGCAAAATCCCTCCATGCCCACACCCACCCCTACTCTCGCCCACCCCATAGAGCTTAATGTATTGCAAGGATGTTGATTTGCATGTATGAGATAACTCTGGGCAACCTCTTGCTCTGGGGGTTTCTAAAGATTTCCCAGTTTCAAGGAATTTCATTCTGACCCAGTTGCATCTGTGGCAGTGACATCTGATATCTTGATGACAGATAACAGCACAATTGTTGATTAGAGATTGTTTATTCCCCCCCCCCCTTTTTATTTTGGAATAAAACTTGTAAGTTGATGCCATATTTTGATTTTGTTATTGTGCAATATGAGGTTCATTTCTTAATTTTGATCTGTGCATTAAAGATTGTTTTTTTATTCTTTTCAGATAATTGCCTTTGTAGTTGAGGGTAGAAACACAAAAACCAGACGGCCAAACAGTAAAGACTACAGCAGGTTAGAGTCAAATGTTTCTGAAGTTCTTCCAGAGGGTGAAAAACCACCGCCAGGGGGATATGTATACTAACTGTATCACCTGTCCATAAGTTAACTTTCCCAAGAGAATTCTGGAACGCTTTTGCTCCTTAGAGATATTTAACTTTTCTTGTTTTACTGTGATTAGTTTCATCTTAAAGGTTGGACATCTGTTTTGACAATGTTCACTTGTAAACAAGAGAAAATATGGCAAATTATCTTGATGCTTGAAATCTAGTGTCAGACCAAATATTTATTTTTTTATCTTTTTGGAATTATGTAGTATTTATTGATCTGGAAGCTTTAAAATTCTAAAAATTCAAATACATCTGAATTATATAAATGAAAAGTATAAATTATAAAATGCAACACAAGGGCATCAATATTTTATTCCAGAAAAGGAGGCAGCGTTCTTTAATGATAATGATATGATAACATGATAATGATAACAGTGTTTTATGGCTATCCTTTATTTATTGGAGTTCAGTATTGTGATTCTCCTCCCATTATTTTCATACTTCAGAAATGTGATGAATTGGAGGTAAAATCTTCTTTTTGGGGAAGGCTGTCACATCTAGCACAATCACTTCCAGCCCAATCACATTACTCACAACCAATATGTCAAGTCAAAAAAATTCAATAACAGTAACAACTGATTACTTCTGCCAGTGAAGTGTTTTTTTTTTTTTTAATTTTTATTTATCTATTTATTTATTTGTTTTTGTTAGTGGACAAGAAATCTCAAGTATGATTCCACAAAATTTTGATCACTTTCAGGGTGGACAGATTTTAGAAGTTTTGTTGGTTGTATCATTCAGTAGTTATCTTCTCCATATGGTCTTAGAGTACTCTCTAGTTTTAGAATTAGTAATTGAGCTTCCTTGTTCCCACATCAAGTTAGACATAATCAATTTCCTGAGTTTTTAACATACAAGTTTATTCACTTTCAGCAATTCTTAAATTAGTGGAGGCAGTGTATGACTTAATATTTAACACTTTCTTACTGTATTTGTTTTATTTGAAAGGGAAATGTGGCCATATTCATTTTAAATGTGTGAGGATTTATCAGTGGGTATAATGTTATGAACATATGTTATGCCTTATGTTATCTTGCATATAATAACTGTTTACAAGAGTGAAAGTTAAGGTGTTTGGACAGAGTTAGTGTGGTTTAATTTTAATTTGGGTTTCAGTTAGTGACCATAGCTAGTTCAGATCAAAATTTTAACACTATCCTTAGAAACCAGTGGCATTTTTTTTTCACCAGTTTCTTTGTGTATAACAAATATATGAGCAAATAGGGAGTTATGTCTTTCAATTCGAGATTTCCTTTTATTTTCTCAATTAAAAAAAACGTGTGCAATATAAGCAAAGAATCTTAAGAAAGGTATATGGCTGATAACTACTTCTCATGCAGTGTTCAAATAAATAAATAAATAAATAAATAAATAAATAAATAAATAAATAAATAAATAAATACTTGAGAAACAACAAGAAGGGAAGTGGGAGGACTGAATTATTTATAGTGTATCATGTGCTTTGCCATGCTCACCTGCACATAGGATTGTTCTTTATGTTGGGAGGTTGTTGCACTATGACATGCTGTTAATGTGCTCATGTAATTCTTAATGTATTGGTTATGCAGTGCTGTTGGTAAATTAAGCATGTAAACTGTTCTGACAGTTTCTTCTGTGGGTTCCTTTAGAGATGCTTATCAGTGTTTTGTTGGTGAAATTTGGTGTTATCATAGTCTTTGGTACTTTATTTGATAGTTATATGATAGATTTTTAAAAAAACACATTAATAGAGTTCAGTTTAACTAGAATGTTTGATAGCTCATCTAGATCTCAGTCATGTTCTTATATAATGAATATCACAGAATGACATTCCATTAGGTTTATGCCTACAAATCACAAGTCATCTTACAGGTTCAATCCACTAAATTGATTGCTTGTGAACCCTGGACTAAATTGTATTCCATATCTATATAAAGATATAATTTCCTGTTATCTTTTGCTGTTGACAGTTTAGGGCAGTGATGCCCTCAGTGTATCTTTTCTTGACATCCAGTGGCATCCAATATTTGCGCTGAACAGCTCTGTTTTTATGGAAAAAGTATAATTACCTTAATACCAAGCAGCATTTTGCTTTTTGTCAAATGTATGCCAGTGACTTTGGTGATGTGTAAAATAAAGGGTTTTTCTTATTTAATTTTTGTTTGTTATGAAAAAAAATAATAGTAACACAGAAGAAACCCCCACCCCCAGTGCAGCTGAATGGAAAAAATGTCATACTTTGCACTTATTTTATTTTTAAAATGTGACAAGAAGGAGTATGGTGTGGTATGGGGATGATTCATTGGGCTAGCTCTCTGTGAAGAGATCTTGAGTAATTGTAAAAGCCACTGATTCAGAAATTGAACATGCTGGTATGCTGGAAAATATCTCTACCCCAAGCTGCTGCCATATTCCAGAAAGTTATAAGGGCGAAGATAAATGACTCACTACTATCAAATATGTATGAATGTAACGAAAATGATTTAAAGACATCTTGATACGTTGGAAAGGCACTCCTGTAAGCTTGTTTTTGTCTTATTTATTCAAATGGAGATATACATTTGTGGAAATGTGGTGGTGCAAACTGATATGTAAAGCATTAGTCACAAACTTTTTTTGCAAAAACTGGAACTTTATTGCAATAAAAATATATAACAAACACTGTACAATTGATACAGAAATGGCAGTGGGTTGCTGGAATATTTTTGTTTCAGAAATATACCTGCCAATTAAAAATAATCAATATGGTCGTGTTGGAGTTGTATCGTCATGGAGAAGAGATTACTTGAATTCACATCTTAAAATAACACAATGGTGTCACACCTAACACAATACTGACGAATCTACTTTGTTCACTGCAGAGTGAGAAATATGATAGGTCCTCTATCTAAAACGTTCCAAAAAGAAGTACGTTTTCCACGAGCGTGCAACAGGGCCTAAATTGTGCAGCCAAAACAATGTTTCGCCCAGTGTTTTGTCCGATTTCGCCAACTTTATCGAATATGCCATTTTATCAGTGAATGAATCCTGGCTTGTGAAATTGAAAAATCGAGCATCCTTCTGCCGCATAATATATCAGCGACCCAAACACATTCAAGATGTGCAACTGCAGGACAAAATAAAGGTACTTCCGAATCATCCTCCCCGCCCCCCACTCAGCCACCCTATACCTCTCTAATTTTTCAGGTTAATCAAAATTAAGTTTGGTGACAAAAGATTTATGTACAAGTCATCGTTAAATTATATGTAGTACCAGTAAATAAATTGTCAAAATAATTTGTCTGAATAGCAGAGACATTGTTTAAAGTTACCACAAATAAAATTAGAAAAGATATTGAAAATTTATACTCCCGCTCACGTGACCCACAGGCGGGAAATCAGTGATATGAGTGAAATAATCATACGATGTGATAATTTATCACAATCCTGTTACAACCCGGTGAAACATTACAAGGCACTGGTAAAATGGCATTCCATCTTTTATTCTGTTAATGTTCGTGGCAAATGACCAGGTGCATGTTCGATCGAAGATTTTGATAGGTACATTGACTAACAGAAGGAGCGAAATTAGAGTATGCCTAATTAATGGATAATAAATGGATATTTTCTATATATCGATCCGTGTTGCCAACACTTAAGACATTTCAGTGTATATAAAACAATCAAACGTTTGCGCTGAATCGGTCAATGCCCTTCAAGCCAAATAACTCTCGCAGATCAGAACATTAAGATGCTGATTGACTACCATTTAATTGTTGTTGTCAGCTTATTTGGTAAGTAATGATAAAAATTTAAATGTTCACTTAACTAAGAATGATATTTGGTTTTTGTTGTTTCTACAATCCTATCAAATGGCGTCGCATCCAAGTTTGTAATTTTTTTGTAATTTTTCTTTAACCTAAGATGGCTAGTACTAGTAGGGAAAGAAGAATTTTCCTAAAATTGTGTAATCACCTAACTGTCATACAAAATTACTCAAAAAGAAGTTTGCTTTTGTAAACGAAATCAGACATAATTCCTTTTTTATCCAGGTGTCATCACCGCCACCGACCAATATCTACAATATGCCAATCTACCTGGTCTTTTCCACGAATCCAACACAACCAGGCAGGGGTGTTTTGCCGAATGTTCTAAATTCAAGCCGGTCGGTCCCCATGGCTTTGAATGTCTCCAGGCCAAATACGAGTCCGCTCGAGAGGTGTGTGTCCTTTTGCTAGGTAAGTCGACTTATTCACGTTTGACCGCATGAATTTGAGCATGAAATTTAGCGTTTAGAAATAATAAAATTTATCCTATTTTTTAATTTATTGTAGAATAAGAAAATTTAATACCACTTTCAGGTGTGTTGTTTTAGTTTAAGATTGTCTCTCCCTTTGCCTTACCCTAAGCTTCAGACACGATGCGTGTCAGTTTTTGAATTCTCGAACTTTAATCACAACGAATTCTCGTCAACACTGACTTTCGCCATTAATTCAAGATTGCCACGTGAATTTTTAAAGGTTATTGGTTCATTTAATTTGGCAATCAGGCGCTTCACTTTGCTAACAAGTCTTTTTTCAGTACCTTGAAAATAGTATTATCTGTAGATGTACGTCCATGATACTTTCCTTTAATGTATTTCAACTCAGTTGTTTTGGTCGATGGTATTTGAAGATTTGGGTCTACTGTTATAGGGCGCATCGTGATAACATTACAATTGCATTTGAAACCGTATTGAACTTTGCCTTTACATCATCAATTTAACTTGATAGCTGAATAAACTTATTTACGATTAGGATGTGTTGGACAGAAAGAACTTGTTCAATGCGAAAGAAGAGGTACAATATATTTGTTACGGGGTTTTTGGCTTCGTAACTATGGATGAAATGAGTCAAGTTCTCGGAATATATACGTTTATTTTCTTTCTGAAGTACAGCTTACAAATTTCTAAGTGTTACTTTCAATCCTGAAGCAACTGCTCTTACGAATTGCTGATCCTCCGTTTTAGCACTTGAGCTTTTTGGAACTTAATGTTATTTTACCCTTTATTATCATCCAGATACCGAAAATTTTACTTAGTGAACATGCTGATTGCATGGACAATGCGTGAAATCATCATACCCAAACGCTGGATTACATGAGATTGGATACAAAGATCATCTGCGTCATGCAGCTAATATCTTCACCTTACTATGTTACGTGCTGCAAGAGGCAGGTCGTTGTTTTTGCTTAATTAACATAAGGTATCAATGTCCAAATTTCCATAACTAATTGACACGCCTTAGAAATAAAACGTGACTTCACAAGTTAAATACAAAGATGGTCATAAGGTACAGCTATACAGTGCACGGGGTTATAGAGCACTCGATATATTAGAGAGGGGTTTTTTTAACTCAAAATTTTCATTTTAAACGTTATGAAACCCCGTGACATATGACCTTCCAGCGATGAAAGATTTGCCTCCTGGCAAAGGTATAACAGCACAATAAGGCTATCGTATCAAATAATATTAATAACATGAACAACTAAGAATTAAGCGAAAAACATTTCGATCATAGTAAAAGAAAATAATCAATGGATTAAGCTTTTACGGTGGCTAACACTGGATGCAACTGTAAGTACAATTTGCGCAGTCCTGAACGCAAAGAGACGGTGAAATATAAAAGAGATCCATGAATATGCCAGAGTTCATTTACTTTATAGCTTGTCCATCGCAGTATAGAGTTAAGTCCTGAATGTACACAGTTATTTTAAGTACATTAAAATATTCATGAACACGTCCAGTGTGGCATATTTCATTCTGGTAGTAGCAGTTCCAAACCGTTCCTTTAAAGTGTAGCCATCGATTTTGAAGTTATGGTAACAAATATGTGAACTATACATTATGAAACAAATCACGGACTGTAGGCCTACATCATTGGAGAATTACAGAATACTGATAGTCGTTTACATCATGGATACAGTTCGTGCTGGATTAAAGGTAAGTTATCAGTCTATGATGATTGAGTTAGAGCTAGGTCCTGATGGGGCTGGTCTGTTTTGTACACGAGTCGTATTTTGGTCGTATTTTGGTGCAGGTGGTCAGTGCATCCTGGATGGCGTTGTACGCCGGTGGTAGCAACGGGAGGCGTCTGTATATTGGAGTTAGATCGGCCATAGTGAGGAATGCTATTTGAGGACATTCCACACTTGCTCGTTCCAGTTCCAGTCGAAGGAGATAGGGCACTGGGCCACCAACAATGATGATAACCTTCGGCTCTGGTTGGTCTCGCCATTGCGCAGGTGAGGGTGAACAATATGGCCAGAAGGAAGCCGAAGGAATCTGGGGTTGACGGTTGCCATTTCACGATGCCTAGTAGGCGTGGGAGCCATACCACATTTGCGACATGCAGCTTGACGAAAAGGACAAAACTGGCGAACGTGTACATTACCACTGCCATTGCACTGTTGTCCTCCTCTGCTGTCCATCTGTTGCTGTCCAAACGTGGGTCTCTGTGGTGGCGGTAGGGCTGCTGACCTTGCATAATTAAGGTTCCTGCCGTCTGCTTTAAGCACAGCTGGTGTTTGACGCAATTAACCTTTGTCAGATTGTTCTTACAAAGAGTCAAAAAAGTCCCTATCTTTATTGTTGTTGATAAAAGCCTTAGGAACCATTCTATCGACTACGATATTTAACGGGTTTAAATAATTGATATGAGGTTTGAAAAATTTTGTAACCCAGCAATTTGTTCCCTTGTTTCTTATGATTAATTAGTTTGGCACCAATTCAAGATAGGCGGTCTTCCTTGAAATTGCTTTCAGTATTAATATCACTTTTTTCATCACCGGTATTAATGAGGCGTTAAAATGTTTCCTTTTGCTGCGTTTTAATAGTGAAATTTACTTTCTATGCTCCACGTTTTGCAAGATAATGTTGTAGGTAATCTCTAGCTGATTCTCTCTGATTCTCTATTCTCTATCTCTATATCTAATTCTCTGTTATATCCGAATGCTCTCCCTAAGGATATTGTCATCCTTCGTCCAAAACTTCTTATTTACTTACATACATTCTTTTGGGCGATTTAATGACACCATTCAGTACTCAAAATCACTGCCAGTGATTTTTCTTAAAACTCTTAGTTCGGATTTTATCGTTGATAAAGCAAAAATAATGCCTTTGTTTAATAAAATGTGTAATAAGGGGCTCATTACTCCATAACAAAAACATTTAAACCAAAATGACGGCACAGGATTGTGACCCATATACTCGTGGTCAAATGTGCTAATTTTCGTGATAAAAACTAAGATCCATGCGCCAACCACCACGATTTTCTAGGACAATGCCATTCGTTGATAAAGCAAAATAATGCCTTTCTGTAATGGACATTTGTAATTAGGGGCTCATATCTCTATAACAAAAGTATTTAAACCAAAATGACGGCACGGGATTGTAGCCTATACTCTCCTGGTCAACTCTGCCAATTTTCGTGATAAAATCTTGTTCAGGGATGAAGTTACGCCCCCATGCTATCTCACCTCAAAATAGAAAGGCGTTAAATTGATGATTAAAGCTTTGATTTGCCTATGCTTATACATTGCACTGAGAATTATAAACCCCGATATTTTATATTTTCGAGGTTTTTTATTGTTTTAAATCAGCACAAAGATAGATTCTCAATTGAATAATTGGATGCAGGAGTAACCTCATTTTCGGTATCTGGATGATAATAAAGGGTTACAAAAGCCTGTAACACCTTTTTATTGTCATATTACATGGTCTGAATATTAAGAACTAATTCTGTGACGGTTCACTTTTTGGTTGTTTTTCAAACGAGTATCATACATCATACCATCTACTGCGATATATGATTGTGTTACATTTATTTTCGATTAATGATCTTATATATTATTCAATATGTTGATGTCATTACAATACAGATAAAGACGAGTGTGTGGACGGCACCCACCAGTGTCAAGAAACATGTGTCAACACCGCCGGCAGTTACAGATGCGAGTGCAGCAGCGGCCTGTTATTGGATTCAGACGGGTTTTCCTGCATAACACGTACGTTATTTCCTTATACATATGCCTACAGATGTTATGTGACCGTGGCTACGTACGCTTTAAATACTCGGTTTTAGGGGTGATATTGGGGTGAAACACGAGTACTTTCTCTGAGTGTGTACGTTTAATAATACACTGCCACCCTCTGGCTGACGCTCGAGGGGTTCTGGCATATATCGCCCGGGTAGCAGTGAATTATCTCACGCTTACAACTGTTAATATCTTCTCTTATCATCGTTAAATCAAATTCTTGTCAGTCAGAATACGGGAATTTTTTAGTTTCAAATATGTGCAACCAAGTGCGACTGCTAATAGACGGGGAATTTTAAGATCTCAAATTCTGAATTTTTCAATCAGAATACGAAGAAATCGACTCCGCATTAATAATGCTCAGCTTTTTCCTTTTGGTATAAGCTGTAGCTTACGATTATTACCTTATTTGAACATATTTTCGGTCCTTTAGTGTCGGAGTTATGCAGAGTCTATTGTGCCACGTATTTTTCTCATTTTTATAAATGATAATGCACTCAAAATATGTTAAAGTTTACCTCATAGGCATTTTAAAAATACTATTATTTTAAAAATACTATTCAGGTACCTGTTCGTTGTGAGATAATATTGTTTTTGAGGACTTTTGCTATAGGAAAAAGACATCAACGGCTATTATTTAATGTCAATACTTGATTTCAATCTGAAGCATGGGAACATCCCAAGTAGCGTGTCATTAAGAATGGTGTCATATTGTATCCTTCTTTATTCTGTAGCGTTCGGAGGTGGGACATTCACAAACCTTGGCGCCACAGGAAGGGATGGACCTACTTCGGTGGGCTCTCACTATGACGGTACAGACCTTCAGGGACTGGTGACTGTTACCAACGGCATCCAGTCCATAACCATGCCTGCCGGTGGTACTTACAGAATAGAGGCTGCAGGTAAGTGGACGGCACAGACTCTTTACTACTTAGGCGTAAAATTAACTTTTTGGTAGAAGTCTCTTGCGACGGTGCTGATGTTAAACGGGACTTTTGTTTTTATATGTTGGAGAAGCATTGTTCCACTGTTTGGTCATGGAAGTTTATTCTAATCTTCCATGGTCTGGTAAAATAAACCCGGTATTTATGCAAGGTTAAATGATCTTTCCCACAAAACTATTGGCATATGCTTATTTTTTAGGTGCCGCTGGCGGGTGTGACAATAGTGGGTGTACAAACCGAGGCTACGGCGCGTATGTGGTTGGAGACTTTACGCTTAATGCAGGTAAATATGCGCTTGCGTGTGAGTTTGTGTGTGCATGCACGGTATGGAAAAGTGTATTTGGGCATGTCTGTGCATATATGCAAGTATCACGAATTATATGAAAATAAATCTTTTAGGTTAGTCTTCGTGCACACCCAGCAGTGAGCA
This sequence comes from Lingula anatina, assembly GCF_051362555.1. Classification (NCBI taxonomy): domain Eukaryota; kingdom Metazoa; phylum Brachiopoda; class Lingulata; order Lingulida; family Lingulidae; genus Lingula; species Lingula anatina. The sequence goes on from NC_141768.1 coordinate 33,323,255, forward strand.
GTCATCCCAGCCTGCATAACTATCGCTAATTCTTGACCAACGGCTATTTTACAGGTGACCAACTGAAGATTCTAGTAGGACAAATGGGCGGTGAGAATTCCTATTCCTCCTGCGGTGGTGGTGGCGGCACATTCTTGACGTACGCTGATAACACGCCTATCATCATAGCTGGTGGCGGGGGAGGTATTGAGGGGGCTTCAACTCGGCGAGCAACGTGTGGTGGCACTACAAGCACTACCGGAAACAGCGGTCACAGCGGTGGTACAACTTGGCCTGGTGGTTCAAACGGAGAGGGCGCTTCAACTGCGGACACCAGTAATTCAGGCGGCGGCGGCGGTGGCCTGCTGACTAACGGGCGCAGTAGCAGTGAGTTTGGAGGATCCTACGGTACGGGAGGTGAGGGTGGATTCGCTTTTGTTAACGGAGGTACTGGTGGCAGGCCGAAATCACACAATGCCTGGGGAGGATTCGGTGGTGGGGCCGGGGCATATGGCAACGGCGGAGGGTCGGGGGGCGGAGGCGGTTACTCGGGTGGAGCTAGCGGAGATAATTACGGAGATTCATGCGCTGGAGGAGGGGGCTCGTACAACGCAGGAGACAACACTTCGGGTCAAAACGATTACAACAATGGTCATGGTTATCTGATCATGACCAGAATATAATCCACAAACTTTTTACCTAGCCTGGGCGATAAATACGTCACGCCTGCCTTTGTAAAGCTTTACTTATAAAAGTTACATGCATTTATCTTTTTGAAATTAATGTCGGGTGACCACTGTTATGAATGATAATGTTCTAACTTTGGTCCTGTCAGTTGAGCAAAGGAAATGTTTATGCTTAGAACGGCTCCTCAGCTTGGAATTCGACGGGGTGATGTTTTTTCACCGACTCTTTTGTCCATTTACCTAAATGACCTTAGATTTGAAATCAAAAGTCTCGGTTCTTGTAGTAAACTGTTATAATACTCTAGTATATAAATTTCTAAACGCTGATGACTGTTTCTGAAATTTATTTGCATGAAGTGATTAATGTAGCAGAAAATTGACGCAGGAAATGGTGTTTAGTTGGAAAAAAATGTATTGCACTTTTCTAAAACATGTAAAAATGAATTTGACCTAAGACAGGGGCATATCTAGTACGGAAAAAATTAAATAAACGGCTGATGAATGACAAACATCTCGTTAATACCAATATTAGATCTGTCTTCAGTGCCTTGCAAATAAGTAACAATTTTTTTAGCGCAATTTATTTTTAGGTAAAATTCACCTGTCTGTGTGATATGTAAGCCATTTGTGACTGGTTGTTCTTTTTTTGTATAAAGTTATTGTATTTTCGTTGTATTATCTGGAAACACGTTATGATAATAAAAAAAAACTATCTACAGTAAAACAGACGTAACGAACCGGCGTTCAATTCAGTTACTCACAGGATAACTGGCTTTCTTTTCTTTTTCTTTTCTCTTTTTGTACATACCTATTGTACTCTAGTTGTATTTTCTGGAAACACGTTACGGTAAGAAAAAATTTCGTCTATCTGCATTGTCTACATCTTAACAACCGAAACAAACCGGTTCAGTCCAGTTACTCGCAGGCTTTCTTTTCTTTCTTTTTTCCGAGTCGCTACAGCCTGTTGCTGCTTTTAATTTGTTTAAAAAAAAAACTGGAAATGAACACAAGTAACATTGGCATTTATCGACGTAGTATAGAAAAATATCGCCGAAGGGGGTAGATATCTTTATGATATCATCGACACTACCGATTTGATTACATAATTCACATAGTTAATTATTTAAAAGATTAAATAACTATCAGCACAACTACGTATGAATTAGCGTCATAACGGTGGTCAATACGATTCAATGAGCTATATAGCTCATTGATCGGAATTAGTCTACCATAACTAAAGATCAATAACCGTCTCATCATTACGCAATGAAATACTTGTCGTGCACATTGTTTCTCTATTCAGCCGTTTATGCTAAGCTTTGTCAGGCCCGCTGTACTTCAATGTATCGGCCAACATAACCCCAACTTCAATATTATGATTTTAAAACACAAGACGGTCAAAAGAAACATTCTTTTTGCTTACATGAGATGTTAAAATAGTGTTCTGACAAACATTAATCTAAAAGTACAGGGGCGGATCCAGGATTATTTGAAGGGGGGGTGGGAGGTGTGGGTGTCCGCGGATGCGAAGCCGACCTCCCTCTTCCCCCCCCCCCCCCCTTTGGCGTGGGGTTCGGGCCCTTCAGCGGGTCCCGAAAATTTTTGGTAATTTAGAGAGGAGAACGGTGCTATTTGGTACGGTTTAGAACTATGGTTCAGCTAGTCAAAATTCTAATTTCAAGAGGGAACCATTGGTGTGATTTTTTTCAGAAATCGATTGACCCCCCTAACACCCCCACTGCACTAAGAGCCAATTGAGAAGGCCGAGCCTCCAGTAAGCTATGGCCATTATTAAATAATTTAGCAACCCACGAAGAGTTGGATAAATACATAGACGTATCATAAAAAATTGGGAATATCAGGAAGTTCGAACAAGCTGTTGGTGCCTTCTGCTGTGGCGCTCTCTGTAATAATCAAGAAAAAAAAAATACTAATGTTTAATAATACCATGGCAACCAACAGGTTGAAGCTTCACAAAGAAACATAAAACTTGTTAACATATGCACAAAATCAGGCCCATGAAACACAAGTTTCTAAGAACGAAGAAATCCAAGATATACAGTTACACGTACTCAATGGACGTATAATCGAGTGCACTTCTGGTCTTAACATACTAAAAATGACAAATTGTCAAGATTCACCCACCACTCAGATTACTTCCTTCAACCCTCTTGTTCAGGGAGTGGCGGAGGTTTTCATGGTGAAGTAGCCTTGTAAAACAAAAGCAAGCAAAAAATGTCACGGTAATGATTTTTCCATGGGGAAAGTTATCGATCTTTCAGACACACAAAATGCAAATCATTAAAAATATACTTCTACGTAGCATTTCTGATGCTTCAGGTGCATGGAATAGAACTATTAGGTGGCCTGCTTTTCAATTTTGTTGCTAACACTAAATATGTATGTTCTAATCTTAAGAATAAATGACTTTTATACAGAATCCGTAAAATTCATAATTTTCCTCATTGAAAGATCGAATCATTACCGTATTTTAACTTATACACGCCAAGGATATCCTGTGAGAGGAGTCTTCTAATAATTCTTTCGCCTAATACTCACTTTAGGTTCCGCACATACGTCAGAATGTGGTAAAATAAATGAATACAAACAACATTTTGAGATTGATTTTTTTTTTTTGCAAAATCCGAACTTTATTTCAATAAAAATATATAACAAACACTGTACAATTGATACAGAAATGGCAGTGGGTTGCTGGAATATTTTTGTTTCAGAAATATTTACCTGCCGATTACAAATAATCAAAATGGCCGCGTTGGAGTTGCATCGTCATGGAGAAGAGATTACTTGCATTCACATCTTAAAATAAAACAATGGTGTCACACCTAACACAATACAGACATACCCACTTTGTCCACAGCAGAGTGAGACTGTTCACAGAAGAGCAAGGACCGGTGTGACGAAACTGTGGGTCCTCGTAACAGAGAGTCCAGCCTTCATTTAATTATACAGGTTAGGGTTAGCCTGACGTAAGTGGATCAAACTATGACGAGGCTTACCTGTGCAAATTAGTGAGAAACGGACTCTCTTTAATGGGGGGACTCTAGGCCCATTCAGAATAGGGGACCAACTAGTCCAAGGGTCAAATATGGCCGACCCACTTGAATACTTTCCACGGGATATCTATTCAGTGCCTATTAGTGGATTAAACAGCAAGCTTTGGAATGGGTCGCCATATTTGACCCTCGGACTAGTTAGTGCCATATTCTGAATGGGCCTCTGTCACGTCACTCTGGTTTTGCAAAGTTACTGATAACTAAAGATTGTCACCAACTAGCCGTTTGCTAAATTCACCCGTTTTTGAAACGGGTTACTCAGAACAAATTAACAAGAAGTCGTGACCTACAAAGTTAATTTTACCGGTCACTGTCTGCTGGTACAAAGCTCATCTTGAAGTTCTATTACAATTACCTCTATCATTGTTCTCATCTAAGGCCCCTTGTGTTATTTCTATGAGGTATAAATATATTGCAACCAAGTTAACAACATTTTGTAACATTTTGTAACATTAACACTTTCACAACAATTCAGCACATTATGTAACCCAATACAAATAATTCTGGAAATTCTATTTATCTTACACTGCTGTACCTAACTGTACACTCCACTTGTCTAATAGAATATCATACCACATATTCTATTTGGCCTTTATCTTTTGGCCCTCCAAGCAAAATGCTAGAAATGCATTTTTTAAACATTTTCCCACAAGTATTCCACTTTGACACAAAAATACTACATTTGTCCTGTCCAAAAATAGCCCAATTATGAAAGTTTTTAAAAAATCGCAAATATTTTTTGAAAATTAGAAATCAGACAAGTTTCTATTGGCTTCTTTTTATGCATATGCTTAACAGGGGCCCCACCTTAAATTGTATATACAGTCTGACACGCCCATACAAATACATACATCAAGCTACATTGGACATTAAAAGGAAATGAAATGAAGAAAAAAAAAACAGTTAATTTTTGTCAATTCTTTGCTGGTTTTTGTGGATATGGCTGGATATCACACCCATTGAGCTAATAACAAAATGAGTTTTGTGTGAGCAAACATTTATGCTAATTAGCAAAGTGATCTATCCTGCTCTGTCAAGTTTGCTCTAAATGTGCAAACATTAATAACAGTAAAAAGTCCTGGGTGCAAAAAAACACAATATACCAGGCATGCAACATGTCAAATTCAATTACTTTTTGCTAGTTTAAACTAGTTAAATCGATTATTGAAGATTTCATTGCTGCAATTTCATTGCAGCAAGACTTTGTAGGGTTATGACCAGCTTATTGCATCAAATGGAAGGTATATCCTGATTATTTTCTTTTTCTCATGAAGATGCCTTATGTTGACAACATTCCCTAATAAAATATTCCCTTTAGACCCTAATTAATAAAGCTTAACTACTTCACACAGTCCACTGTCAAATTCTGCTAAGTTTCTCAAATAGCAACAGTTTTCAGTCTGCCAACAGACAGCAGCAATTCCGATACAGTACACCCACAGATGAAACTACTGCCTCTCAATTCACCCAGAGTTTTCCATCAAGCAAATGGTGTCCCTGAATTCTCTTGCATAATTTTGGTTGTTCAGGTAGGAATGTGCTGAAAGCTCACACTCGGAAAACAATGCCACACCTACCACAAAGGTCTTCTAACAATTCTAACTCTACCTATATGCACCATTATCAATTTATAAGAGAAGACTGACATAGCACTAAATTTTAACAATTCCATCCCATATTGTCTCCTGGTAGAGATCGCATTGTGTTAGGTGTGAATGTGTTGGGTGTGACATCTGGTTAGACACTGCATTGGGTGTGCCCTAGGTGAATCCTTCCATAGCACTGCTAAGATGTAATCTCATCTTTTATTCTGTTAATGCTCATCATGGTTTGTGTGATGATTTCGGGCTTGATGAGACCAAAGTCATACAAGTTGATCATGTGGAGAAGGAAGTTCCTACACAGATTCTTCTCCACAATGGTAACACCATGCTCTGCTACAAATGTCTGACAGGCTGTGGTGAACTGGCAGTCTGCTATATAGCTGAAAAGATATTCAAAGGCAAGTTGTGAGGTACTATGGGCAGATCTGAGTAGCAAACTTTAGATCTTGTATCCTAAAATAACGCTGGAGTACTACGGATATTCACTTACTTATTTCTCATCACGTGTATATTCCACATCTTCATTATTTCTTTTTCTCCTTCATTAACATCTGTGAACTCATCCAACATCTGAAACAAAGTTATCAATACTAATATTGAACAGTAAAGTATCAATGTTGTACATTAATATAAATCCTGAAAACACACAGTATTCTTAATTTCAAAACTTAGAACGTCCTTGGCTGGAAGGCCTCATCATCTACCTTCACATGGAAAAATACTGTAATTTTCAGCAACTCAATGACAAGTGGCCATTTTTGCCACTCAGCAACAAAGTTTGGCCATTAGAAAACTGGTTAATGAAAGATCTAAACACTATTTTTGGTGTGTGCGTCTTTACCTTAATAGTGATAGAAAATAGAGGGCATCATCAATATGCCAGTCAGCCTACTATATGGTCGCATTCAGAACAGTTCTAATCAACTAGTCCGAGGGTCAAATATATGGCCAACCCACTGGTTTGAATGTCTTTGTTTCAATTCTCACCTGAATGGTTTTTTCCCTCAACCACATAGGATCATTCTCAGATTCACTGTCTTCGTCTATCTCCTGTGGACGGACGGGCTGACATGTCCCTGTATGGTAATACAGTCTGCAGGAAAAGAGAAGGGTCATTAAGGTCAATGTCTGAAATCATATACCCAGTGGCCACTGCTTAGTTAGCGTGTTCCTATTATCTTTACCTCCTAGCTGATTTAGTTGGCGTGACAGACATTTAAGCTGGTTGAGTAGATAGCAATTTAGTGAGACTCGCCAGGGAGTTAGACTGATCCAGTTGGATCAATCTAGGCATGGGAACCCAGTCTATGATACAACATTACCTGTTGTGACCTTGTGCTAGCTGCCTTGTATTGTGAGGATCACTTTCTTCACTTTCCATGAATTCTAGAAGGCTGAACTTTGGTCTGGTCGGTCTAAAGCAAAACCACCAAGGTATGATAAACAAGAATATCAGTCACATCATTTCTACCAACAATCCTCAACTAATCAAATCCCCATGATATCAGAGGTGGCAGATTTTATATCTGTGCACATAAGAACAGTTATATAATGACACAAAATCTTACATGTAAACTCACCTCACATACGAATCCAAGTTAAGGAGTATCAAGCACTGTATAAGTAATTAATATTAATCCTCTCTCCTGTTACATTTCAGCCTAAGATTTATATCATGCGGTCATTCAAGTTTAAGATGATAGGTATAAACCTTGTCATCTTGCCAATTTTTTACAGAGTAATAATAATGAAAAGAGTAAGATGACAGACTGCATTAACTTGAAAACACAAGATGTGACCAATAAAACCAAACAGTAAAACCGCAGTGAAGTATGCATTACATGGAATTGTTTTACTGTTAACAAAAAATGCATGCTAAAGCCTAGATCACATTTAAATGGGAACCGTGTGATGAAATTGACCGTAGGTTTTTTTTGAAAAAGTAAGTAGCTACGGGCCGAGTATATCTACATTACATGGCCTTGAATTCACACGATTCCATGCAATTTTGCATGGCCAAGGTCTACCTCTGCTCAGACGCCGTACAAAAAGAGTATTACAGGCAGTAAACGTGCAAATGTAATCTAGGCTTAAGAAATATGTAGAATGTCCATGGAAGTCAACATCAATCAATCAGGTAAAAAATTCTAAATAATTAATTTATTTGCAGAGTAGAGTATAACACTGCTATATAGTTTAAAATATGGCTACTAAATAAACAATTGATTACAGAGAGATTTGGTTATCCAGGTCTTCTTTTAAAAAATCCTGAGAAATTATCTAAGGAAGAGGTATGGTAATCTACACATACTTGCTATCATGTTTAACCTTCCTTATTACTAATTAAATTTTTTTTAATTCCCTCTCTGTGAATAACTTAAATATATAATTTGTGAATTTTATGAGAAGGTAAGAGTTTGGGTGTGCATTGTTTACTAACTAGATGTCTTTAAGTGAGCCATTTACTTCTGTCTTATACAGTTGTACTGCATGTCTCCACATCTTCTACTACACTTCTTTAATCTGTTAAGTCCATTGGTCTTTGCATGAATTTAACAGTAACATATGCACTATTAACTTATCAGTACGTTAAACTTGTGAGTTAATAACTTACCGGTACACTAAGACCTGTGTCACAGGCGTTCTCCGTACTGGTCCCTGTCTACAAAAGGCGTAACCTATATGTGAGTGGAGGTCCTGAGGATTACCAAGGTAGGAGCCATCATAACCTTCATTGATTGAGACGTTGATCTGTGCACCTTTTGGATGATGCTGAAATAATTTGTTTGCTTTTATTACCCAAGGCACAGATGTGACAGATGAAACCATACCATGAAGGCAAAAACCACTGACTATATGACTTTCAACATTCACATGATCAGCTGAAGTTTCATATTCAATTTTTTCAGGGCTTGACTTTTTTTATTTTTGAATAGTCATGTTTTAAATTGCGCGAATATGGGGGTTTGTTCCTTCCTTCGTGACTGATTGTGTATTTGTGAGATTTAGTCCAGTTAACATCAATTTAACAGAATAAATCGTCTTCTTAGACAAAGAGGTTAGTACAAATCTCCTCTCCTCCGTTAAAGAATTTTCGATTGGAATACATTTTGAATGTCACAGATATCTGATTTTTTAACTCAGAAATTGGGGCCACTCCTAATCTAATCGCCATTTTCATGAGAGTGTGGTATTCACCAATCCACCCACAGAAGAGCTACTTGAAACCTTACAGTGCCTGACGTCAAAAACTGATGACAGCGCCACCACTTACCACAAACACAAAGTTAAACCTTGCATGACACAGACGGAGATGTCGTAGAAGGCAGTAAAGCTGCAAACAGTTGATTGAGCACCAGGGGCAGCGCAGGTCATCGTGAGCTTCCGTTTGCTGCCTCGTGTTGTTGTTGTATAAAAATTGATAAAATATCCTCGTTTTCTTCTTGGCTGGAGGAAGGAGGCCGTTCTTCGTCTTCTTTTCTGGACTCGACTCTCTTGAGGTAACTAGAAAATAAGAACTCGTGAAACAATATGGGGAGCATCAACATATCCAAAAGCTGTATGGTGAACACTTCTCAAACATTTTCACGTTTGTAAACGTTCAACAGCTACCCTATTGTAACATTATATCACCTGGCCTACACTTCAAATAATCATTAGGATAAGGTATTAAGAAATGCATGCATCTTACAAACTGATGAGTGGGACTCATAATGATTGGACTGGATGTATTTTCTAGGTTTCAGTTAAACAATCCAAATCTCCAGATCCCACAGTATTTCCCCTGGCACTTACTTCTGTTGTCAATAGCATCATTGTATTGATTGTTGTGAAGGAATTCAGAGTCTGACACCAGTGGTGAAGGAGGACTGACCGGTCCGTTAACTGGGGCCTCGCTCCACAACAGTTTAAATTTGAGTGTTGGACAGATACTGAACACTTCAAATGGTCCCACTGCCTGGAAACATCCAAAAATCCTAACCTTTAGATTTAATAATGTACACTTTCCATTATTTTGTTCTATGACAAATTGGCTTAAAGTCTCAGCTAAAAAAAAAAAAAAAAGGAAAATTTACAATACAAATATATATAGAGACTACATGGTAATTTTGAGAAATAATTTAAATTTTTCACATCTTTACTTTGCATCCTCTCGTTTTATAACAATTTTTCATCTCTTCTCATCAGACATTCTGCTAGAGAATATACACCAAACTGCTATATCTTAGCAATCTGTATATGTATAACTGTTCACACACTTTAGACCAGAACCAATAAATTGTTACACAAAATCACTGTTACAGTTAGACATGCAGTTTTACCTTCCCATCCATAACTGTCTCCCATGTAGCTTGTTTCTTTGGAGACATCCTTGAGGTAAGATCAGTTAATGCTAATTCATAGTCACCGTCAGTGAGCAAGCACCGTTTATGTTTATCATATATAACAAGTTCTGCACCAAAAATCAATTCTGTTCCATCCATGTCGGAAACTTTCCCATTTTTTCTTCTCTTCGTAGGAGGTTCACTGGAGGCTTGAATATTGATACAAATTATAAATTTTCTGGCTATAACTTTAATAAAGTTCAATAAAACTTTATTTAGTCATTTATTTTTGCAAAAAAAAAAAAGGAAATGGATGAATATATAGCTGTCTTGAAGGCTTAACCAAATGTTTAGCCGACTTCTTTGCTATAACATCAATAATCCAATTTTGTTCAAAATGAAAAATTAATTAGCCAATTATTAATTAATCAATTTGGAGTAAAAACACTTACGAGAATGTGAAACACTGCTGTTACATGAATGAGACCCTTTAACTGTTACTTTAATCAGCAACATGTATGACTTCACAGCATGACCATTGTTGTAATTAAACTTCTCACTAGCCACTGATATTGCTGCGGCCTTGCTGGGTGACCTCTGGTGTGGATTGACCGGCACCTGGACAGTGCCTATGCTAACCTGCATCACTGGAGAGGAGACATCCTGGAGAAGACAGTGAATGTGAAGCTTGTCACATCTAACACAATACTGTGGCCATACACATGCACACCTTACATGCGATAGTTTACAGTCTCTGATAACATCTCAGGCACCACCCAATGGTGACACCAAACACAATACTACCTATATCAGTACAATACTGACATACATTACAGTCACAATACTGACATACATCAAATGACTAACATGCTGCCTAATGCAACACAACCACAACATTCACAGCAATAGTTTAACGTCACTTTCTCCATTCCTACCAACATGTCCAATAGCAATAAGCAAATCAAGAAATTAATTTTTTCACTTGCTCTCATGAGCCTAGACGTATGAAATGCTGCCAAATCAAATACAATTACACATTTACCAACAGTTGGACAAAACAGCACATAGAGCATCATGCTTCAGTACACCCACCGCTTAATCTTACATAATCTGCATTGAAAATGTGACTCTTGAGGCAATAAACAGTAAAATTATGCTGAAAGTCATCATTTACTTTAGCCTTTAATATTACCTTCCTCTTTTTATGGCATATTTTGACTAGGAATGCTTCCACATCTACTGTATCCGAGGCAAAGTTTTCTGCAAAAAAAGGTTTGTATGCTTTGAGCATAACATGAAAATAATGAAAACAAACGAGCATTAAAACGAGCAATAGCCCATTTTTCTTATACTTAAGACAAACAAAAATATTCTATATCAAATTGGACAAATTCTAAGAAATCTTCATAATATTATCCTATTATGCTAATTCTATCACATTAATGATTATGATTATTTCTAAAGTGGAAGATGGGAATAACAGAAACTGCATATCATGAGCAGAAATGAAATATTTACTATAATACATACATATTATATATTATTTATACAACTTGTCTCACCTTGTTTATCATAGAACCCAGTAAATGTAAAACTCATGTATTCTGTCTTATAACTGGAAAGCAAATTACAATATACACATGAGAGATTAATGCAACGTGACGGTGTATTAGACAGACCAAACATGTAGAATGTCAGTGAGAGAGAAAATACATTTTTTTCTAATAATAAGATACCCTGAGATATACTAGTAAGTACATTTTTGTTGATGACATGCTGCACAAATTTAAAGGAATAACAACTGTTCGTTTTGGTCAAAAAAATGTATTTTCCTGGGGTAAACGACAATTTTCCCATACTTACCAATGGATACCATTCTGACATTCAATGTAAGTCCATTATTTCTTTTCTAAAAAGTTTTTTTTCTTTAATTTAATCTCTTAAGAGATGAAAGTCCATGTGGTCCAATGGCAAACACAGATTCCAGAATAATTGCGAAAACCGCTGTTTTGGTGTAAAAATGGAATTTATTACATTTCATGAGTAATTTACAATGTTTTCATTGTGAAATATGAATCTCACACTAACAGTTGTAATCCCTTAAATCAAAAATTGATTTAACAGTGTCATGCCTTATTCATTTGCTAATATATGAAGGCTGAACATAATGTTCACAAGTCCCAGTATGTGGGTTATATCTCTACAAAAAACCTACAGAACTAAGCAGTGTGCAAGACACACGGTAAAATTATGTAGTACGGTAACTTACTTGTGAGGTGTTGTTTGATTTTGCTTAGCTTCCACTTTTTCAAGGAGACTGTCAACTTTGAATGTTTCCCTGGAACAAAAGACAGACCATTCAGTAACAAATCACCAATAAATGTATGGGAATTGAATTATTTTGGATGAAAACCACACGGTACAAAAACTATTGTTTTACCCTTTTATCCATCATATTTACTTCTGTAATGAAAACTCTCCCTTGGATAAATAATATTAAAGAAAGCTATCTTTAAGTGCAGTTTGTAATCTAGATCTACAGCATGATAGATCAATACGTCCGAGTCTACTTGTACAACCTAATCACATCTGGTAACATCCAAAAAATTTTTCAAAATTCAATCTATCTCTTTTTTAATGCCTTTGTATATGTGTTCACCAGGAAATTCTATGCAAAGTCCTTTTACTTCTTTGTTTATTCAACTTTTTAAAAAATGTTGTTTTTTCTAATTTTGGAAATGTACGAAAATAAGACTATGTAAAGACCATTTATTTTTATTTCTCACATAACTCTGACGGAATATGACAGACAAAATAATGAGGATTAACATCAGCCAAATGACCATGTATACAAACCATATCAGTCATAGCTCAGGTTAATCAAATAAAAAAAAATCATCATTAATGACTACTTGGCAAATGATTTGGCTTCAAATTTTGAATCGGATACACGTTAAGCTGTTTATTCGGTACAACAAGCATGTAAACAATAGCCAGATGTCCTGCAAATTACTAACAAAAGATCCCCAGGTGGACTACCGAGGTCTGCTGATCTGACTGGTTGAAGCACCACATAACCTTTCACGTTATGCACAGAAAGAAACAAAGAACAAACAACTAGGTCATATTCCTTATGTGTTGACAGAACTCCTCCGCTGAAGTGACGCTGCCTCTCTCTTTGAAAAAATATCAATTAATGCGTGCCAAAGAACACCTCAAAGCACCACAATGATCCCATAAACAGTTAAACACTAATGAAGAGGAGGTTGGAGGAGCCCAACCTATGAGCTCATCAAAATAGGGCCAGTGCATTTCGTGACTGTGAGTCCTTAGATGACCTAATTGGCCAGCGCTCTTTCTATTTTAAGCTTAAACTCATTTATGCTCAGCCAGTTGATTTGTGCATATGATACATGCTGTCATCGCACCAGGAGCTTGGATTTTTCTTTTTTTTTCTTTTTTTTTTTTGCAAAGATGTACCTATTTCAAACAGTCTATCTTAAAGAATAAGCACACATATATACACAGAATGAGAAAGAGATGAAAGAAATGAAAACTCCCAACCTTTCTTAGACCTAACCCTGGCTTGTAGCAAAACATAAATTCTATGAGTGGGAGAGCTAGCTCATTCATTTTTTTTCTTAAACAAACACTGAAATAAGTTATTCTTAAAAGAAATATTAAATACAACACAAAAAGGATATTTCATAAAAAACATTTCTTTATAATTTTCATGTGTCACTTGGGCTACTGTTAGAAAAATTAACTAAAAATTCATTCATGTTCATGCTTCTACATAATACAAAAGAGACCCATTTCCTAAAATAAACCAAATAAATCATAAAAATATAAATAAACAGGGTTTCAGAATGTCAAAGAAGAAAGAAAACCCTAAATGGCAACACTTTTCACAAAAACCAGCTAGTATTCAATCCATGAATTCTCTACAAGGAAGAACATTCTCACCCCAAAATAAAAACCATTTCAAAACCAGAAAGGTGATATCGTATATGTTGCATGTCTTCAGTTTTACTTATAAATTTACCGAAAAAGACATGTAAGTCCTTATAATTTTCCCCAACCAAAAATCATTCAAAAAGACCTATTTACACATTTTTAGCCAATGAAACTAAATACTTTGGTTCCTTTTACTTAGACAGTACCATCCCCGTAATGTGAGTCAAGTACACAGAAAAGGACCAAAACATGCCCTCTTCAAGGAGAACAGATTGACTAAATATTCACAGGTATGTCCCTGGCAAAGACTACTGTGGCCACCAAGAATTTTTGTAAGGCATTATAATGTCAGCATTCAGCTGGCCTCTAGTTTAAAGTAAAAAAAATGTAGGTGGGAGAGAGAAAATTCATAAATATTCATATTTTCTGAAGTTGTGCTACAATATTACACATTTACAGTTTGCCCCAATATAATTAAATTTGTTTATCTCTACCTAACAACCCCAACTTTCAGTGGCAAAATAGCTTTCTGTGGTTAAATAAAATAGAAAAAAATTTAAGCCCCCCAAAAACCTTTTTTTTCTCCAAGAAGGATTGCAAAATACATTATTGAAGCAGATCAAATATTGTTAACAATGAAATAAATAACTGAACCCAAAAGTACATATGATTCTTTATCTTTATTTATCTAATCTCTTAGTTAAATTACCACACAACAGCTTTCGTTAAAAATAAAAAAATTTCTGAGCTCATTTTAGAGCAAATTATGTTATACACAAATAGCTGAAAATGACTCAATATCAAAACTGTAAATTAATGGGTATTTTAAAGGGTTTTTACATTTACACCAATATTATGGTAGGACTACTCTCAGACTAAGATCTCTTCCTTTATTAAAATTACTACTTCATGTATACAAACAGCATAGTCACCTATACAAATATCTCATAAATATCAAATATTATGTATGGTAAAAAATTCATTCTTCTTGAGAACACTGATGCACTTTTCTACAGATAATTTAACTGTTAACCTTCTTATTCTAGTTGAAGGCTTGCCTTTTAACCCATTTGAAATTCATATGATGCATTAGATGATGATTTACATCTTTCCCCCCTCTTTTTAAATTAATAACCAATAGGTTTTCACTCAGCTTGAAAATATCTAGCTGCAGTTAACACAGAATGTCTTCAGGATATGGAAGAATTTAGTATGACTAAAAGAAAACAAATGAATCAAATAATAAAGCGAAATGTCTGTTAAATCTCTCACTGGTCCAATTTAAAAATCCATTTGGCTAGATCTTAATATTTAACAAATAAATGCTGATTTGAAGAGTTGACATAGTCCAACAAAAACATAGAAAAGTAATATTCATTCAGCAGTGCTTATTATGTCATTTTAACTATTCTAATATGGTATTTATGAATGAATTTTTCTTAAACCCTATAACTTTGGTTGGATAAAAAAAAATATATATATATCTTAAATCATTTGCCGATTCACTATTTACGTTAGTTTGGCAATTTTGTTTTTTATTTGTCAAAATCAAAAATCTGCCAGGAGTTACCCCAGGGATGTTAGCTTCCAGTAGAACATCTAGGGAAAATTTTAAAGTAATTAATTCTGGTCAGCAACTCTAAGGTATCATACTGTAAACATACGCTATAGTACAAAGGACAGGAGGACATTCTGCCCGGAGTCTACATACTTGATACAATAATAGGAACCTTGTTAAATAGAAGGCAGAAGAATATCTGGGTCAAATAAATCAAAATTTTACGACTGATTTTCAGTGTAACTATATTTGTCAATGTATAAGAAATATTGAATCAAGTGATCTACTATGATGACTTGGGAGTAAATTGATCTAGGAAACGATTGTGCAGAGAATCGTAAATTATTGAAAAACGAGTTGTTGGCATAAGTCTATTGGGGAAAGTATCCAAAAACATGAGGAAAATTTTTTTATCCAGTGCAATGTTTTTGTCTACAATTTGCCTACTTTGAAAAATAACAGAAATAACTCAAACAAAAACTGAAAAACAAGATCCACCACAAATGATCAGCATCATCAGAATGTTTAACACTTGCATAATAAAAATGGATCAGAAAAGATATCCTCACTTTTTACATAATCCATGAAATTTCCTTCAAAAACCATAGTTCAAGAAAACAATGCCCTTTAAAACCTATGCTTATAAACAGAAATAGATCAAGTATTGAAATATATTAAATTGAAAAGAAACTAAGTCTTCCATATTTGATTTTTCTAAACAAGGTTTTTAAAGAGGACAAAAAGGAGGTAAATCACTTCCAGTATTATAAGCTCTCCTTTTTTGAGACAATAAGCTTAGTCAAATTTATATATCAAGCCAACTTGTTTAAACTTGAAAATGTTATCTTTTTTTCTTTTTATAGATCTACAGTAGTAAAATATGTACATATAGTAATATTCAGCAAATGCCAAATAGGATTTTTTTCATCCAATGCTTCACAAAATTTTTTTTCTGGCTGATCAAAAAATATCACACTGACTAAGAAAATTAGAATATTTGATAAGTTTTTGTCATTTTTTGGTAAATTTAGTTTTTTAGGCTAAAAGAAATAGATGAAAATGGAATGAGAACCGTCTAATTAATACCATATAGTCAAAAATAACCCACTTAATATATACAATGCAACCAATTTACTTCCTATAAAGCTAAAACATAAATGATCTTTTGTTAAGTTTTTCCAACTAAGATTAACTCTAAGCATTTTTCTTGAAATACACCCTTCTTTCAAACACTTAACATTTAGTTTGTCAAATCTTAATAAAGTAAATGAAAACTTGATTAAACTCACTTTTAAATATGCTGAAATAAAAAACAGCTACCACCACCACCAATTTCAACAAGATAACTGCCTTTGTGTAATGAGATTCACAGTGACACCTTTTGCTTAACTGAATTTTTAAACAAATCATTATTCTGATGTAAATCCATGTATATCACTACCTCTGTGATTAAATAATTTTGTAATTTTAAAATGTAATACTCTTTTTATTGAAATCATCCTTTTCTGTTTTTGAGTTGATATCTGTGAGTTATACTTGCTCGTTTGCCGGTCAAATAGTAACTACTCAACATAACATCCTTCTCCCTTTACTCTTTCTCCCTCTCTGTCTGTCTCTCTCTTTAAAACACACACACACAAACATACACGTGCGTGCACGCTTACAGACAGAGAGATACACACACAAAGACAAATGTGAACTACTTAAATGAAAAACCATTATCGACAAGCAGCTCTCGTCAACAAAAGAGTGGGCTTACCTGTCTTTGTTAGTTCTCGTACTCCGATCTTTCATGTAAGTGAGAGTTCTGTTGAGAAATACGGGCTGGAAAGACAAAAAGGGGCAGTTTAATGTCCAAGTCATTTTTAACACACATTCTGTTAATATTAGAAGGAGATCCGACTGTTTTCTACTACAAATTCGGCGAAAAACATTATCAATGAAATAACAAAATGGTGGGAAATGCACTCACCGCGATCAGGTTCCTGGTGCGCAGATAGCGGTAGATCTGAGTCGGTTCTGAAACCAATGAATAATATGTTATAAAGCCATACACTACTTCTATCGATGGGTGTGGTACGTGTTGAAGTTTGCAGTATATTAAGGACAGAAATAGCCGATCGCTACCCATACGGGTAAAAAACAACAATCGAGTCGGCGTCGTGGCCATTTTGGTTTCGATTTACGCCCGTTTCTTGTACTTACTCTCAAATGCTTGTAGGAATAACTCATGATCGGCTTGGATTTGCTCAAATTGGGGCTTCTTCTCTTCCTTTGAGACTTTTTCCTTCTTCTTTGGTCGCATTTTGCTTCTTAATATTTGACCGACTTCGTCGATTCCGCGGGAAAGAGTCATGCACACATTGGCTGGCGCAAAGCATGACGGGACATGGCTTTTGACCTGAAATTGATCGCCGTCCAAATAAGGAGCACGTGGATTTAAATGCCGGTCACACCTGTCAAAAAGTAAACACCGGTTGTGCGCATCCAGCTGAAAATTTTGAGGACAAGTAATTTGATTGTTGTTGTTGTTGCAGTAGTAATTCAGGTATGAGCTCAGTTGTAAAAACATGTTAGTGCTGCTTTTTTAATTCTAAATTTTATTCAGAAATCATTTACTGTTTAAACAGATATCGAGTCCCGGATTATTCCAGAAAAAACTCTATTTAAATAACTTTTTTGTTGAGGTGACTGTATAAACAATGGACCCATATGATAAAAGGATCAGCTTTTAATGTATGTTCAATTAAAAAATATTGAATCCCGTGAACTGGTTAAAATTTTGCACTCTGATAAACAAGCAATTAAAACTCATAGAATTTAAATACCTTATTGAGCTCTTGATTATGTATATAAAGTGTTTTACTACACACTCCTCAATAAGACCATGCGCTATTTTGGACGTCATCCATACTCTTCAGTCATTGTTATTTATTTATTTATTTATTTATTTATTTATTTATTTATTTATTCAGTAGTTCTACGTTGTTTATGAAGTTGAAGAAGGTCTTAGCATTTTCATCATTATTTGAAAATCAATAGATTTTAAACTGATCTTTAATCATTGGTAAAATATACAGTTAAAGACACGGCGAGCCTTTCAATAAACAGAAACAAAATATATGATTTAGAATGTAAATAGGCCTAGTAATGCAATTTTTATTCAGTCAGAAATTCTAAATTAGCCATGCCTCACGCTTTCCTACCACTAAGCCATCGCCGTGTAAATCGGTCTATCAATTTCGCAAAACACGTTTTTTAATTTTCATATTCAGATCCTTTTCAGAATGGATACCGAATATTTTTTTTCAAGACATAAAAACCCGCGAAGATGCCTCTTATTTTTGGGTTATTCTTTTCCTTTCAGTCATGAGAACTCTTTATCGATTAAAAAAGAAATATACATATAGTTAGATAGCCTTATGATATAGCTGCGCTAGTTGAGATGGGGAGTTAGTTCATACTCTTCTCTGTCGCAATTTCTGTATTGTTTACAGTTGCTATGTGCAGAAAGCGTGCAGCTGAGCTGTCGTGATTTGAGGTGTCGGGTGACCAGGTAAGCTATCCGATATTAATCTGCTCATAAAAGATGATGTTTCTATCAAAGTAAACCACAAGATCCACGGTTTAATATTGACGATGTCTGAGATTTGTGTTTAGAAATTATCATGGCGTTAATTCATTACGTATGCGATATATAGGGTCTAATCGTATACCTAAACTTCAAAGAAAGGACGCATTTATTAATACGTCCGCTTTAACAAGTTTTGACAGAATTATATATCTTTTTTATACTCCCAAGCCTTTAATGAGCTGCTAATAGATAGATGTTAATATAATAAAAATGTTGGGAGAGAGACTCCTTCCCTCCCACCCAAACAAGTAAAGATACGTATACTGTGTGCTCTGTATCGCAAGTGACCGACTTTGCATTCAAATTATGGTAGATCAAAGCATATCTTCATAATAGTTGAAGCAAAATTACAAACCCGTCTTATGCACAGCCTGGATGAAATGCGCTGATATGATACTCAAACTAATAAACCTGCATGTAGATGTTAGTTAATTATTGGAGACAGCCTGGGAAGGAAATGGACGGAGACATGGATTGATAGCGGAGACATGAATAACAAAACAACTACGGTGTGTGTGTGGGGAGGGGGGGGGGGGGAGGGGGGATTCGAAACTCGTTTCTTTTCATATTTATTCATATTCTGAATTATTCTGCCGATGGATTTCGTTTATTTCATCGTGATCTTTTAAAAATTACTTTTTTATGCTCCTGACAATTTTTTTTAGCAGTTTATATTGCGAGGATTGTAACTGAGTCCATTTTATTACCTCCGCCAAGGAAGTTGTTTTCACCCCTGTTTGTTTGTCTGTCATCAACATAACTCAAAAAGTTAAGGACCAAGGAACAGATGATTAGTTTCAGATTGATTAGTTTCAATAATCAATCAATAATCAATAATAAAAAATATCGAAAATTTAGGGGTGAAACGGCATTGGGTGGAGACTTTGCTGCCTTGACGGAGGTCTGCGCTCTCGGAGTGCTTTTCTAGTTAATCTATTAAATTATCTAATTTGACCAAAAAGCTAAGGAAAGAAATTGAAGATTGCATCACAATATGATTGAAATATGAAAAAGACACAATAAGCTCGGTGGTTATGTGGTTTTTTGACAATACGAAATGCATGCTAGAATTTACATATTAAAGGTAACCTACACGGGGTTTTCCAGCCAAAATCGATTTTTCTCGAGGGAAAAAAACTTAATTTCTCCTATTCACGTTTCATTGCTGCACCCGCCCCTACACTTCAGTTCGATACTTTACATTTCTACATAATGAATTCTATACGAAACAAAATTAAATGTTTTCCTGACATTTCACAAGAAAATAACGACTCCAGGAACCTCTACTGGACGTGTTTTATCTGAGTTAGGAAATATAAATAACTTCGAAGGAAAATTTCTTTTTAAACGCGCACTGGTTTAGTAGGCCAATAGCTATAAATTTTATGCGAATATGTGGAAGAAAATTTTTATTATTATTATTATTTCAAGCTGGTGCTTCTTTTGAAGCATGATATTTTAATAAATTAATATACGCTTATTAGACTTTAATATTAATAATATTAACAAGTTTTCAGTGAGAAAAAGTAACATTTATTTACCGATATCATATTTTATCAATAAAGATGAAGAGGTTCACGCTGAGTCTTTCATGAAGAAATAATATCTTACATGTTTTTTTTTTCTGTAGCATAACACCCTCTAGATATGACGTCAACTTATCTCAGCTGGAGTAACCACAGATGGCGCCAGCAGCCAGAGGTAGATCGACTCCAACGTCACAGATTCGTTCAGCCCCACTCTGGCCGTCTGCCGAGTCTCAGCCCCTGGCAAATAGGAGACATGCACTACCAGATCGACCGCGGGGAGAAAGAAAGGGCCACTAAGAATCTGTTTAATGCCAAGGCTGGACTCCCGCTCTGGCTCCTAAGGGAGCGAGAATTAACACACATCCGGGCCCCTGAAGGTCATGAACTTTACAGCCACTCCCTCTCAGGGCACAACAACCCGAAGTTTTCCATTAATTCTGGACGTGAACTACCACAACTTAGTCCTTATAGAAACAGCTCATTTAGGACATTAGAATCTCAGAAAGCGTTGCTCAAACATAAGTATGTCTCGCAGGAAAGGCGGAGAATGGCTGTAAGGGGGACCTATTGTTAATGCGTGACGTCATCTGGATCGTACATTATTCATTTTACGTCATTTTATGACGTCATCATGAACAAACTGAAAGTGCTCATTTTTATACCATTTGGCTTGCATTAACCCATGGTGGTCGTATTTGAGGTACTCTAATATAGCCACATAACTCGGGCCAATCACATCTGCAGGTACCCCGGTGCGACACCACAAACACTGTGTGAAGGATGTAAAATTAAGGGAGAACTACGCAGTTTTAGTCCTTGTATTGGTTACATTGAAATAACCGTTCTAGAGGGGGCGACATTTCAGCTTTCCAGAGACCCAAGACGAAAAAATTAACTCAGTTTACTGGGATATGTATAGTTGTGAGAACTGTGCTGTGATTAACTAGAGACAAACGCCCAACGGATATTCAACCTGAAAAGTCCAATCTTAAGTATCTTTGATACAGTATGTTTGTGCTTTTTAAATTAAAATTACATTAAAATTGTTCAAATACGTCTTTTGCATACATCGTTTTATGGCCTTTCAATATAAACATGCTTTCAAACACACTTTTTGAGTTTTTTGATGCCTTTGTTATAATTTTTACATCGTTCAGTACATGAAAAAAATCAATCCAGGTATGGATGATAATGCTGAAGTTTTCTTCTGTGGAGTAATAGAAACTTTAAAAATCTATTCATTTCTTCTATGAAAAAATGATGTGCAAAATAAACGATTGAAAATGGATATAGGACCTTAACTGAAAACAATTATAATAACAAGTTTATTATTAAGCTTCATATATAGCAAAAGTGCGTCACTACGAGATAAACCGTGAGAATCACTTGACACTAGCGTAACCTGACTGTGATCCAAACGTGACCTCTCCGTACTCCCCGTAGCATAATATACTTTTGAGAACATGTCCCCTCGACACATAACGCCATCCCTGATAATGTAGGTTTGATTTAATAAAAGAATATAATGTGTGCATTCTACTACTACAAGCACAGTGGTATACTCTGGCTGTTACCGTCACCTGGTTGGTTTTACTACATCGGAATATTTTAACTTTTTTACCTACGCATATCTTTACGTTTTAGAAATCAAATCAAAATCAGACATGAAAGTTCGTTTCTTCGCGTTTATTGGGAAGAGATGGGGTATCAGTTCTTTCTATCAATTAGATAGCACATTTCCGGAGCTATGTTTGTTACTAGAGCTACGCATGGGAAAATACGCCTGTCTCCTTAGTGGGAAACCGCCCTATATGTACACTGAATCAAAATTAAATCACTTTTTATCACCTAATTATTTTATATTACGCTATTTATAAGTGAATTTAGGCAATTGAAGTTATTGAAATTGTTCACAATTTTACATACTCTTTAATCGCGAAATTAACAACCCGACTTCAAGCAACTGTATAAAAAGTGCTGCAATACCGAGGAATATACGAATATCTATGACACATAATTCATATTCATGTTTAATGACATAATAGAGTGGCCTCAATAAACCCCGGAGTTACCAAGTCAAAGGAAAGTTAATGTCAAAGGTGCAGGTATGTAAAATACTTCATAGCCCTAGGGACCGCAGTCTCAGCCAAGTAAAAGATGCCGTTTTTTGGTGGTTCGGGCACTGATTAGTTCTCTAGGGGTTAATTATCCCAGGTAATTAATGCATGTAATGCCGGTATCCGTGGTTGGTTTAAACGAAGAGGTAAACAGCGAAAAGACGGTCTTTTCATTGCTCAGTCGGTATGTGTGGATGGACGGATTGAAACAGGTAACTTTGAACAGTTTATCTTATTTCCGTCCTTAAATATCATTTATCGACTCATTTGTAGCGTTCTAGATATAACTTCTATTTAAATGGGGCAACTCTTACATTTGAAAGGTTTTAATGAACTTTCTTCAGATGCTCCATTCAGATCAGTTAAATTTGTTTGAAAATCGATTTATCGTTCTGAATCAGATGTAAGGAAGTTTTAGATACTTCTTTCTATATGTTCTGTGTATGCGGCGTATCCAGGTAGTCATGGATCTCAGTCATTACTGATTTATAGCCACAACTGACTGATTTTGTATCATTTCAATGCGAGGGTAAGGCATATGCATCATGCATGTAAGAAGTCTTTCTGTCTATAAATCTTTCTTTCAGTTCAGTCGGTTGGTTCTAATGGTGTTTTACGTTGTTTGCAAACTATTCGAAACCATGGCGCGAGGAGATATACTTGTAACTGCATTCACAGCTATATTGTTGGTAAGAATTATCATTTCTCGAGGAATGTGCTCGTTTATTTCGAATATGGTCAAGCAGTGTGTTAATAGTTGGTGCTTGTGTGTGCGTGTTTATGGCAGTGTATATGGCACTGTTAAACATGGTAGATCTATTCTATCTGATTGCATTATCCAGAAACTCTAGGTTTGAAATTCTGGGAATACATAAATAAGATTATGGTAACCATGTACGACAGCCAACAACATTACGAAAACAATCACTGTATGTATTTGATATGGGGATGACCGTGGCGGTGACTAGCGCTTATTGATGGATTTGGTGCTGCTGTTGGTGTGCGATACGTTTTCTCTTTTTTATTTAAGCAAAACCAAACCGTCTTTTTGTGCTTTTTGGTAGATCTGTAGAACTTAACTGCTTTTTCAACATAACCTTCACCCAAGCAATTTTACCTTTGCGTAGGATCAACACATGTTTAACACCATGCGAAAAGTGTACACTTTCCCCTGCTATTTGACTGCAGTTTATGTTTGTCTATTCATTCAAAATATTGGGAAAAAACTAAACCACATTCCTCTCCCTTTCTCTCTTTTATTTTATAATGAGGGATACGCTAAGCATCCTATGGATTTTAAGCAAATTTTCAGTAATACAAATTATGTTTGAGAGGTTTTGTGTCTCTGTTGCAACAGATGATGTGGACAAGTCGCGCCACGGAAGTCGATGTTGGAACCGCGCGTAAGGTAAGTTACAAAGGATTTACCTACAGTTTAATCATTTTATGTTTTATATAGTAGCTTGACAATCCATGTACCTGTGCCTTTCCTTGCATAATGAATGTCGGCCTATCTGTCCCGCTTTTTTCAACTACTTGCCTTCGGTGCTTCCCTTCAGTATTTCCCACATCGATGTATGTATCAGCGCTAGCAGCGACACAATTGAATACCTCATGTCTTATTCCTTAGTATTCGTCTTTGTAGCTATGCCAAGCTGGGGCAGAAGTCATTGCACCGAGAGGTAAGTGATCAATTTTTTCATTTCTGTACTTTTTATAAGATTTTCATGTTAATATTAGCACTAGAGACGGTGCTTGACAGTTCTTGCATGATACGTGTTCTAGATTTAGCCTGAAATACGATACGATATTATTGTGCAAGAATTCAACCAGCTAAATTATCTTTTAAATTTTATGACGTCTCTCTTTCTCCCCCGCCTCTCTCTCTCTCTCTCTCTCTCTCTCTCTGTGCGCGCGCCCACATTTTCGATACTTTCATAATGACGTTGAAGTAAAATATATCAAGTAGATCGTTGTCTAAATCAAAGAAATCGAAAATACAATGATCCCGCCTTACCCTAGCCCCACAAAACATAAGAAGGATATGTATTTGTTTATGCTTGCAGCCTCGTTTTCCTGTTCACGCAATCCGGACGAGCTAGTAGTGTCAGTGACGGACAGCGAGGACGTGACCATCCGCGCCGTGTACGTGCAGGGAAAACGATCCATAGAGAACTGCGTAGCCAAGGAAGGGAATGGCTCAATCTATAACCCGCATAAACTGGTCCTGAACGCTTCCTTTCAGAACGAGTGTGGCATCATGGTAAGGGTTTTTAACATTTTTATTATTTTTTTAACTATCGTCACGGCATTAATTATCTATTTGAAATCTAGGGTGGATGTTCTGTTATATGAATAGCGACTCTTGTACGACGATTAACTCTTTTAAGTTAAACACTTTTTTAAAAATTGTATTAGGTATAATCAGATATGACAGCACAGGGGGCTAAACCTGCATTGCTTTAGTCCTTTTCTTTAACCAAGCTATACTGTTTCCACAGGGTGACGGCATGCCTGAAACCCCATACACAGTTACCGTCCTCGCGGTCCGCAGTCCGAAGATAGAGACATCGCACGACTACGCCTTTCTGCTCTCCTGTGAAACCGTGACAACCACACAGACCGTGATGAGGGAAGGAATGTCCATACAGAGGCTGTAAGTACTGCAAAGAACAAAAAATTGCATTTTGTGTAACAGCATTGTGTTTGGTGTGGCACCATTGTGTTTGGTGTGACTGAGTGGTGTAGAAGTCGGGTGTTTGCTGCGCAAGTGCGAGTGGATTTTTTTCGATGATTCAATTATTTCTTGGCAAATTCCACCCTCCTCTTAAAAAAAAGTTTTTTTTTTGCTGTACTGAAGTATAAATAAAGCGGCCTGTAGTAGACGCTTAGGAGTAGTTTTCATCCTCTCCCATTCAGCTCTTAATCAGTCTTCCACGAGAAAGAAAGAAAAAGTCAAATGTCAATTTTGTGTAGAGATTTTATAAATAGAAACTAACACACTAATCAAACTCATACATATTCATAAGTTAAAATAATTATTTTAGGCAATATATCCAAGAGGCAGCTAATAAAATCTCAGAGCAGGTGAAGATGGATCTGGTAGACATGACAGTTAACGCAAGCGGTCTTCCCTTTGATGAACCTGTCATCTCCTGTGTTATGGGACGACCAGTGGCTATACGCATCACACTAACGCCCTCTGGTAGTAGGTATATTATTATGTTATATAGAAAGTGGCGCCAATTGCCCGTATGATCACAAAATGAACACACAAAATCATTTTTTTATTTATTGCCTCCATATTTCAGCTATCGCATTACAGATAATTACCCCGTTTTTCGTAAAAGGTTATTCCGATCACCAACGTTCTCTTGAAAATGTTTTTCGTTATTGCGTGCTTTTTGCAGATGCCAAAGGTATCCACCCCATCAGCTGCGTTATAGCCCCAAGTATCTCCAAGCGGTCATATCTACAGCTGCTTCAAAATAGGTAAACAATGCAGACATACATCGATCTCCCACTCATTACTCAATCACAGATATCACTAGGTTTAACAAAAGGGCAAGCCTCTTACATTAACATATAATAACCAACTCAATGTCAAAATGATAAAAAGAAAGAAAGAAAGAAAGTGAGGTTCTTCACATTGAAACAAAATACGCGTCACCAACTAAAAACTCAATTGTTCTTTTCCTTTTAGCTGCCCTATTACAGACAATCCACCAGCAGCTGTACTTGTGACAGGGTTTTCTCAGCATCACACGGATCCAACCCTAGATGGAGCCATCATACAGTCAGGCACGTTTGAATGTTTTCGGTTCCCAGATGTAAACACGCTGCATATCGAATGCGAGGTGGACTTTTGTCCAGATGCAGAAAATCTAAAATGTACCCATGTAAGAAATATTTTTTATTTGTTTTATTTGCTTTTTTTTTCATTTATTTATTTTAATGTGTATATTTACCGGATTTATGGTATCATTTATTACTTAGAAAAATTAACGCAGACCATGTTTAGAGTGGTATGCATTAAACAGTAGGTCACGATAGTGATATGATAGTCACCGGTTAGTGATATCATTATCCAGTAAAAAAAGGATAGTTTTGTGTTGGAAATAATAATAAAAAATTTCACGAATTAGGCGCCGGACTGCCCTTTTGAGGCTGCAGTTAGTCGTCGGCGTAGGTCAGCTACTAACTACACTGACCACTCCACCATTGGTGCTACCATCCTGGTTCAGACTCTTCCCGAAGTCCTACACTCAGGAAAATCAGGTGCATTATCTTTGTTATTTTATGTTTAATATGGCAAAATAATAATTAAAAAATCAAAAACCAGCTGTGCTTTTTAAATTCACATGGTTAGCGCTAGACTTCAGATTAAGGCATATAAAAGTGTTCATTTGGAAAGTTGCCAACTGTTGTTGGGGGTGCATTCTTAGTGGGGGGGGGGGGGGGGGGGGGGGGGGGGGGGGGGGGGGGGGGAGTGGATATGAACACAAACCAGAAATTTGATTAACAAAATACATAGAAGCATTTTACGGGACATATTGGTAATATATGTGACTTCAGTTTTCAGTTCTATTGATAAATTCCTACGGATTATCTTGTAAGGATGACTGCTTTTATTTGCCAATTTCTGGGATCATAGAGAGGTGCATAAAAAAGTTGAAAATTAAACTGAGAAAACTAAACTATTTGAGCAACAGTATAGTATCTTTATTATTGACATTTTTTATATTCTCATAAGAAACAAACCTGTTTAACAACCCCTGTGTTCTTTTCCAGACTCGGGAGCAGTTGAGAGTAGCATTAGAAGTTGTATACAGAACATAGGTTTCATGGTGTTACTGGTGATCTTGGTGGTGCTGTGCGTGGTGTCAGTCTGCGTGACAGCTGTGTTCTGTTGGAGGGCGTGGCGTTATTCTATAACTGACCAATCAAATTTGGAGAGAAGAAAGAAACTGGAGCGGGAAGGGATTGCTAACATCGCCTTCTAAACAGTCTCAGTATAATATTATCTGTTATCATAAATTGAACTGACGTACTCCCTCTCTTTAAGAAGTTACTTTAAGGAACTGTTTGTGGGATTTTGTCGGAAAAAAAACATCCCCATCGACAATATCAATATACCTTTTAAACATCACTGCATCAAGGTAAAGTGTACACGGGAGCAAAAACACTACATGAAACAGGTTATCGATACTTTTCTTTCAATGCCCAATCTAAATTTTCCTCTATACATTCAAAACACTTTAGGGGCTATTGGACCGCATTCTTAAAATCATTTATTATATATGAATTGTCTCGACGGAAACTTAATACTATTTTCGCCAATAGATTTCTCCTCTTGATCTTGAATGTCGATATTTTTACTTTTGGTGTCAAAGGTGACATATTTAGGTCGTGGAACGGTAAACCATCATGGAACTAAATTTGTTTAAATCTAAAACATCACTAACTTTGGTAGTACACGATTTTAAAAAAGAAATCAAGAATACAACATCCCACAAACGGTCTAATTCAGATTTTCATTGTGCGATAAGTGTTCTTCGATAATCTCTCACGGAGAATGAAGGACAGAGATTCGAACCCCATCTGTGTAAATGTGCTTAGGAATCACTCCCATTTAGATTGCTATTTCAAGTTTTGAATACTTTACAGCCATTTTTGAAATCAATTATTGTTATCGGTTAACTTTTAAGATGTTGAAATATATATGCATATTTGTCAGCGATTGTTACAATTAATTGCCCGCATATATCCTAATGGTCAAGTCGTTAATAACAACACGCAGTATTTCAGTTATGTCAGTTTTGCCTAATGCGGTCTTTGGCATAGACTCTTGATTTCAACCTTCTTTATATGAAATATAAACCATGAATAAGAGCGTCATCATAATGCACAGTGTATAACGTGCAAAATAATAAAAAGATTGCATTTAAGGGTCCGTCTTCAGGGGTGAGGCTTAAAACCTATATAGGATAAACTGAGAATAGTGAATACGTTTTTTTTCTTTTTTTTGTGCCAGAGAGACGAACTTCCATTAAGTGAACAAGAGTCCAATATCAACAAATTGGTAATTGGTTTTTAATATAATGAAAGATGCTATTCATCTTCGTATTTTTACGGAGACTCCATTGTGTAGTTCATGTTTAGTTGTTCTAATGAGACATTTAATAAACACAGCTTATATCCAACTGTGACGTACGTTTTTCACTGGAGGGTGGGCAGTATTTCTGACAGCTTGTATTCTTGCATAAAGGGGAGTCGACATTGTCTTACCAGAACGAAGTTCACTTCTTCAGTCTCTTTCATGTCCCATAAAAACTTCCTTTTCAAAAAAGAGTTATCTAATATTACGCCAGACCGACACTGTTTAACAAAGTGATATAAAGCGATGGATAAACACAGAATACAAAAATACATAAGAATTGCAAATAATTTATTAAAATCTAACTTCTGTCAAGAAGTTTAAGCTTATTTGAATGAGAATATAAGTTACAACAAACAATCTAAAAAGACAACTCATTTTTTGGAAACCTAATAAAAAACTTTCATCAGAAGTCTTGCTTGATGCTTTTGTTTATTTTTTCTTCAGAAAAAAAAAAAAAAAACTTTCGTAAACTAAGGTAAATAACACTAAAACCTTAGACATCTTAAAGCTAGCTAAGAACATTGTTAAAAACTTCACACATGAACAATGGGATTTTGATCTAATTAATGAAACAGCCCATATATAACTTCACGATCTAAGACATCACTGAATGGGAGCGTCACATCCAATAAGCCGTCTTACATAGGTGGCGTATTGGTCTCCGTAAGTTTTCTGGCACAGGCCGAGAACATGAACTTTGACCTGATCTGACCAAGCGAGAACCTGTTTATGACAACGTTCAAAATGCTCTCTGTATTCTTCCACGCTCTGGCCGGCCACTAATTGAAGCGCGTGCGGGTTTACGGCGCCAGGACTTATTTTGGCAAACATAACTTTCCTGGACGATTTCAAGATTTTCCCTAGTCCTGACATATCAAGGTGAGCCATGGCTTGCTGGACCTTGAAAAGAGAAGGGGTGGGATCGCTAAAAACTTTTAAAAGCGAAAGCAAATATAAAGGGCCTTTTCGTATATTTTAATATAAAAATTTTTAATTAAAAAAATTTGTAAAAATGTATACATGCTAACTTACTTTAACTTTTTTTTTCTTATTTTACTTTTTCCTTTTTACAACAGCAATTCAAATATTTTATCTTTATTATCTGAAATAAATTTTATGGACCACTTCACTTTTTCAAAATAACGTTACCTCTGGGGCAGTGTACATTCGCCCCGTGCGACAGGAGGAAAATGTCCTCTGTAACCCTCGCACCGACACCAGCGGGCCGCTGAATTTCAGGATACGTAAAGTGAGAAAGTTCAGACTCTCGTCCGTCAATGGCTTGGTGTCGGGGTGAAAAGTCAGAGTTTCCGGGTGGTCTGCCCCTGCCAATTCTGCTCCTCCGTACTGGACTGTATTTGCTGTTGATGACGGCATGAACATTTCAGCTGGCGTGGGCATATCGTTTCGACGACACGGGAAGAGCGGTGGGTGGGCGTGTCTGCTTGATATTTGAAGCTAAAAGGGAAAAATACATCTTGGTGATCTGTTGAGTTATATATTATGAACACATATCACATCGATATCATGATGCCCTGTGTTAATATGTATGGCAAGTGAGTTAACGTGTAGAATCGGTTTCGGAGTTAACTTAAACCGCTTGTCAAGTAATTATTTTTTTCAGTTGAAATAATTTTACTTTTTTCATTGTCAAAAATGGATATGTAATATCAAAGATAAAATGCATATAATTATGACTGATTCAGCCTCAAATTTCATTGGCAACACCATTTTGGCGGGAGAAGTGCCAAAAAACGGACTTTGATGGGGTAAACAAAATTTTCCCCATACTTTATAACGGTAAATGAATCCAGGGCCGTAGCCTCCGGGGGGGCAGGGGGGGCAGCTGCCCCCCCTGGGATTTAGAATTTTCCACACTGGTAGGGGGACACCCCCTCCCCCTTCGGGGGCTTCGCCCCCTCGAGTCCGCTTACTGCCCCCCCCTGGCATTTTGCTCAGGCTACGGCCCTGGAATCTGTTCTGACATTCAAATTTTGTCGATCGTTTCTTTTAAGTGCAGTTTTGGTAACAATCTCTTATTATGGAGGACTATTTATGCGCCTCTCATACGAAGTCAATGGCAGATTCTGAAGCAAACCTTTCCAATCAGCCGTTGGACACTGAAAAGCGGCACGACATATGTGGATGGAAACTTGTAAAATTGAATTTTTTATTATTCCTATTTCACAAGCAAACCGTTATTGAGAAAGAAATGGGTTTAAGGACAATTTGATTATATTCGCAGTCTAACTCGAAATTGATTCTTAAATAATTTATGGACGATCAAAGCCGATACGCGAAGGAATGGTTACAAAAATTACAGAAGGAAAAAAATCAATATTTGTTGACTTATATTATGAAAGACGCTAGTAAATGGTTAATACAGTGTATATCAAATGAGAAATATAAATATATAAATATATCTATTGCGAACTCGTAGGCATTAAGAATGACACTTAACTTGATGAAATACACGTATAAGTAAAACGTAAGAATTAATTGCAAAATTGAGATTTATTACATTAAAAAGCACCAATTGCAATACAAAACCTAAAAGAATTTGGACATGGGTAGTTTAGTTACGTACTGTGCATAAGATTAGCTACTATACGAGTGTTGGTACCTTTAAGTATGTTGACTGATTAAGCATGTCTAGATACACACAATTCTATTGTGTTACATCGAACAGATACCGGTACATTATCAATGTCTACAATGTTGTGAAATGATTTTATATAATAAGAGTGAAAAAAAGTGAAATATGATATCAAATTTTTAATGATGTAAACAAAGAACCACATATCTGGGGTTTATGAATCTTCTGCTTACTGGACAAATGGGCTTGTCAATAAAAATGGGCTTGTCAATAAAAATATAAGATGCCCTCACCTATGGTGAATACACAGAATAAGCATCAATTGTTAAGTGATTGATATTTTTAGTTTGTTTAATGTGTAAATGTTTTTATTGTATATATGTTGTGGAAATATGAACTACCTGATGATCTGTGGCATGAATTGAATGTCATTTCAATTCAAAATGGGCTGCTTTATCCAATATGGTGACCAAAATTTCACCAAATTTTGCAATTAAGTCATGTATACCTTAATTTATAATTTCATTCAATCATGATAAAAGTAAACTGTTATCAAATGTAGGTTTTTTACAATATTATAGATTCATCTTACTACCTATATTACAGTATGAAGTGAAAATCTTTCAGAACAAGAGTTACGTTTGAACTACTATTGCATTTATGTACACACACATTATTAGCACAGAGCTCTTTTAATGTTAAAGACCAAAAAGAGCTTTTGTCAACAGAAGCAATATAGCAACCTCTTCAGGAATTAAAGTATGGAAACAATTTTTTACTTGATTACCATTTTTAAAAACATGATGGATATTATAGATAAATTTATTTGGTAAGTGGCTATATTTATGAGGATATATACATAATAAGAAATACTCAGTAATTCAACAGTTAAGCTCTTAGAATTGTCTTATTTAATCCTAAAAGTACAGCACATGTGTTTTAATGTGGATATAAATGAAGACACAAAAGATGGAAAGACTCTTGATGCAATAAATGAGAGCATTTTCTTACTAACTAGATTTTTACTGAACGCCTTTGCATTAAGAAGTGATATTGTAGATTATAATGTTAACCGTCCGGATAGGTAAATGAAATAATTGTGTTGTATTCATAATTGATTTCTGTATGTACACATAAAACCTTGATTGTATATATCTTCTGTATTTGTACAGATTGGTATGTATTTTAGGTCAGAGGCCTATAACTACAACAAATAAACTCATCATCATTATCACTGAACTTATTCTACAATATCTCAAAGAGATCCAAAAACATTGCTCAACCTGAATCACTTGTTTTGATGAAGAGAAGAAAGTTCTCGAGTCCAGATTCTGGCCTATTTAACATACCAGCAAGTCATATGAACTTGTAGGACAGGCAAGAAGCAAGATCAAGAGTCAGTGTACCTCTACTACCAGACCCATACAGTCCAATCAGAAAAAGAAAAGCACTTTGTAGTAAAGATGTGATTTTGTGTCTTATGCAGCATTGGTTAATAACAGTGTTCTCCCAACACAGACTGGTTTTTATGAGGATCTTACAGAAAAGAAGTTGCTGTAATAAGACTATACAATCAGATACCAGCTAATATTCCAATTGTCACCCACAAACCCTGATGAAGTTCAAGAGTCTTTGGACTATTTTGTGCAGCTTACACAAAGCAAGGGACAAGAAAAAACTGAGAAAACGTGATCAAACAATCTACGACATCCTAGAAAAAATAAAAAAGAAACATGCCCATATAAGTATAATGATGAGGTTTCACAATGCAGAGAATATTCTATGGAAAGCATTGGTGACAATGGAAAACAGTGGAATGGAAGAATTGATTGTGTACGGAATAGCAAAAAGGATTTTGAGTGGAAAGGATTACTACAAGATTGGGGGGTCTACTCTGTTGCTGGAAAAGCTATGTTGGGGCTTAAGTGGAAAGCATTTGAAAGCTGGTTAGAAGAAAGGCATGAGGCCGAGGCCTGCACGGTGGACGAAGAAGATGGTGTTTTTGGGCATGTATATAGCTGTCTTTTTATTAAAAAATAAAAATAAAATAAATAAATAAATAAATAAATAAATAAATAAATAAATAAGGAAAGAGCTGTCTACTGGGATTTGCAGCTTGAGAAAGTCCAAAATATATGAACAGACTTGGCTATTGAGCAGACCTACAACAAAGAAGGTAAAACGTCCTTGCTGAAAAGTATCTTTCAAAACCAGGTAATCCATGATCAGTACATTAGATCTGCCCTCTTGTTAACTAGGGTGACTGAGATGTGCAGTCAGTGGCTGGTATGAAGGAAGAAGCATTGGGGCATCAGAGAGGGTCAAGCACATTTTCAAGAGAAGAACAACAACTGATTAAAAAGGTCAGAGAAACAATAGAAGAATTCTTGATTGACCCATTCACATGCTCAAACTGGATAACCTCTTTCACATTGCCACAAGAGAGAAAGCCCCATCATCAGATCTTTAAGAAATTTAAGAAGTTCTGTAGCAAGCACAAAACCAAGATTTGCATAAAATTATGCCACCACATTCAGCACTTCTCATCCAAAAGGCAAATTTACGGGTCTGCTTAATCTGTATCAAGATGGAGTTTCAATTACAAGAGCTCTTTGCCTTTTCAAGAAACTGACTCCCAAAAATAACACTTCCATTTATGAAAGGGCGGTGTATCAACCATCCTTGTTTGAGGCAAGCCGGAAGCTCCTATAGGGACTAAGGGTTTTGCATGCTAAATGGGAAAATATGCTAGCTTCTGAAGACTGTTTCCCTGAGCCCACCTTAGACACTGCCACATTCTAATCTAAAATGAGTATACAGAGTGGATGCTATGGCCTTCATTCAGAGGTTTTAGCATCTTAGGGTCAGTACCACTAGTGATCTGTCTGAAGCACATATAATCCATTTTCTTGGCGACAGGAACTTTTTTCACAAGAAGAAAGCCAAATCAAAGAAAGTCTCTCGTACTTTCTGCGCCAAACATGGGTTCAAGGGAATACAATTAAACCGAACATGGTTTGTTGACCACCATCTTGGATGCAGTTGCCATCTTGGATTAAGATACCATCTGAAATTTGCCTCTATAAAAAATACACAATTGTCTGGGATACCATATTTTGTCAGATGAAAACCCACTTCATTAACATTTGAACTTTCAGTAGAATATGCCCCTTTGACTCATAATGGAAAGGGGCATATGGCAGCCATATTGCATTTTTCCTGATCATAAAAGCCTTCAGAGTGCATATAAACAATAAAATTTGGGTAATATCGTTAATAATCTATTTTTCATAAATGCTTGCTTTTATCATGACTGAAAAAAATTTGGTAAAATTTGGGTTGCCATCTTGGATAAAGTAGTCATTTTGAATCAAGTAGACTTGCCAGTCATTTAAAACTCAAAATTAAAAATAATAATTGAAGTCAGAAATATTATAAAATATGGCCTCTAAGAGCAAGAGTGGCTCAAAACGTGATTAGTAAGTAAGACAAACTACTATTTGAGAAAAAAAAAACAAATGGCCGGAAAATCCTGGATAAGGAGGAAAATGGCACAAAAGAAAAAGCATGTAACTGGAATGAATAATTAATTGACAAATTAAAGAACAGATGTGTATATTCTTAGGTTGGATATATTATCTTAATACATCTTGTTAATATATCTTCTACATTCCAAAACTTAAAGCCTTATATTTGAGCATTTCATACAGAATATACAATAAAATATGTAAAACAACATATTAAAACAAGCAAAATAATAAATTTTTGCTCTGTTACAAAGACAGCTCATCACTGGCCATGTTCCACTTTACCTTTTTTTAGTACACTTAGTAAAGTAAAATGAATTTGATGCGTGTCTGATAACCCTTAAAATACTGCTCGCTGAACACGAACTAAAAATCCATTTTTGAAAAGACAGATTAATTCATATCTACCTTACATTTGCCCTCTACCCAATTTCCCTTGAAATTCTTAGGACTGCGAATCCCTTACAAAAATTTCCTGTATTGGATGCCCTTATCAAAACAATGCTTTATAGGTGACAGTGTCCTAGGACCCATAAATAATGCAAACAAAGGGCTAACTATCTGCCGTGTGGATGGGTGAAGATACATTTTGCTTCTGTTTTTCCAAAGCAACTCTTCTCCAGTGTGTGATGGTGGATTTGGGAATATTATATTTCTTAGCAACGTATATCATAGTATGGCCTTTTGCCTCTTGTAATATCATCTCTTTCTCTTTCTGGCTGTAGGAGCGGTAGTTGCCACGAGGAGGTCGGCGTTGCTGGAAGGCAGCCCTTGGCCCCTGCAAAGGTATCAACACCCTATATTGTTAATGTGGTACACAGGATATTGTGTTCATTGGCAGTATGTTAGACCCCATTCCCAGAGATTAGATCGATCCAAACTAGATCGACCTAACTCCCTGGGGGTTCACGCTAAATATCTGTCAGCCGAGCGGGCACGAAAGTTAAATACCCCCTTACAGCTTGTAGTAGGCGGGACGGACATTAAAGTCGGATTATCTGACAGTTATCTAGAGAGACTCCCCACGGGGATAGATCGATCTAAAATCTATGGGATACGCCCTAAGACCCCATTCCCAGAGATTAGATCGATCCAACTAGATCGACCTAACTTCCTTGGGGTTCACGCTAAATAGCTGTGAGCCAAGCTGGCACGAAAGTTAATTATCCCCTTACAGCTTGTAGTAGGCGGGACGGACATTTAAGCCGGATTATCTGACAGTAATCTAGTGAGACTCCCCACGGGGATAGATCAATCTAAAATCTATGGGAATGCACCCTTAGGTGACATTGTGTTAGGAGCAATGGGCTGTTGTAGGAGTAATAGTAAGGCTGTTCTAGAAAGTAAGATGTGGTAGCTAAAATAGATGTGATGGCGTGTTTGGTTTTGATTGTGTTACGTGTGATGTGAGTTTAGTTCTGGTGCTGTTAGATGTGATAGTATTTTAGGTGAAATAACTGATGTGATTGCACACTAGCTGGAACTGCATTGGGTGTGGTGTTGTGCTTGACATTAAATTTTGGAGAGTGAAACAAGCCAAGGCAATTATTAGCTGTGTGCTTAAAAAAGATAGTGTTAGGTGTAAAGTGACCAGAATACTAAGTGTTATGTAAAGCCTGAAAGCATTTCTGGTTACCATAAAGATGTCAAGACATTGGTAATCTTTGTGACAGTGCTGTCTGTGACTGTGGCATAGTTTTCAGTATATATGGTATAACATTCTTTAAATCATATCAGTATGTTCCGAAGGCCAATGCCTTAACAGAACAGTATGACAGAACATGTGAGAATTTGTGTTGAAATTTAATTCTTTATATATGAATATTCTGTATTTCATTGTTTTTTTTTTTTTTTGTATAGTTGCACATACTGACATAATAGGATAGTGGACAAGTGAACTAGAATTGTGAATGATGACATCATGCTTAAGCTACTATATGTGCTAAATAGATGAAATGTATAACAAGATAAGATTTAAGGTGAAGCACATACTGGCTCTTCTACTACCACTACTACTACTACGCAGGAACTAATGGTCACAGCCAATTATTGTACTCCTAAAACACTGTCACACCTACACACTCCCTGTCAAACATTTCCCTACACTAAGTGAGCTTTGCTTTCATCTCAGCATTCAGGGCTTCTCTGTGATCACTGATCAGATCATGTTTGCTGACATTATCCTTTTTAAAGATGGCACATCCTTTGGTGAATGAATTGGTTTTGTTGTGCTTCTGACACAAAGTGCAGTACATCAGATTTTTGTCTTTATCGTAGTGGATCCAGTTATAGTCATACGTCCAGGATTTCTTGAAGCAGCGGCTGCCTTGGGAATGAACCCTGCGGAATCTGGGCTGCTCTGCACCCAAAATGGCAGCACTGTTTGGACGCTGTTTTGGATCCCAAATTATGGTGGTAACTGGTGTCCAGGTGGCTTGACCCGTGTGGGTGCTGAGGGGGACCGTCATCTTTAAAAATTGATAAACAGATTGCATTATCTTTTTTGTTGCTTGGAGGATATGTCATATTATGTTGTTTTCTATCATATGAACTTTATGAATGACTGAATGTATAGGGTCACAAAATAGATATACCCCTAGATTACATTTTCAAAGAACTTGTTTATTTCATTTTTGTGTCTTAATTACAAAATATGTTTACCTTGGTAACAGTAACTGATATTATACAGTGAATCATATAACCTAAAGTAAGATAGGAATGATCACCTTAACAAATTATGAAATGGTTTTAGCACAGTTTTTCATAAAGGTTCCATAATTATGTGTTGTCACAGTGATAACTTCATGAAACATTGATTAGA
Source organism: Lingula anatina (assembly GCF_051362555.1). Lineage (NCBI taxonomy): Eukaryota > Metazoa > Brachiopoda > Lingulata > Lingulida > Lingulidae > Lingula > Lingula anatina. The sequence continues at coordinate 33,360,822 of NC_141768.1, forward strand.
GGGAGTAACATCAGTGATAGAATCATGAGTCTCATTAACACAATATAATGAGAATTTGACAAAGCCAACAACTGTCTCAAATCACATGCTACTATGGATATACCAAATTAGAGTTTTTTCATAAGATCATTTCCTAACTTGAAAAAAAAGGGTGATTTCTTAATGTAAGGCAGCTATATGTTAATAACCTAATGCCAACTAAAATGTTAATTAAATAGGAAATATGGTAGATTACATACCCAACAAAAATTATTTGAAATTCTTCTCTGCCTCTGTTAAATATTTACGTAACTGACTGTCACACCCACCACAGCTAGCACAACTTTTAATATATTTATTCAACTATCACATTTAACTTATTTCTAAATATGACCCATTTGATACATTAAGTTTCTGAACTTAAAAAACTGTCACATATAATACAATGAAGTATTTGTACAATTTTATTATGTGACTTACTCTGCTATGCCATATCTGCATAAAAATTATATGCATATCCCTAAAGAGAATGTATTGCTCTTGTTGCGCTAAAAGGGTGCACAACTAACACACTTGCACAGCAGCACAATGTGTTACGTCAAGTGCACTGAGACTCTTGGCTGACAGCTTCTTTGTGATCTGATATCAGTTCATGCTTACTGGCATTGTCCTTCTTAATAGTTGTGCAGCCCTTTGTAAAGGCATTAATCTTGTTATGTTTCTGACACAAGGTACAAAACATCATTTCCCTTTGGGAATCGTATTGAATCCAGCCGAATTTAGCTCGCCATGACTCCTTAAACTCCCTCTTTTTGCTTTTTTTCAAATCCGAGTCCAGGTCATTTGGGGAAACAGGAATGAACGGGACATTTGAACTGCAGGTTGAAGCGATCTTCCACTGTTTCTCACCATCTTCATCTGGATCATGATGAAAAGTAGGAGTCTCTGCATTATATCTACTGTAGGGTGCAGCACGTGTGCTGTTATCAGAGCTGGTTTCAGGAGTCATCTTTGAAAGTGGTAAGACAAGTTTTAGACTAATTGTACAGGGGACAGATAAAGACAGATAAAGTTTCAAAATTGTGCTTGCAGTATGCATGATTTTTGTAAAAGTTTAGATTTCAGTCTAAAGCAATGATAAAGGTCTCAAAAGTTTATATTCCGCACAATACCTCATCGATTAGAGTTTTAAACCCTTTACATTTTTAAAGTACAAAGCATCATTTGCCAATTTAACATTTCCATCATAGTAAACAACTGTCACACCTAACAAACTGTCTTGTAAAATTTTTGCATATCATGTAATTTGAATAAACCTGATAATTGCTAGCAAACTTAGTAAAGTCTGTAGCACAGATCATAAAATTCCAGTTGGTCACACCCGACTTTCCCTAACACAATCCAAGTCTCACCTAACATAATATATCAGATGTTTTCTGACATCTCAGCACCAGCAGCCTCCCTGTGATCAGTAATACAATCATGCATGAATAAATCATACTTCCTAAAAATGCTCGTTCCCCGAGTAAATTTATTGGACTTGTTATGTTTCTGACACAGACTACAAAATAGTAAGTTCCTCTCCCTATCAAAACGGAGCCAACTGTACTCATAGGTCCAGGCTTGCTTGAAATAACGGTTTCCTTTGGTTGTACCAGCTGGTAATCTGATTCCACCTGCAACCTGCCTTGTCCACTTTATACCTTCATCTGTGGCACCACCTACAGTTTTCTGCAAATTCATAAATAAGCAACCCAAGCTGTTGGTAAAACTAAAGAAGTAAAATATGAAGTGTATTTTTTTCTGCAAAAATAAGAATTCAAGCTTCTATATAAGCTTTTTTGACATTCCAATTGCAACACTGTGCCCAATTTGACTTGAATATATCTGACACTTTCTCACTTAAAAAACAGAAATGTAAAACTGCTATTGCATGCCATGGTTATCTGCCACTGTGTTATTGAACACTTGGACACGCATTAAAAGCTTCAACCGTCACACCTAACACAATCAACTAGTTTAATACTGACATTCAAATAAAACTGCTTTTCAAACTTGACCTGTATTTTTCAGTGTCATATATCATTCCAGTAAATTTGAGGCTAATCAGTCCAACAGTTTTCAATATATTGAAAAGTGCAGGGCAAAAACAGCAATGGAGGTAGTTCATTGCTGTATGCACAGACACACTGTGTCTACACTTAAAAACCTCCCACATTATCTTTTCATTAAGCATGGAATTGCATTCTGTCCGTAGTAATTTTTTACCACTTCTGTGAAACCAATCATCTGAAAAACATTCAGTAAGTCAGTCATTCATAAGTCTTCTCAGCCCAACAACACTTATATTTTCACTAGTGGAATAACAAAGCCCTTCTCAAAACCATGGGGTATGCCTCGGTAAAAGCTCATTTTGGTGGGGTTGGAGGTCAGCTACATGAAGGGGAAAAAAACCCTAGAAACTCCCACGCATTCCCTACCCAAGCAACTGAATAGTTAAGGAACTTAAACTACTTCTTGTGGCTGTACACATTTTAACTTCTAATAAATCATAATTACTAATAAAACAATTGTACTGATAAAAAAATTAAAAGAAAGTCGAAGTCTCTGAGCAAAATAAAGGAAATCCTTTTTCTTAAAATGTCTGACAAAACAGTGAATGCATTGTGCAATACATAACTGTCAGGCAGCTTTTGCTTAGTAAGTTGTTTCTCAAGTCCCACTAACATCTAAATGACCAAAACAGAAAAAGAAATTGAATCATAATAGCTTTAAAATTTATGATAATTAAGGTCTTATGCCTCAGGAGACATGTGAGATGTGATAATCAAGACCTTGTCATAAATGAAATGTAATAGGTGTGATAGTAAAAACCTCATAGCACGGTTATATTGTCATAGGTGTGATTATAAAGATCTTGCATCACAGTTGAATTGTGGCAAGTGTGGCCAACACCTGGTGCATTTTGTCAGCCAATCATGGTTTTAATTGTTTCTTTTTTATTATCTACAATATTATCTACTCTAAAAAAATACAATGTCACATGGCTTAAAGTATATAAAACTGAAATGAATATTAAGACTCTACAAACTGACTTCATCTCTATGGCCATTTCTGTAATACAGCAACATTAGATAAAGACAGTAGATAAAGAATAATTCAATTTAAATGTTCAACAACATGGCAAAAATAATCGCTAACATTAATATATGCTTTAATGCTTTAAAATTGATATAAATATATCCAATAACAAGTAAGTTATCTGTCACTAAAAATACTCATTTGCCATTCTGTTCAAATAAACATGTTTTCAGATCTGAAGAGTCACATACTCATAAGCATATTATTCATTGTAAAACATGAGTCCCACCACAGAAAGACAATATATACTGTATAAAAACTACTCAGCTCTATTTTTTTAAATTTCTCTGGTGTTAAGTGTTTTGTAGTAATAATGCCTAAGAATTGGGGGGGGGGGGGGGGGGGGGGTAAGAGTGAGATGTCAAAGGTTTATTTGGACAGATTGTTCGTTCAAGACCACTTGTCATATTGCTGACCTAAAGACACACCCTCCATCTGTAACTTTTTCTTCAACCGCTGACGTTTGTGTCTTAGTCTGTCCATTTTTTTATGATGTTCATATTTCTGAGGATCAGCTTTAATCTTTTGTCTATACAATTTTCTTCTCAAAGCACCAGAAGACATGTGCGGTTTTTTCCTTGACGGCACCGGGACAGTATTGCTGCCAGAAATCCCAACTTCTGCATTCTGTCCTGACGCTGCATTTTCCCATGAGGTTCCTAGTCCAACATTGTGACCTGATGTCACAGATGCTACCGTATTCATCCTGGGTGCCCCAATTCCTGCAGCCTAGAAAAGACAGGGCATGGCTTAACTGAGGACCAAGGTCTGGAACACTGGAATGGCCTGTAACTGAGACCATTCTTAATCAATCACACCCAACACAATGTCCCTCTCAATGAAGAATATGTTACATCTTACAGAATGTCACTCTTTCCAATTACATACTTGGTTTGAAGTCACACCTAACACAACACAGAAATCTTTTTCTAATCAGCAATAAAAAAAAGCTAAATGTTATCCCCTCAAACAAATCTGCCATGCATAGAATATGACATCTGTCCATGTGACAAATATAAAAAGAAAATGCACACATTCAAGTGGTGTTTAATGTTTAACTGATGATTAGATGAACATTTTATAATGCAGAATAACACAAATAGACTAACCATCTTAAGACCTGGATTCTAGACAGTGTTCTCTGAAAGAAGTTTGCGTTTCATTCGCTGTCGCCTATGGCGTAGGCGGTCTAGTTTCTTATGGCGCTCATATCTAACAGGGTCTAATTTGACCAGTTGTCTATACTTTTGCATGTATGTGTTTCTTGCTAGTCCAGCAATAACTGCACTACCCTGGCCAGGTCTATCCTACAAAACAACACCACAATGTCACAATGTGTTAGGTGTGATGGTGTACTTAAATCTGCAAAGATATCATATGTGATAGTTAGTTAAGAAGGGAGGTCTGTGTGTATGTGTCGGTGTGTGTGTTTGAGGAGAGAGAGAGAGAGACAGAAAGAATGCATTTGATCAAACACATCATTTCATTATCTATACACATTAACTTTACCACTGTCACATCCAACAAACACTTACTATCCATATACAAGCATGAATCAAATTATAACCTTAGGTTCTATGTATATTACTGACCACAGGAGGCTCCAAATGCATTTCCTGATACCATATTATGATTTATTGTCATTGTAGGCTATAGTAAGTGTTTTGCAGGGTGGGATTACGAGTATGATGTGTGCTCAGGTGTGACATTCTGCTAGGTGAGACAGTGTATTGGGTAAGATGTGTTAAACGTTACAAGGTGTTACATAAGACATGGAAAATATCACTTGTTGCCTTAAACACACATCTTTTGTTAGTAGTCTTCTCTTTTTATTTGTTTGGTTTCTGTCTGCTGTCTTTTGGTCTCCACAGTTTTTGCCTTACACACTCTCTATGTTTCTATCTTTATTCTTCCTTCTGTCTGGACTTAGCTTGTCAACACCCTTTTAAACATCTTTAATTATATTTCTGTTGTTTTAGTTTTCAGAAACTCATCAGATGAAAACCAACTGCTGCAGGCAATTTGTGACCACCAACACTTGAGATATTTGGTTTACATAATACAACACCTGAAGTGAATTGAACACACTGTCACCCTGACATTATTATTAATTCACATTTTCACATTAGTACTTTAGTCTATGCAACATGACTTCACTGATTATACTCAATCAATGCCCCAATCAGATGTGCTTATCCTTATATAACATTACCAAGCCTAACCTAACCCAGACAGATCAACAGCAGCCTAAGTTCATTATTCCAGTGTGATCAGGATACAAAAACAAATATACCATGTACCACAGATTCAAACTATAAAATGACACAATTTCTTCTCCACTGTCACCACAGTATTGGATATCAAAGATGTCGCCTCTGATATACAAATTCACTCAGGCCAAAAGTGTTGTGCTATTCATCATTTCATCACTGACCATTTTCATTTTGAAAATGAAATTTCTAAATCAATTCATTAACTTTCTTTTTATTCTAAAAACACAGGAAACTACAAACAGGATTAAAAAATCAAGATACACCATGCTTTGATACACATGTGAAATATCTTTTTCTTCAGTAAGTGATAATATTGATTCTATTTTTCTTAAAAAAATCCATTTTTCAACTGCAAGAGTTGCATAAACATGTAGTACATAAAATATGTCACGTATCTGTCTCTATCTTTATTTCTATTTCATTATTTAGCAACATTTGTCTCTCTTTAAGCCTTTTTCTTCTCTGGTACTGTCGCTTGCGAGCCTTTATTCTATGTTCCTCAATCTCTGCCTGTGTCCTGTTCTTTCTAATCATTTTCTTCCTTAGGCAGTCAGCCTTTTTGTATTCCTCATACTTTTCCTTATCTTCTCGCAACTTTGCTCTGTACCTGAATGAAACATCAGGAGCACTATAACATGAAATGTTTGATGTGAATTCATTCAACTGAAATACACATCTAACCAAATTCTACCAAACATTCAGCAATTAACAAACATCATATAAGTAGTATTTCAATACTGATTGGTGATTCAATATTTTGAAATCATTCAACGTTACATACTTTCTCATTCTTTCTTTATTTGTAAGTCGGCACCTGCCTGGGACCTATATAAAAGAATTACATTTCATATTACTATGTGTACAGTATCAACGAAAGGCTTTCTTTTAATCCAAGTTTATGTATTAGCATAATAATCTACATTATTTCCTAAGGCTGAAATCTTCAAAGGATTCTTGGATTCTTGACATAAAATAAATTTAACTAAAAAATCGACTACTTTATGTAAACTGACAAGGGATAAACTTTCCAATGCAGTTTTGAAGACCTGGCAAATCTCAAACATTTCTGACAATACAATTACTGGACAGGGTTACAAATGCAACCCTCTGAAAACTGACACACCTAACACACTGTAATTTTTTAAAAACATTTACAAACAAGATATAACCTACCTCTTTTTGTGTACCCTGCTAATTGGCATTCTACATCATGAAAAGTCAACACAAAACAAAGACTTGATCTTTACCCAAAGTTCTTTTTTTGTCCAAAAAAGGAGAACCCTCCAAATTTTTCAAAATCTGTTCCCATAACATTTAGCAATGTAGGCATATATTGGATGCTCTGATAAGTGACCTATTCAAACAACAAATTTGCCAGCATGACAGACCATAGATGCTATTTACCATGCTTGAGGTATATAACACAATGCCCTTTTTAACAAATTTACGTTAACAAATTTTTAGTTTTTAAACATGTTGAAACTTTTATTAACAATAAAAACCAACAATGCCAAACCTTGTCACAATGCTAAACCACCCAGAAAGATGACTAATTACAGCAAACACAACATCACTTAGCACTAGACAAGATGTCGCTTACTGCATGTTTAAGCTAAAATTCTTAACTACAACTGTAAGTGTAGCCCCACATACTGAATGGAAAATCTACTGATGTGTATTAAGGCTACATTTCATAGACCCAGAAATATTAATGTTGTATAAAAATGTGTAGTGCTATTAAGAAAAGTTTGGAATGAAAAAGTAAACACACTTTGGGGACGAGGTTTATAATAATTTTCTTTTTTTATGTGACAATGCATTAACAAACTCTGTTTATATACATATGTTCTGTTAAAGGACAAATGTACAGTCAACTTGTTTGTTCAAAAACTAGAGTGCAATATCAAATTAATGTCTGACCATCAGTTTTCTAGGGATTTCATTTCTGTGACATAGCGACAAAAATAATTCAAATGACTGTAAGGGTAACACCATTGTAGGTAATGTTATGGTGATTTGATAGGTTTATTACATAGAAGAGAAATGGATTCTGTTGTGATGAATGTTACTGTGCGAGTTGCAGACCCACTTGGTGTGAAAATTAATCTTTTGGATATGTTGCCAGATATACTCTTAGCAACTTGACTTTTTTCTTGTCATAGGTTTCTCTCACTGTACATTCTTCGTCAATTTCTTTTTTACTAAAGTGGCACATCTTAAAATGAAAATCTGAAACTGCACCTTTTCCAGACTGTCCATGTTCAAAAAAGAGATCCATTGCCACCTGCTTAAGGTCTTTCATCTTCATATCACAAGGGATTGTTAAATGCCGAGTCCCGCCTCCATTTTGAGATTTAACCTGAGTGAACCCTTTGCCCCATTCTTTGTGAAGCCACCCTAGTTCTATCCTTCGAATATTCTTTTTTGCATTTTGGTTTCCATGTAATGACTCATATCTACTTGACTTTTTCTCCTTCAAAAACTTTTGTCTAAACTCTTCTTGTAACCTCTCCAGTATTCCCTCTTCCTTGCTTTGTGATGACTGGGTGCTATTTTCTTCACCTTCACACTGCTCCCCGACTAATGTACTTTGGGCTATTCTGTCCCCAAATGTGGGGACATATTCCTCTATCTGCTCATCAGTCATGATATGTATTAACTGTTCATCAATCTGGTGAAAGAAGTAATTATCTTTAACAAAAAATCAAATAAAAATCTATGAAGACATTCAACAAGTTATGAACCAATACCAAGGCAAGGTACCTAGTCACCAATAGACAGTTTTTGAAAATTTAATCAAACTCTGCCCAAAACTTTTGGCAAAATGTTGTTAACAGACAGACCTCACAGTGAAGAGCTATCAGACCGACAGCAGACCTAACAGAAAGCAAATATAGGCAAATATGCCATTTTAGATTTGAAATATATGGGTCACTACCGAACCTCTCTGATCTGCTTTTTGGTGAGGGTTCCAAAATATCTGAAAATTTGTTTCTATGACAAATAGTTTTGGAGATGTGACCTCTGAATGCCTTTAAAGACATGCACTCAGAAGTTGCAAAGTAAATGATTCAAAACTTATTTTTCTATGTATATTAACAAAAGGAACCAAAAACACAACCTCCTTGGCAGAATTTCATACTGTCACACCTAAAACACTATTACTTTTTTACATTTTAAACACTTGAACAATTTTTCTATCTGAAGAAAAGAAAACACTTACCTGTACCTCTTGATAGTCAAACTTGTAATTTCAAAATGCATTGGCTTTGATCACCAACCACTAGGTTCTCCATGATTAATGTACACAAGCAGTACTCTTTACTTTAGAACCAAATTTCTATTACCTATATACAGTTTTGAATCATGACACTTTCAAAGAAATGAGTTGTCTGTAAAATTGTATAAATCTACACTGAAGCTTGAAGGGATGATAGAGTGTTACACCCCATTTCCATAGATTAGATCGACCTACTTTAGATCGACCTAACTCCCTGGGGGTTCACGCTAAATAGCTGTCAGCCGGGGAGACACGAAAGTTAATTACCCCCTTACAGCTTGTGGTAGGCGGGACGGACATTTAAGTCGGATTATCTGAAAGTAATCTAATGAGACTCCCCGTGGGGATAGATCGATCTAAAATCTATGGGAATAGAGCCTTAGTGTAAATGTTAATCTCACAAATCTTTCTCCACATTTTATCAGAAATATAGGACTCCAACAATATTGTGGACACTCAATCAAAATGCCAGACTGACACAGTAAATTCAGGACACTTGGCACATTTATAAATAAGGCAAGGCAACAAAACTTCAGGTTGATCCAAGTGTTCTCATTGAAGATGTATATTTTGCTTTATCTTTACATAAAATGAATACAACATTTTATTATCCAGTAATCCAATACCATTGACTATATATATGACACTGAATTTTGACAGCAGCCATAAAAAGACACAACATCATTCCCAAGTATGTCACTGCATTTACATGAACTACAGACACTATAGCATATAACTGCCATACAGGAGGCAGCAGACAATACATACGTATATAACAGCCACATAGGTGGCAGCACACTATACATATACTGTGGGCGGTTGGGTAGGAGGGGGTAAGTAGCAAAAACTGTCCCAAGATTGTGCTGTGCTTCCTATAATGCATATTACAAAATAGTTCCTTTAATTGTAACATCACTCATTCTCAAAATAACCCAAGTGGGCATTTCTAAATGGCAAAAATTCACCTTGTCCTCAGATATACATAAATATATATATGTATTATGACCAATAAATTTATGAAGTTCATATGTAGCACCAAATTGTTAGGAGTTATTAGGATTACCAGTCTGCTTCTTCAAAAGAATGAGATTCTGTTTTTATCTGAACATTTTCAGTTTTGTTTTCTAACATCTTTCTGCGGTTCAGTTTCATTCTTTGGTACTGCTGCTTAGCAGCGAACAATTGATCTTTTTCAGATTTTTCTGGTGTCCTGTTACTTCTTTCCAGTCTTTTCCTCAACCTGTCATACTTCTTGAAATACTCCCACAGTTCACAGTCTCCTTTAATTTTATTTCTAAATCTTTAGTAAAAAGAAAAGGAATATATATACAGGAAGGTAATTTTCACTTAAAAGTTTGAGTGCCACAAAGAAAAAGAAGTCACTATGTAATGTTATGTAATGTAACAATGTAACAAGCAGATTCCAGTTATGAAAAATCTGACAAAGAAATACTTCTAATCGAAGGAAAAATCCTGAACTTTTTAGCTTATGTTTCACATACATTAACTAGTAAGCAATATTTGATGTAAAGAGGCCTCTAGATATATATGAAAACAGTTTCTCAATTATTTCCCAACACAGCTGATTGATTCTCAATGTTTCCCAAGCCCTATGGTAATAGTTAAATGCCATACCTCTTAACCCTCTCTGCATTTGTTAGTAGTTCCTTACCAACTCGTTTCCTACCAGGCACCTATGGAAGAGACACATAAATGTGCTGTAACTAGTCTACACAATATTATCAATCTTCTTACATCATGGTAGATCACTTGAATTAATGCAGTTATAAAAACTGCAGCTTTTGCAAAAAAATAATTGAAAAAATCCACTTATGCTGTGCACTTAGTATCATTTTCTGAATTTTCTATTGCGCCATCAAGAATATTTTTCAGGGAGAAATGTTCATGAATCTGTTTTAAATTATTTAAAAACATTACTAAGCCACGACTGTTCATCATTTGAAAAACAGCAATTTACTCTTATCTGATTTCAGATATCAAAATATTCTCTTTGCTATGTCTGCTTTCTTAAGACAAGGGAAGTCAAATCAATGCCTTCGCTACCTACTGCAACAGGATTATTAATACTGGATGTGAAACAGAAAGACTGTGTCACTAACAGTGGCATATATTCTATGACAACACTAAACCTATCAACTGTGTTAATAAATGCCAGCGAAGATTTTTTTATTTTTTTTTTAAATTTTGGACACCTTTGTCTGAAAGAGACTTGGAAGAAATAGGTCCTCTGCACTTCACCTCATGATAAAATGAGAGCTGGATACCATATGCTTCTAAACTGTTCAGCTACACCTCCTATCTAGCTTATATCCAATATGTACTAGTTTCCCTTGAAAGCATTAAACAAGCTGAGCAGACAGGCAAACTTGTCCAATAATCAAAGATCGATGTGTATAGCAAAATCCTATAACGAACTTTGTGGCCGAAGGAAGGAAAAAAGGAAGGATGAAAGGACAGATAGGTAGTATGACAAATCTAACCTGACTGATGAGCAGGTTTAGCATTTTACAACTTTTAAATTTAATGAAGTTAATTTAGTGGATTCACAACTTCCATCAAGCAAAGATCCTTATTTCACCTTGGTCAGATACATATATATAGCAAGTTCAAGATCTTGAATACATTTGCTGTAAGCGAAAAAAAAAAACCCCACTCTTTGCCAAACACCTTGTTAGGTCTCTATGACAAGAATTTCTTATATATATATATATATATCCCACTTAAACTTTACGAATACAAGGTTTTACCTTGGGTTAATTTCATACAACAGCCACAAGTTTTTATTGAAAATATTTTGCCATTTCCTCACTCAAGATACCATATTCTTCACCCTGATACTGCTGAGATTAGGCATTCAGTCACACAGACTCTCATAGCTAGAAGCATCAAATTAATAATCTCTCTCTCTCTCTCTCTCTCTCTCTCTCTCTCTCTATATATATATATATGCATTCAGTGTCCTACAGGTAGTATGGCAGAATGGCTGTAGTTACAAGGGGATTCAAGGGGATTTCATTAATAGATCTTACAGACTCTGAAATCATATTTTCTTCTTAACATTTTGGTAACCCATCCTTTTATAAGAATATATTATTCCCAGACACTCAAAGCTTAAGTCTGTTTTCTTGCACTTCAAGAATGTATACGAGTGTTATCTTCCAGAGACCTTCCAGGGAGACATGTAAATATCAAAGCAACTATCATATCTTTTAGAATAAATGTCTTATATACAAAAGGGCGATCCACTTGGATAATTTAAGTAAAGTTATGTAACTGCTATTTTTTTCAACACATCACAGGGTAATTTTAGGTCTCAAAATCTAAAATTCAAGAGCCACCAACACTAAACCATAACAACCAGTACAGAATTTTATGGTCTTTTCATAAGCTTTTTTATATTTCATATTTCTATTTCACCTGTTTATATAGCAACATTGCAACTTAATGATAATAATAAAATACAATTATAGACTGGCTGAAGTCGATATGTTATTTTGCATATCTCAGAAAATGCACTGATAAAACGACCAATAGACCTTTTTTCTGATTGGTCAAAAAACCAATGACAATGTTATCAGTCAATCTTGTTTTATCAGACCTCAATTTCATAGATATTATAAGCTCATAATCTGTAAATCTACTCTAATTACATGGTTTACATAATAAAATACGAACTCACAACATTTTTTGCATTCAATACATAGAATCCTGCTGGAGTCACAAAATTGATTTTAATTCCAGAAACCAATACTCAGAGATGATTCATCATTTTATTCAACAAACTGACAGTGTGTTAGGTGTGACATTGTGTTACATGTAACATTGTATTATGTGTGCATGATATTGGCAGTATCACTGAACTGATGTGACAATGTTTTACAGTTTACCATAGCCAAATTATAAAGATCTTAGATATGTGACAGCATTCTGGGTGTGCCAAAATTGGATTTCAGTGTGTTAGGTGTGACAGTCATTATTAACATCAAACACAATCAAATAGGACTTACCTTTACCTGTTCTTGTCTTCTGGCTGTGGCTTGACCACTGTGCTGGACTGCTGTGTGCTGACCAGTGTGGTGCCCAGTGGATGAAGAACTGTGTCCTAATACAACGTGTTGCGAGGCTATTGCTTGTGACGCCATGGGAACACTGTGAATGTACGAAGATGACGGCTTATTAGCACTGTCACCTGTATTGTCATCAATAGCACCAGTTAAGTCTTCATAATCATCATCATCAGTTTCTACCTTCACTTCAACAATATCATGCCTAGACTCCTCTACACTGACTTCCTCAGTCTGTTTTGTGTCCGAATGTGTTTGTTGTGTCAGTGCTGTGGTAGTTGTGCCTGATGTTAAACTTGGCAGTCTCTCTTCTTGGATAATTCTTGGGAATTTCATTGCACCACTTGTGACAGTTTCAGCAGGCCTCTTCCTAGAAATATTTCTAAATAATCTCCGAGGAGAAGGCTCAGGAGTAGGTTGGTGGCCCTGTGTAACATTCGTTGCCATGGGAACTTGACTTACATAATGGTCTTGAGGGGTCACCTGGTCAGGTGGTTGACCACTGTCTGAGTGACTGCTCTCCAGTTCTGCATTTTGACTGCTGGTGACGTGGGCATCTGGAATAACAGCCTCATTCTCAGTCTCTGATCTTCCCTGAAACACTTTCAGTGCTTGCTCTACTTCAGCCACAAAGTGTCCATCTTGGAAGGAGATTGACAGGTTAGAAAGCTCCAGTGAGATCACATTGTTCTGCTTACCACGCACCTCAATGCTGTGCTGAAACTCTCCTGGAAAGTTAATATACAGTTCTGTGTACTTGAAGAGGCTTGGAAAATTGATAATAATAATAATAATGCTAACACACATACATACATACATACATACATACATACATACATACATACATGTAAACAGGTAAAATGTTCACTAGATTATGTGCTTGAAGAAGTTAAAAACTGAACCATTAAAATCCAGAAATCTTAACTTTTTAGCCTGGACTAAATGACAACGAGTTACAAATTAGTTGAAGTAAAATTTAATCAAAAGTTAATAACAGCCACATCTGCTTCACAAAAAAATGATAAAAGAAGTATGTACAACATTCTTAATAACCACTGGAAACAGCGTATAACCATGAAAACTTTTTTGTTATACAATATGATGTCATTTGAACTAAATAGAGGTTGCAGAGGAAATAAGTCATTTTATGAGCATCTGTCCAGGATTAGCGTCCAGTCTACAATGTCAAAAGGTACAAACTGTCAATGTCACACTAACTTCACTAGGCCAATTACTGCAAATGTCTTATGTGTTCAATTAAATAAAAAGAAAAAAAGAACTGTCATATATTTTAATTCAGACCAAATATATTGTGACATTGCTTTCCTACCCTGACTGTTTGTTGCAATAAACTTGCAGAGTTGGCTCTCCCTCACACCAGCACATGTCTGAACTAGATCTGCAGGCAGGTTGATATCCAGCCTTGAAATCTTAAGCATCTTTATTTACTGCAATGATAAAATGTGGAAAAAGGTTAGCTTGATAAAATAAGAGTGGTGAAAAAATGCTGAAATGTGTTGCATGTGAAGTTAAAATTTTAGGCCACAATTTAAAACATTTGAATGAATATAAGAATTTTGCAACTTAAACGAAAAATTATCCAACTGACACTTTCTTTTTTCATATCATTTATTATTAAACAGTACAGTCTTATTGCCATATTTAAGATGATGCTAATTAAAATTTTGACAAAGTTGACAATCCAATGTTCACATAAACATGGAGTCTAGAGTAAAAAGACAAATGCATTTGACTCTGTTGGCACAATAACAACAATCATCATCATCATCAACAAAACTATAGTTGTCACAGGTAAAAATTAATTGTGATATCACCAAACTTAATTTCTTTCATATTATACATATTAACCACTATTTACGTGGTGCATTTGCTTTCAATAACGTTTAATTACATTACAAGAACTGTGCCACGGAAAAATCCAGAATTGTGGTAGCATGATAATGCTGGCAGGCATTATCTGTTACACATATAATGAGTTCACAAATAAATAAATAAATAAATAAATAAATAAACGAAAATCAATAGAATAACAACAATAAGGCCATGTGATAGAATATATAAGGGTTTTTCTTGGATTCTTTCTTCCTTCAAGTAAACAACTATCCTTGGAAGTTAGAGGAATAAAAGATAAAAGCCAAATATGAAAAGACAACAAATGACAACTTCCACGCCATCCTTTCACAATCTATTTTCTTTAACTATTTCATCAAGCATGAATGCAAAACCTATTTAAAACTACAACAACCAAACAAAATATCCTAGCTAGCTACCCTAGAAACGTTATATACAAGTTTAACACACAAGGCACGCACACAAAAAGAAAATATGAACCCCAGACGGTGACCTACTTTATTTTAATGAATTGAAATAACATTTTAAGGAAGCCATTTAAAATTTGCAACACTTCACTACGACCTAGAGTTATTGTAAAGATTATTTGCCTACCTTTCCTTTTATCGGCGCTTCTTTGGTCGAATAAAACTTTTCCTTTTTTCATCGACATAAATTAGGCATCTCTGAATGGAAGAAAGCGTATCCTCTACTCTAACTTTAGACCTTCCTTTTCTAAAGAGCATTTACGTCAGGAATTTCTGTTGCAGACGTCTTGACTCAACACTCGACTTACAAATTTTTACAGTGTGAAGAATGAGAGTAATTAAAATACGTTACGACTGTCAAAAAATTTATAAGGCACAGTTTTCAGATGGTAAAAGAAAGGGTTATGCACAATTATAGTATTTTATAAACGGCGGTGTTTGCTGCACGTTGTTGTTCTGACCTTCCACCAAGTTTTTATTTCATGATTGAAATCGTTTAGCCAAGGGTTTGTTTATCCTACTCATTCTTGAGATTATGTCCAACCTCGGTTATTAAAAAAACAACAACAACAAACAATAAAAAAACTGCGTTTTGCCCCCCCCCCACCCCACCCCAAGATTGTGATGATCCTCTACATGTACAGTGCATAATGCCAGTACAGTACGTTAACGTGTAAATAGGCATACTGATAAAGTTATTATATATATTACTATGATTATAATTATTATTAGGGGATTAAACTCATTATATTTATCAATTATACCAATTTTCATGAAAACACTCAAAATATTGAGAAAATACCATGAAGAGGTACGTGTTGTCAGTGGTCTACAAGATTTGTGATAGGCAGTCAGATTACACAAGAATACATTCATTTTTTTAATGATCAAGCAAAAAACAAAGAAAATACTTTGACATTTCACTGAAATCTTTATATGAACCCCTGACACAAATATTGTATCATTTTCTTAGCATCAGCTTGTAGAAGCCTATATTTTGTACATTTTAAAACAATATACAAGTATATGTATTTATGTACAAGTATTTATGATATTTGCACGATATGAGCAGTATGTACATATGAAAATGAATTTGATGATATAAAAATTGTGTTTGTCTTGCTACCTTTTACATAGTCTAATAAATTCTTACGCATTTTTAAAAAGATATATAATCCCTAGGCTCTCATGTATATCACTTGGAAACATCTGTGTTTTAGCACAAGTTGAGAAATACAAATGGAGCAACAAAACAAAATACATTAGTTGTGTTTTCTTCTAGTCTTTGTACAGTTTATAAATTGTGAACATTTTTCTTCTATTCATTCTTTTCTTTTCAAATACAGTACATGTGTGTGTGGGTAAGATTCGTTGGCACCAATGCATAAAATTATATAGGTAAGAGTTATGGTATGGTAAGGTATGAATGAGCTATGAAATAATGACAAGATATGCAAGAAATGTCTCTTTAAATGCTATCCTTTTATCCATATGTTACTGATCGCACTGTTCTGTAGTTCATGCTGTTCACAACTCTGAAAAGAAAAGGATGTAAATTTAGATAAAATCTTCATCTTCAAAAAACATACATTCTACAAACAATTAAGATCCCATGTTTATAAATTTTATATTAGAACCTCTAAATTATGGTAAAATTTCTTGCAAGACTTGGAACCAATATTAACAAGGTTATGATTATAGTAATGGTTATCATCATTTCAATGATAACAATAATAACAATATTTAGCAAAGAAAGTTTATTTAGTGACATAAATATATACTTATTTCAAAAGAATCACTTACTTTGTAACATTCTGGTCTAAGATGGAAGAGATAGGAGCGGTCTTTGGCCCTGTAGATGGGACAAATATTTTTCCTGTTTTGTTGACTACATGAACTGGCCTCTTGTACTTTATGCCATATGGATCTTGACTATGTGAGGGGTATGGGTCAAAGGTACCGGCTTTGGATCCTCCAGCCTAGAAATTATTTATATAATTATTTCACAATCAATTTTACATGCTTGTCCATTACGTATTTTCAATCAATATAATATTATAATATATATAATTATTATATAGACATTTCTCAAATATTCCCTGTAGCTATTTATTGGGATATTCATCAATGTGCCTTTTTTTCAGCTACTTAAACGTGAGGTTCCGTTTTGTGACAATTATCTAATCATGCTGGGTGTAACATTGTTTTTGGTGCATGGCAGACTGATTGTTGTGTTGTATTGTGTTGTGTCATCACAGTTACCACATTTCGGAACTGAAATTTGGGACAAGTCTTTAAACAATCAGAAATGTGGGAGGTTGAATACAGGATGCATAACATTTTAATTAAAAGGTAATGCTCTTTCATGTAGCCTAAGTCACACACACACACACACACACACACACACACACACACATATATTACCTTCTTGGGTGGATTACTGGGCCTGAATGGTTTGACATCTGGGGGTTTCGATACTCCTTTCTTTGCTGGTGGCAAGGGCCTGTCTGACATGAAAGGATTACCATCAAAGTATGCTTTTGGATGCATGTTCAATCTGAATGCACCTCCTTTTAGTGCTTTCCTGTGTGCTTCATTCTCACGCTGTAAGAAAAAAAATAATAATGATGATCATGTCACAACAGAATAAAAAAAAGCTATGAATGAGTTTTTAAAAAAGTATGTTAATTTAATCAAAATGTTTAAGAGAACAAACAAACAAACAAAAAAAAATGAAATTTAGCAAATATTGAGACCAAGTTTCATTTTCTAACATCGAAGATAAAATAGAAATGCAATTATTTAATGTGAATATAATATTGAATTCGTTGTTTTTAAGTTATTTCCAAAAATTATTAAAAATTAATGAGGTATTAGTATGTTAGTGCAATTAGAATAATTATTAGCAAAAAAAAAAGAAAAAAAATTGTTGTGAAAAGTGAACAGGACTCCTTTAAAAAACATTCACACAATACTTGCAAAGTGGGGAAAAAAGAAAATTCAAAAGTAAGCCACACCTTTTGCAAAATTTTTCCTTTTTCATATTGTTCCGTTGAGTACTTAGGATAGTCCCCAATTGTTACACTGATAAAACTGCAAAATTAAATAATACGACAAAGTGCATAAGACCACTCGTGAATGCGATAGACGAGACAAGCACTGAATTTTGTATTATCTTCAAGCCACTGTCATCACAATACAGCAACATGCATCTGAAATCAAAGTTAGTTTGCAGGTGATAGGGAGTTGTTTTTTTAATGAGTTTAAGTTGTAAATTCACAATTTTTCAAATTATATACTAAACCACCTGTCACCTGACAAATATTAGTAGATTAATAAGTGTGCATATGTATGAAGTGCAGTGCAATTGGTGATCACCATCAAACCCAGTGTCTACCTTGGAGATCTCTTTTGTCTTGTCATATTCATTGCCCTTGTATTCAGGATATTTTGATATTGTCACACTTAAATATCTGAAATACACAATTTATGATATAGTACCCACAGTAGAGAATGTAGATACATGTATACATAAATAACAATTTCTTTTTTCGTTGCAGACAAGCATTTAACATATTGCTTTCTTTTAGGTGCTATCTGGAATAAAGAACAAAATGGACAAAGCCATTCACTATTCATAAATCGTTATCTATAGATACAAAACAAGAACAAGCAGTGAAAATCTTATGTTTTGTTAGCTTGCAGTCATAACAAATTTTTGTTGTTTGTATCTGTAGAACTTCTCACTGTATTATACAAATACCAAGCAGATTAACCTCTTCAGTTTGTCTAAACATGATTATAAGTAAAAATTAATTCCACTGATCTATATATTATCTAACTCCTCAAAAAAACATTTTTAGCTTCTTTCAATTCTTTAACACTGGTTGTGTTTGAAAACAAATTATTTAACATTTTTGAAATTAAATTGTATGTTTTCAAAAATGTGATATACTAATGTCAAGTCTGTCACTGATAATATGAAACACTGAAATCAAGGCTTTTATGAAAAAAATTAATGAACCAAACACCTAATTAACAAACAGTCAGTATAGCAGTATAAATATAGGGCTTACCCATAGCCTGTCCCTTTTTTGGCTGGGTTAGTTGTAAAGTTCCTTCCTGGTGCTTTATATCCCTGTCTTGCTTTGGCTACAGGACTAAAAGCACTTACAGGACCAGCAAATGTACCATAATGGTTTCCAAGACCAGAACTGCAAAAGGACATACAAATAGTGATGAGTGCATCAATTAGCTTTTCATTATCTTCATTGATTTAACTTCTGTGGTGCAGCATTTTTCACAAATTATCTGTAGGCAGTAGTTATGAAAAATAAAATAAATGGGCAAGAAAATTCATATCTAAAATATACTTTCATAAAATCCTTATTCATACCAAAATATTTCACATGGACATATATCTGGGTATATATGGACACATATCTGGGCAAAAATGATTGATGTCTCTGCTGTACTCCAATGAGAGGTAAAATTCCACATTTTAAATACTTTATCAGTACTGAAAATATACTTACGGCATTTTTTCACCGCTGCTTGGAATAAACTGTTTTCCAATATTCTTCTGCATTTCTTTAACTCTCCTTTGCCTCCTAATTTTAATGGGATCTGTGTATGCCTCTGATTCAAACACTCTGTTGAATTTTTCATGGAAATAGCCATGTTGCAATGCAGATCTTTCTTTTGAGCCACCAGGTAGCATTTGCTTTCCCTTTGAAGCAGAAACATTGAATTGGACTGGAAAATAAGGTTATATATTGTACATATTCATAGAATCAATGGGAAATAAGCAAAACAGGTATTTCATGTTCCTATTTTGTCTTCTATTGGTCTTGTACATTTTATAGTAAAAAAAAAAAGTAAAAACACTGAACAACACATTTAGATGTATCAATTTACAAGTCACAGTTGTATGCACTGATAAGTGCAAAAAAAGTTGCGTAAGTACATATTTGATATGCTGAATATTAAGGCTTATATAAGTAATGAAAATTAAGCTTCCCTTTAGGCCATCTATTCATCCATCTTCTTAATTTCTATTATCATGTTTGTAAGAAATAAAAAGGTTTTTAATGCTCATATTTGACCCACAAATCTAAATGGCTTTTAATATGTAGATGGCATTCATTGATTAACTGTTAAAGAAGTAATTTTAATTTGACTTACTTTCTCCTGGTCGTCTATATCTGTCGCCTATGGTAGCGTATGACATCTCTTGAAACACTCCAATCCTCTCCATATCCGTCTTTCCTCCTTTTTCACCCATCTTGTCTTTTTTAAGTTTCCTCTAACAACCTTCCTAACTCAAAGTCTGAAACGTTTGTCTATCCTTTAGCTAACTTTTTGGCAAAGCAATCAAATGTTGTCTACCTAAAATGTTCTGCGTATTGGAGTAACCACACGCTCTTTGCACATAGTCTTACGCGAAATAACAATAACCTCCCTTTGTTGGGGTATCACCATGGAAATTATCCACAATGCACCGCTCAACAGGAAACTAGAAAGAAAAGCGGAAGTGAAGACCACAGCGACCTCTATCCCCGCCATTTTCAATCAGGACTGGGCAAGTGACCAGGCAGTGTACAAGTTAACCGAGTTAAGAATACCAGATAGAACCAAGGTGAAATTGCGACTGATCTAAACAGCGAAAAATAAAAACAGTGCGATTTAAGTGTCTGATTTTAAGTCTCAGTTCATGATTGAATTTTAGCAACAAATGCAAACTAGCTGCAGTGCAGACTTGGTTTGGTTTTGCAAGTTGCACTGCAGCTAGTTGCAGTTGGCAAATGAGAATTATAGGCTAAGGAGCATCCTTGATTTTGTTCTTTGAATCGTTTGGCATTTGTAAAGAGTGCTAATACGCCATTTGGTTCCTGTATATATTTCTTTTTTTCTTTCTTAATTTTTTTCACTTGGCATAAAAATTTTTAAATGCATATTTTGGGCAGGGATAATAATTTCATTCTTAAAAGAGTTTGGCATGCAATGAACATCAGTACAGGCTATGCCTTGGAGAAAAGAAGGGAGGCTGGTTAAAGACTAGGGCATTATGGCAAGTTGTCTAACAAGACAATCTGGTGAAAAAGAAATGGGAGCCTGACATTGAAATTGTTTAACCAGCATGCTCAAAGGGATTTCTAATTCATATCATCATAGAAAATGCACTGTTCTTTTCTATTGCTTTGTTGTTACACATATAAATATCAAACAGGAAAGGTAACGCAATCAGCTTAAATCAGAGCCAGTTTGCTGTTAAGTTCACAAGGATTCATAAAAAATGATACAGTTCTTTAAATTCCTGAAATTTTAATTCCAGTATGGGTAACCTTCTTGATTTTATATCCGTTTTAGTTGTTGCAAAATAGCAGTGTCCATCATGGCTGATGAAGATGAGGAAAACACAATGAACATTCTGATAGCTACAGACTGTCACTTAGGTTACATGGAAAGGGATGTGGTGCGTGGTAATGACTCTTTGGTAACCTTTGAGGAAATCTTGCAGAAGGCAAAAGAACTGGCTGTAGACTTCATTCTTCTTGGTGGAGATCTATTCCATGAGAATAAACCGTCTCGGAAGACACTTCATGGGTGCTTGGAACTTTTAAGACAATATTGTATGGGAGATAAACCATGCCAGGTATGTTATGGAAGTTTGGTTGGTGTAAGGTCATTAAATTATAATTTATATTTTAGCCTAATGACTATTTTTTACCATATTGCCTTTGTTAAATTGGTGGAAAGTGATACATTGCTCTCCATTCTGACTCATTTTAGACTTTTGGCAAAGTTTTGTTCATCTATAGAATGAGTTCAGTAAAGTTTACAGAGATAAGCTGGTTAATTAATTTTTTTCTTGTCAGGTGGAATTCTTGAGTGACCAAGCAGTGAACTTTGGTGAGAGCAGATTTCCAATTGTCAACTATGAAGATCCAAATTTCAATGTGGGAATTCCAGTATTTTCTATTCATGGTAACCATGACGATCCTGCTGGCATGGGGAATTTGTGTGCACTTGACATTCTCAGTGTGGCAGGATTTGTGAACTATTTTGGTAAAACCACTTCTTTGGAGGAGATCAGTATTAGTCCTGTGCTGCTGCAGAAAGGGGCTACTAAGTTGGCCTTGTATGGACTTGGAGCTTTACGAGATGAGCGTCTTCACAGGATGTTTGTGCGCAAAAAGGTCAGCATGCTCCGACCCACTGAAAGCAAAGAAGACTGGTTTAACCTGTTTGTATTACACCAAAATCGAGCCAAACATGGACCTACAAACTATATTCCTGAGCAATTTTTGGATGATTTCCTTGACTTGGTATTTTGGGGTCATGAGCATGAGTGCATTATTGAGCCTTGTCACAATCCTGTGCAAAATTTTTACATTACCCAACCAGGGAGCTCTATAGCTACCTCACTGAGTCAGGGGGAGTCTGTAAAGAAACACTGTGGGCTGCTGAAAATTAACAGAAGAAACTTTAAAATAACCAAAGTGGAACTGGAGACAGTGCGCCCGTTCTACATGGAGGATGTGGTATTAAGTGAGACTAGTCTGAACCCAGAGGAGCCAGAAGTTTCAAAACAAGTTGAGGCCTTCTGCTCAGAGAAAGTTGAAGCAATGATTGAGAGAGCTGGTAAGTGTGAGGGTCTGAAGATTTAAAAAGGAACAATTCAGAGAACATCAAAATGAGAATAAAGAATTTGCTATGAACATAAAACAAATAGTTTATCGTAGTGTTAGCTGGCAATATGAGAAAATATCTCTAACATATTTGTGTGCTACACTGTACCATGTCTTTTATCATTATAACAGAGAGTGAGCACACTGGGAACCCAAGGCAGCCAGATAAGCCACTGATCAGACTGAGAGTGGATTACAGTGGAGGGTTTGACCTCTTCAGCACTGTCAGGTAAAAAGTTAGCTTTGTGAGATTTGATCTTGGTTATGGTCTGATCGTGTAATCCGAAATATGTTTGTTTTGAGAAAATGTATCTTTATGTTGGTTTGAACACAAGCATGACATATTAGAATGGGAGGTAGTCTGGTGCAACCAGAGGAACAGGTTGTACATAGACTGGGTTCCCATGCCTAGATCCATCCATCCGGCTTAAATGTCCGTCACGCGTACCAAATCAGCTAGGGGGTAAAGATAATTACCCTCTAACAGCTTTACTAGGTGTGACAGCGTTTAAGCCAATTAGTTGATAGCAATTTAGTGAAACTCCCCAGGGAGATAGATCGATCCAAATATCGGTGGGAATGGTCCCATAGAAACCCTCATTGTCAATAAGCAATTTTATCAAGGTTCTTCCCAGAGAGCTGTCCAGTTGCCATTTTGACGGCCATTAGACTCAAGAAACGGCCTATGTTTCCCAAGATGGCTAGATGGCTTACAAGATTGTGGGTTGGTTGGTTGGGCTTGCTTTGGTTGGACTCCCTGTAAATTTATGACCAAAATACAGATTCACATTTTGGACTCCCTGTTCCCCAATCCTGGGAAAACCCCTGATTTTTCATGTTATGTTATTAGACCTGTTGACATCAGAAGCTATCAACTGTTTGTTGGTTCAATTCTAGGTGAATGACCTAATTCATGTCTTTAATATAAATTATGACATAATTTTCCATTACAGCTATAGGATAAAACAGAGGAAGCTTGTAATCAGACTCATTGTTGGCTATCATAGTATGAGAAAATCATCCTTGATTTTGTTATTTTAGGTTCAGTCAGAAATTTGTGGACAGGGTAGCAAATCCTCGTGACATCATCCATTTTATGAGGAAAAAGCAGGTGGACAAGAAGGACTTTAAACCAGGTGGGATTTTTAAAGAAAAGGCTTGAGATTGACAAGACTGAGAATGCTAATTATGTTTTAGAATTTTATAGAATATGGGAACAGAAATATTAAATATTAACATAAATATTAACCACCTGACAAAGAAAATTGGGACATTTTGCTATTGGTTTTAAAGAAAAACTGGAGATTTTTTTTACAATTTATTCAATTTAATGATTTTACAACTTTTTATTATATTTACAGATGTATTCCTTGACAAGCAACTAAAGCCAGAGGCCTTAGACAGTGCAAGGGTAGAAGACATGGTGAAAGCTTACTTCTCAAATGTAGATGAGGTAAATCTAGAGATATAGAGCAGCCGTCCTCTGTCTAACTAGTCAGAATGATAGTCATACATATTAGCAAAAGATGGGAGATAGTTCACAAGTGCATGTTGAGTTTGTTTCTCAGTCAGTTTCACCTCTTAGAGAGTTCTGAAAGTTTTACTCGATTTTTTGTGAAAGGTAACATCTGCAGTGAGTCTGTAGCTGAGATATGAATGTTAAATCAATACTAAATTAAATGTTTTGTTCATTCTTCCAGACTCACAAACTGTGTCTTTTGACAGAAAAAGGTCTTGGGGATGCTGTGCAAGAATATGTTGACAAGGAAGAAAAAGAAGCTATTTCCGAACTTGTGAAGTACCAGCTGCAAAAAACACAGGTATTAGCTGAATTAATTTGCTAATAGCTATATTAAACAGTTTGAGCTAATTATAATACCATATTTTTTAAGTGATTAAGTCTGGCAGAAGAAAAGTTTTAAAATCTGTAAGCAGATAAGAGTCTTTAAGGCTATTTTTTTTTTCTTTTTTAAACCTGAAAGAGTAATTAAACCCACAAGGGGTCGTGCATGTTCCCAGACTCCTGTATCTCCACTATCCAGTTTCTTTATTAGTGGATGACATAGGGTGCTTTCCCAGAGATTTAGATCGATCTAAAGATTAAGTTTTAGATCGACCTAACTCCCTGGGGGTTCACGCTAAATTGCAGTCAGCCGAGCGGGCACCATAGTTAATTACCCCCTTACAGCTTTTAGTAGGCGGGACAGACACTTAAGCCGGCCAAGCTGACAGTAATCTAGTGAGACTCCCCACAGGGATAGATCGATCTAAAAATCTATGGAAATGGGGTGATAAAGTTTGCTGACCCTCTGTATTTGACTCAATATCTTATTTTAGCATCACTTAAGGTCTAGAAATGCTACAGAGGAAGTACTGGACATGGAAGTCATGCGATTCCGAGACGAGCGCAAAAAGAAAGCTGGCGAAGAAGACGAGGAAGTGCAGGAAGCTTTCAAAAGAGCCCGGGAGTTGCGTCCCCAGAACGAGAGCAATAATATTGGTAGTAGTGATGAAGACATGGACCAAGATGAGCCAGATTCTAACCAGGGTATTCCCACAGGGCAGGGACGGGGTAAAAAGACAACTACCAGAGGGTCCACTAGAGGACGTGGCTCTGAAAGAGGAGGCAGTTCGAGAGGGAGAGGACGAGGAAGAGGAAGAGGCAAAGGAACTGTCCCTTTAGCCTCTTCTTCCATCAAGGATGCGTTTGCTGCTGCTTCCCAGTCTTCCAGATCAGCAAAGTGAGTAGCAGCTGTATAACACACTGACAGATTATCTATCATTGGGTTTATCTAGCACACTTTAATTTTTTAAAAATATGAATTCATTTCTACCTTACAGTGTTATAACTTGAAAGTTATATGCCTAATTTCTTTACACACTGGCCATACATTTTTATGTACAGACACAGATGTGTCTGTACATATTGCCATCACCTGCGTCTGTCGTCGCCGATGGCGATGGCGATGGCGATGGCGATGGCGATGCCGGCGCCGTGCACTTTCCTTGTAAACACGATAAGTGGAGGGCAGTTTTACTTTTTGGCTTTATATTTACAGAGCTGATGAATATTCATAAAACGCAGGTCAAGTTCGAAAATCGGCATGATCGGGCCATTATTGTAGAAGTTATGCTGTTTTTTCACTTTTCAGCATATTTTTCACATTTCCTCAGATTCAATTCTTAGGCATGTTAACAGTCTCATTATTAAACTAATAAGATACGTAAAAGTGTTTGTTTGACATTTCCTGCATCTTTACAACATTGTTAGTTGATTTTGTAAAAATGATGGTAAACTTGTTATCGTGTATTGTGTAATAAAGTTTCAAAAATGGAAATAAACTCATATCATTGCAGTTTGTCAGATTGAATTATTCACTATGTTCAGAATCTCAGAATGGAAGAAATTAGACATTTAACACTGCTCTGTTAATATTTTTCCCATCTCATCAATTTCCTTAGTTGATAATATAAAAATGGCAGTAAACTGTTAATTTTGTTTTACGTTAAAAATTGTTAAAAATGGAAAAAAAAACATATCAGAACAGTGCTGTCTTGTTTACATTTTGGCATTTTCAAGTTGTGACTTTGAAGTTCCATGGGCCTGAAGACCTTTGCTAGTCACATTTTCTGAATATCCATGATACTAATATTTTATTATTAAAATTAGGTCATCATGCTGTTAAACATTATGTAATATTGCATCAAAATTTGAAAAAAACCTATTTTGGGCACTGCTCCCATGATGACCATTTAAGAAAAACCATGTCACTTACTGTTCTCAAACAGTTCAGTAAATATATATAGATGTGTCTGTACATATTGCCATCACCTGCGTCTGTCGACGCCGTCACCGTCGTGCACTTTCCTTGTAAACACAATAAGTGGAAGGCAGTTTTACTTTTTGGCTTTATATTTACAGAGCTGATGAATATTCATAAAATGCAGGTCAAGTTCGAAAATCAGCATGATCGGGCCATTATTGTAGAAGTTATGCTGTTTTTTCACTTTTTAGCATATATGCAACACTGTAAACACATTTCAACGAAAACCGATAGGCCTGTTGTCATGAAACTCACAGGAAAAATTGATCTTACTAAAACGCAGGTCAAGTTCGAAAATTGGCATGATCGGGCCACTATTTTAGTAGTTATGCTTTTTTTTCTTTTTTCAGCATATATGCAACACTGTAAACACAATATAAGAAAAACAGATAGGCCAATTGTCATTAAACTCACAGGAGTGGTCAATCCTGCTAAAACGCAGGTCAAGTTCGAAAATCAGGATGATCGGGCCACTATTGTAGAAGTTATGCTTTTTTCTTTCACTTTTCAACATATATGCAACACTGTAAACACATTTCAAGGAAAACCGATAGGCCTGTTGTCGTGAAACTCTCAGGAGTAATCGATCTTACTAAAACGGAGGTCAAGTTCGAAAATTGGCATGCAGCCTGAGTTGGAAAAGCAGTCTAATTGGCTTCTTTTTCTGGAAGTTATACATTTTCAAAGTGTGAACTTGAACTCTCATGGGCCTGAAGCCTTATGCTTGTTACACATTTTACTTTCATTGGTATTACCTGTTGAGCATAATTAAAATTTGATGTTGAATTTACAGTTTAACATAATGTACTTTTGCATCAGAATTGACAGTAGCCTATTTTGTGCATAGTTATTTCCTGCTTTTTGTCTGTACATTTGACAGCTTTGCTGCCTTGTTGTTAATTTGTGTTCACAGATATGCTGATCAACTCTCTTGCAGGTCATCACAGATTTCCATGCATGACATATCAGATGATGACGATGATATGAACACATTTAGGTCTAATTCACACAAAGTAAATAGTGCATCAGCCAAGAGAAAGGGCAAGGGAGTAGCATTCAGTGATGACAGCGATGAGGACTTTCCAACGATGCCAACAAAGAGGCGTAGGTAGTGACAGGATTCTTGGCAAAAGTTGATCATCTTATTTAGCAACCCAGCCAGCCTCAGCAATTGTAAATGTTGAATTGGACTATTGGGAACATAGAGAAGCACAGGGGAGGTGAAAAATTATACCCTTTGCAGCCATCTCCTCCCCACTCCACTTCTCTTTGACTCAGAAGTTCAGACGGAAGGACCCAATACTCATGGCCAATCAATAATTGCTGCAAAAATAGTGCACCTCATCAGCCCTGGCTGGAAAATCATTATCCTATTGTCCACAGGATGGGTGTCAAACTTGGATTAAAAGGACCACAACCAGCTGGGTGCTGGCATTTTCAAGGTCACAGATGATTTATGCACAAAACAGAATGGTGCTTGTAATTTGTCATTTATGATGTCTTCTTTTATATTATCATTAAAGGAGGTTTTAATTGTATTATTTTATAGTTTACTGGTGTCTGGGTTTCAGAGCAGACACAGGCCAGCTTCTCCATTTTCATATTTCCATATGTGCTTCCTTGTCATGTTTGAATTTAGGTGGCATTTGATTGAAGTTTACCACACCAGTCAAGAGTATTAACTGCCTCTATAGAATACACTTGCTACCCATGCATTCTTCAGAAATAATACACTAGTACACTGTTTTCATACTTTTACTTTATTAAGTATGTGAAACCACAATATGATGTACAAACTAGGCAAGTCACACTTCTCTAGGTACCTTGTTGTTTGCAAACCTTGGTACATCTCCATATCAAATTGGTGTCCAAAGAAACTTCTTAAAAATTAAAAAAGTAGGAAATTGCTCTAGATGCATGCTGAGCAGAATGAGGAAAAATTATAAATGGCTAGCAAATTTTTTCAACATATGGTTGTAAATATGCTAGAGGATTGGCAAGAAAAAAGGAACATCTCATCCATGTATTTTTATTTTGCTCAGTATAATAGTATTATGTTTTCACTTCATGCAAAATGTACAAAAAACCAAAATAGAAAAATTGGTTTTATGCCTTTTATGATATGTTATGCAATATTATTGCAAGTTTAATTAACAACAATAAAAGTTGGGATTATTCCATATCGTGTGTATCGTTGCTGTCTCATTGCTGTGATAAAGTAACTTCGTGTCACATGTATATGACATGAAATAGCATATATCTCAATTTTATAGATAGTATGTTCATACGTATACCCACAAAATCTATCAGAATTAGAGGTAAAAAGAAACATCTTGCTATATATCTTCATTTGAAAATTCTTGATTTGTGGTAGCTCTTGCCACTGTCTTTGAAAATTCTCAAAATAACTAGTGCTGATGGTTGTTCAGCAGGCCAGTAGGTTTAAGAATATCGCATTGGCTCGTCTTGTCATAGGTGGCGCGAGTAGTATCTCTCGGGCGGTTCCCCTTATATTTTACCAAGATATAACTTACCATATAACTTTATAAGATTGTGACTCACAATATGAAACAAAAATACCATAGTAGATCCATTATTTACTTAATTAAATTTTAACGTACTGGTGATCTTAAATTATTCAGTGCGGGGCAGCATAACACATCGTCACATGACGCGACGAAGATGTAACCAAAAATGGCGTTATTCCACAAACTTTTTCCCAGTCGAAACAAACAGAGAAACAAAGGCTGTTGTCGCAGAGATCAACATTCGGAGTCCCCCAAAAAGTAAGTCAGTCTGGCTTTGAAGCTCAGATTTTCCTTCATTCAGGTGTAGTTTACAGACCGATCAGCCGCTGTGGCATCACATGACTGTTTGTGTTGTGTTTACTCACCGTGATTACAATATACAGTGGTCATGTGCTTCTCAGTCGTGTGACACCTGCTCTAATCTAGCTGGGTGTCCCTCAGTCCAGAATGAAGTTCCCAGACCGATCGCCGGCAGTTTTAATGATAAAACACGGATTGGAACAATGTTTATTGCGCTGGGAAGACATGAGGGAGAACAGAGCTATTGGAAAGCACCGCGGCAGGGCCAGAGTGAGCCATCTGCCTTCAGAAGGGTAAATTT
Source organism: Lingula anatina (assembly GCF_051362555.1). Lineage (NCBI taxonomy): Eukaryota > Metazoa > Brachiopoda > Lingulata > Lingulida > Lingulidae > Lingula > Lingula anatina. Next base: position 33,390,563 of record NC_141768.1, read on the forward strand.
ACTTGTCCATGGTTCATTGACTTGTGATATTGGAATGGTTAAATTTGATAGTTATTTACTGCCTTATAATGGTTTGGTATTGGAATTCAAATATTACACATGGTTTTAATGTTATTATTTTTTTTAAAAAAATATTTCAACAAAGAGTTTTAGTGTATGTAATACCTCTGTTACAGCAAAGAATTACTTTGGGGTCAGGGGTGATACTTGAAATATCTTTTATCTCCCAGGAACTATTTGTGTTATGAATGGCATGCAGTTTTTTTAAAATAAGAAATGATATATTTTAAGGATTTATTTGATGCTCATGATATTAGATACCAACTTTGGTAACTGTTACCTTTTAAAACATTCTTCTACCATCTTTTGACCCTCTTTGATGTTAAAATGTAGTTTAAAAAAGTGGCTTCTTTGCAAACTATATACTTTTTTCTGATAATAGGCAACTTCATAAAACACATGGACTTCTGAAGTTCAGCACAGATTCTAAGTTATATACGATGGCTGATGCATTATATTTGCTTTGTAGATGGAGAGGTCCAAGTTTGAAAGAAGAGCAGGTCCGTCTTGTGATTTACCGTGATCATGACATTAAAGGAAGGCAGCTGGTATACGATTCTGTTGCAGTCACGCGGATAGAACCTGGCAAGGTAAACCAGCATTTAACATATATTATTCATGGATATAAGGCAGGTGATATTTCTACAGGGCCAAATTGAATTAAAATTATGTGGAGTATTTCCTAGAAATCTGGTATCAAAATTGCTCTTCAACTTATATTTTTAATATCTTTCCTTTCAAAAACATGATATTGTAAGGAATATACCAAACCTCTTTTGATCAAGCTGCTATTTAGAATTGTCATCATCATTACAATATAATTGTGGTAGAAAGTTTGGGGATGTATGAAGCATTTATGGTGCTCATGAACAATTCTTGCTTGAAGAACACTATATCTCGATTTTTACCTGATTTCTTGCAATGAAAACATTACTATTGTCCCTTAAATTTGATTTTTCTGTTCTTTGAAGGATTCCAAACAGCCAAAGAAATGTTGCAAGACGGAACAAAATGTTTCACAATTAACAGACAGCTGTGATGGTCTGAATGAATGGCAGTGTAGACAGGGGCCAAAGTACCAGGTAAATGGTGGCATTCATGATAAATAAAAAGTAGTCTGTGCCATAAACATTTCAGTTTACTGGTCATTTGGGCCACCACTTTTATAAAAATTGCTGGCCCAAACTGTGATTTCCGGTTTTGTATAAAAATTTCAATAAAAATGGACATGTCCCCTATTGCATTAATATCCAAATAACAAGATCTTGATTTTGTCAAACTTTAAAAAAAAAATTCTTTAGAATCATCATGTAACAGTTACATTAAAAAAGAAAAAAAAAGAAACTAGATCAAATGAAAAGCTCCTTGAAAAACTTATTTAAAAAATTCAAATGGTATCTCAGAGGACACTAAATTCACTCTTGTTGAAAAAGTTTGTCATGTCGTGGTCCTCAAACAAGTGGTCGCAGACTGTAAAAGGAATAGATTTATTACCAAATCTGAGGATGGAAAACATTGGCCCAGATTATTGTAGAGCTTATTGAAGAACAAATTCTCCAGTGCTATATGCAAAAATCGTGCCTTTAATATGGAGATTGAATGTTATTTTTTTCCAGTTTGAGAAGCGAGGTTCTGATGCCAAGCTCCTTGGTGAAATGATGTATGGCTCTGTACCTATGACCAGCAAAGGGACTGCATTCAAAGTACACTGTATAAGGTTAGTTTTATTAAATAATGTATCAATCTTGAATTTTTTTTAATGGGCAAACTGAATTTATCTATGCCAATCAGAAGAAGGATGCTCAATTTTATCAGAAATGAATCTTTTTACTCATTGAAAATATGAAAGGTGTCAGTTCCGTTAGCTTTGTCATCCATCTATGAATGTTTTGTGCAAATACTGAGTCATCTAGGTTTCATCTACAATTTTGTTTCGTATCTTTAAGGTCATTGCTATCTATTTGACAGCTTTTTATATTTAAGATAAAATGTTTCAGTTAGTAGGTCAGTTTATCACAGTATATACATATTAGCTATATGTCAACTAAACATCTGTTAATTCTTTGCTGCGTGCTCTTAAGTATTGTAGTTCTGTGGAAATATTTCTTAAAATGTACGTCCTTGTTTAGATTTAAAAACAATATGTGTAGTGTGATTAAACTTTGGATGCATAAGGTGATGTATGTGAAATCTAAAAAATGTAAACAAATTTATTTACAACTCGCCTTTTTCAGACTACCACCACAATTGATGGTGACAAAAGTGTTTATAGAACCAAAAACAAACAGGGATTCCAGTGGGTAAGTAACCCCTTTCTGGGTACAGAAAACATTTACCCTTGTATCGGTATCCCTATCTGATAAATTGTCAATCTTTTATCTTCATATCAAATTGATAAAAGGTCGTCTATACCTGCCTTACACATGTGTCTTTATATATGTTACATACATATAATGTGAGATGTGTCTGGAAGCTAATCAAACATTTGTCAGAAAAAAATATCAAACAACAAACTGCATGCTTTCCCTTTCTAATTTAGTGCACTTGTCTACCTTTTTGTACATGTATCTATATGCATGGTTGAAAATATTACTTTTGTAATGCCCTTCAGTCTTTTTGTTGTGGTGTTCTTATTGGCCCCTATGTCTTTAAAGTGGGTACTTTTGATATACCTAATGAGCTTGGGTTGGAGTGTGGGGGGGGGGGGGGGTGAATCACATGGAGCAAGATAATTGAATAAGGAGGTTGCTTCAGTATTCATTATCATAGCTCTCTTGATGGCTCCCGAGATTCTGTTTCATAATCGTTTTCATTCAAATTTTTCCCACAGTCTTCTCATGGACAATGATGATTCCTGCAGTCTGACAAGCTCTACATCAGAATACCTAGCATCTGGTCATGAGGGGCAATCATTGGGTGAGTATCAGAACATGTCCAGTCCAATAATGGCAGCATAGCTTAGTGCAATGCTATCTCAGCAGACTATGTACTATGTGGGCATGACACCTGACTTATATCATGTATACAGTGGCAGTGGGCAGGGGAAGGATGACGCTGATGTTGGCTAGTTGTATTTTTTATTCTGAATGAAGGGCTGGTAGAGGACAGATGTCAAAAGTGACAGCATTATTTTGGGTATTTTGGGTTTGAATATCTTAAGTTTCAGAGTGAAGGGGCGAGTTCTTTGTATTATTATTATTATTGTGTACGAAATAATGGATGAGGTAGTTGAGGTAGTTTTGATTGGTTTCAAATGATGTTATCATGTTGTCAGGCTTTTAGAGATAAAATAGACCAGTTAATTGCAATGCTGCCACATACTTCTTGTGACTAGCATGCAGTGACCACGACACGTGTCACTCAGTTAAGCCTACTGTGACCAGAGATAACTAGATTATATGCTATGTCATGCATATGTGTGTGTGTGTGGTTGGTGACAAGTTTGCCTTGTAACTCATTAACCTGTGGAGTTATGGGAGGTCTTACTTGTGAAAGTGACATGTACAAGTTACTGTAGTTTTTTTTTTTGAGGGTACATTTAAATGTTTTCTGAAATGTATATGCGTACATATATTACCTGCCGTGATAAAGGGGTGTGCGTGTTTGTGTGTGCGTTTGCATGCTTGCAGTCTTGCAGAGATAGTTTGAAAATGTATTATGTTTATTTTCGTTGTTTTAGTTCATATGGAAGTGCAGTTCAGATATGTATTGATTGCTTTATTGAGTGTATTAAGTTTTTTTACGAAAGCAGGACAGAATCAGCTGTCAATTGAATATTGACCTCAGTGATAGAAGGCGTTGCTGATGATTGCATGTGACATGCACAGTTCCGGCGACTGAACAGATTTTAAAAAATTGATATGGGGGAAATTACGTGATATCAAGATTAAATTGTCATATTATTATTAAACTGATTAAGCTGTGCCAGAAATGATAACCCTGTAATTAAATATTTGTGAATATGAGTGCACGTGTTTTAGGATATGATGTAATTAATTAGTCTAACTTAAACAGTGGGCTTTTGTTGTATAGTTTGTAGTGGGAATTTCAATGTGGTAGGTAAGAAAAAAATATTCATAATGTAGGATAGTTTTTTTTAAATTGTGTTAGGTGTGAGATATAACACTGGATTGTGTTCTTTACAGCACGCAGTATCCCCGTGGCCGTGCCCTCTCCTCCTGCTGTGTCTGCTAATGAAGAGGATAGTGGTTTTGCAGCTTCATCTCTAGGTGGGTGTTCCCTGTACTTAACTGGATATTACATCTTTTTATTTAAGTGTGCATCGCACAAAAGAAAATACTTTAAAAGGTATATATTCAAAAAGAAATCTGAGAATTGATGTCAGTCATGGTTTCTGTTTATATGTTCTTTGTTGTAATTAAGTTTTCTAATATGAATTGTTTTCCTTTATTTAGCTTCCAGTGATGGGTGGGTGACCCCTTTTCCATCTCCAGGCAGCAACTCTAGTCTCAACTCTAACAGCTATAACAGCATGCACAAACGCTGGATGCGTGCACAGAGCATGCGGCTTGACTATGGACTCTTGCGCAGGCACTCTGGGGAATTCACTGCACAGCTGAATGAAGTGAGTTATTATTCTGCCAATATTTAAGGCTGATTTACTTATACATACTGGGCGTAATTCAATGTTCTATCAGATGAAATAACATCATTTTGATATGTTTTTAGATGATTGTTAAAATGTGATAAGGTTTCCAAATTTTTCATAATTTTACACTATAGATAAAAAAATACAATATCAGGTACATGATTGCATTTCATTTACAGGGTTCACTTCCAACATCAAGAAGAAAAGCTAAGCTGGGCATGGCAGTTGTGTTCAACCTGACTGGGCAGGAAGAAGAGATTATGTAAGTAACTGTCATGTCTTAAATGTACTCTGAAGTAAAAAATCAATGTACTATGTCCAATATTTAATGCTCTACCTCTCAAATTTCCAGGCAGTTCCAGAGTTTCTTTTTCTCCCACATAGCACTGTTAGAAGGGAATGTCAACAAGCTCAAGGCTGCTGTGGAGAGAGCGTGTATGGATAAAAGGAACTTTGTGCACTTGGTCTATGAGGTGAGTGGATTTGGATCTTGTAAAAGGTAGGGGAGTTACTGTTTAAAAATTGACTCCTGTTTATTTAGTCAGTGTATAAGATTATGATTATCAGTAGGAGTAATGCCTTCTTTTGGATGTTAGAATAATATGATAAGATAGAATACAACACAATACAACATATTAATATAATATAACATAAGATAACATAACATAATAGTTGTCCATTTGTGCGTATCTGAGCAGACAAATAAATTATTAGATGCTTGTTGCTAACCACATATTTGATTTTTTTCTAGGCCTTTGCTACTTTCCGTCAAGAGATTTTAGACTTGTACACAGCACCTAGAATTTGTGAGCCTGTCTGGCTAACAATGATGGCAACCAACAGTTACAGACATGCAATCCTTAGTCAGAAATTCCTTGGAGAGTTCATGTCACTGGTGGAGAAATATGACACAAAGAATACTAGTTTGTGAGTAATGAATTTTTGGCTAAAAATATATTGTAATTTTAGCTTGTGTACATGCGTGCTTGCATCTGTGTTGTTTTGAACAAGACAAAGTTTATTTGATTTATAGATTTTATTTGTCAAAAAGTAAACAAAATCACAAAAACATGTCTACTTAGTTGTGGAGATATAAGAATAAACTGTACGTAGACTTATGTGTGTCTTGTTTCAGTTTCCTAAGCAGTCTTATCACTGCTGTTTTAACTCATCACCTTGCCTGGGTCCCTACAGTGACGCCTGCTGGGGCAACTCCATCCAGAACATATCTAGACAAACATTCTGCTAAATGGGTAAGGTTTAAACTTCTCTGATGTGAAATCTAATGCATGTGAAATTGGAGTACTTAAAACTTAAACACTGACACAAACAATATTCTTGTTGGAAAAATGTAGGCACCGAAACTCACCACAAATTGATAATTAGAAATCACAGTAATTTTTGACAGGCTCTTTGAACCAACAATATTCTTGCTCTGTGACATGTAAGTACTGCCTTTTTTTTCAGTTGGACACCCTGGCCAGAACCCATCCTTACAATCCTCTCTGGGCACAGTTAGGGTAAGCGTTTGTCAGTTCTGCTTAGTCTATGAATTACTGAGATCTCATACTACAGCTGCTTTTCTGTTCATTTACCTTGCACGATCAGTGTTGATGGTTGTTCATCTCAGCAGGTTTTTTTTTTTAATTTAGAAAATTTAATCAAAATATGAATTGCTTTAAGTGATTTCATATGAATTTGAGATTCATTGTTGTAATTTATTCAATATTTTTGGCTATCATGTTCTCCACTCTGTTAAAAAATTATTTTAATGTGTTCACTTTATTTCTCTGACTGAGGGACAAATATGAATTTCTTCAGGGATTTATATGGTGCCATTGGTTTCCCACTCAAGCTAGCCAGGACTATAGTAGTAGGCAAGAAAGCAGATTTGGTCCGTAAATTGTTATTTGTCCTGACCTACTTCATACGCTGCAGTGAGGTCCATGAGAGTGGGGAGCACAGCTGGGAACCCCTTGAGGTGGATTTTGTGGACATTGAAGAGGGCAGTACCTCACAAACTGAACACCAGAGGGAGTTAGAGTGCAGATCCCCTGGTTTGCAAGACAGGTCAGTACATGAGACTGAGCCAGTGCCAAGACTTCATGGTGATCTATGTTTACAGCTGGATTCATTAGACAGTGCTGTGTTCACAAGTTTTGACTCCACATTAAGTTCAGAACCTTCTGTAAGAGGGAGGCATCCAGAGCTGGCACTTTTCAACAGACAGCACAGTTCTAAGATTGAAGATGTAGCTGATGAATGTTCTAGTCTAGATTTCAGTTTGGGTTCACTTTCAAGTCTGCCACTGACTGAACAGACAGAGGCAGTAAGTAATTTTAATGAATTAGTAAGAGAGGGAGAAGAGAAAAGTGCCAGCATAGCACAAGGGAAAGCACCTTCTCTGTCTCACCATAGTGACATGTCAGAGATACAGAAGATTGAGAAAAAACAACACATGTCATTCAGCAGTGCCAAAACAAACTTAAACACAGAAAGAACCCATTCTGATGTCTTCAGTAGTAGGATGTTAAACAATGAGAAGAATGCAGCTACAAGAAAGGAACTCGGGGATAAAACATCAGTTACAATCATTGATGCCAACAGAAGGACAGTATCATTAACAGACAAAGATGCTCAGGATAATAAAATACCTAGCAGCAGTCAGGTTCCAGTGCTTTTTCATGAGCGCAGCCATTCAGACAGCTCCAACAACAGCAGTACCTCCCAGGCCTCTACTTGCCAGCTGGCAGTCGATTCAATCCAAGAACCAGCTGTGGAAAGAATTAGGCACGTGGGACGTTCAGTGTCAGATTTGAAATTAGATGACCGTCAGACTATTAACAATGCTGGCTTGTTTAAGTCTAAATCATCAGAAATGTGCGCTGAATACAAAGAGCATGTTGGAACTTCGGATGCCTCATGTAAAGCTGCACAGCTTCCACAGCAGCATCTTTTGACTTCTTGTAAGGCCTGTATTCGTAACAATCAGCTGTCACCCACTGTGGCCCTGCAGTGTCAACACCATGGAAAGCATGTGTACTTCAGGCAGCCCTCCATGGACAGCAGTACCATGTTTGATGAATACTTTCTGGGTGACAGTGAAGTGAAAACCATTGACGAGCTTGAGGTTAGAGATCGCCTTGCCAAAGCTGATACAACTAATCACAGGACTTCAATAGACTCTGCATATGAGGAAGAACATGGGAAAATATCACTTGTTGAGAAAGACTCCAAATTGGAGCACACCAAGGGAATACAAAGTAGGCCCAACCGCCCAAGTAAATTGGTCATAAATAAAAATAATACAGCTGAAGCAGAACCGGGACATGAGCGATCTCGCCATGACAGTTTTAACTCCAGCAGTAAAATGGAATTTCTGCGTAGTGATAGCTTCAGTGCTGGAAGTAAAAGTGATGGTGCTCGCCGTGACAGTGTGAGCAGTAAGGGGAGCACTCCAGCCAGGTGCAGGTCTGTTACGCCCACAGAGCTAGGTCGTAGACGTCACCAGTCCGAACTGAGCACGGCATCATCTCTACATGATGCTCTGGAGTACTTTGAGAGTCTGAAAGAGCTGCCATTACCAAGGTGAGCTTTAAATATCAGTATACATGTTAAGTAGGTTGCAGGCCTACATGTTTCAAGTAATTAGAAGACAGTCTTTGTAATCTCATTTATGTGAAAGAAACCAGTAGGAACTTAAGAACTTACAAATATATCATAGATTGAATATATTACATATTTTTTATTATCTATTTATATTTTTAGAAATTTGCAGATAATTAATCAGAGGTAAAAGAAAGTGTTTGGTTTGGATTGATAAATCATTGTATTTGATATTTTTCAGCTTTACAAGCTGTCCCCAGGTGATAGAGAACAAGCTGTATGACAGTAACTTTGGCCACTCTCTGCTGGGCGGATACAGTGACCACTATGTCTCTGACTTTGTGCTTCACGGCACCAGTGACACCAGCTTTTTAAAGCGCCTCAGAAAAGATTTGGTCATGACTGAGCAGGTAATGTGATTCATTGGAACACGACAAACTCAGTTTTGTTGCTAGCTTTAGAAAGGTGCTTGATTTTGATAGGTTAGAAAATCGGTTGAATTAACATGAGCATGGTTTCAGCCCATGTCACATAACAGTTGACTTAAACATACATTATATTTTATTTTAAAAAAATATTCATAGTTCTAATGTATTAAAGACTCCTGTGTTCAGAAGTTATTGTACTGGATTTTTTTTTTCTGCAGAAAAAGAAATAACATATTTTCTTTTTTGTGTGTTTCAGTATTCTATATTGGATGAGCCAGTGGCAGAAGCTGTGTCCATAGTAGCTGACACATCTAACTGGTAAGGTTTATAGTTTTGTATTTCAGTGTTTTGAAAATGTAATTTATGGAGTTACTGGCCTAGTATGTATTTCGATTGAGTTTTTCGATTTGTTTCTGTAAAACTTTTTCCCATATCCCTTACCGTTTTCTTATTCCTTAAGTCTTTTGATGCCATTTATTTATCTCCTTTTCTGTCTCTTGTTCATTCATCATATCTTCTTTTATAATTTGTTTCACCTACACAATATAATACTTCTTATTCTATTTCATTTCATTCATCATAGGTCTGTGGAGATTGTTTCATCCCGCAACAAGTCAGAGTTTGGTGAGGTGGTCAACCCAGCTCCATTGGTTTGCAATATGGTGGAGTCTGTACAGAATCTATGGAGACTCAGGATGGCACCAGAATTTGTACGTAGATACGTTGTTCAGTTACTATCTCATTATTTTATCTAATGTGGTCCTTCTCCGGTCATGTTGGTGCATCTGGGCCCAAAAACAAGGGTCATATTTCAAAGTTTTATCTTGCAGTTGTGTAAACACACTTATCTAATACTCTTTTTAAAGTGTGTCACCTATGTCTGTTGAATGTGGCCTACAAATGCGATCATGACATGTTGCTAGTACACCAGAAAACTGTGTTACACACCTCGTTACACTATAGATGTTTCCAGTATTTGTTGCTGAAAAACAGCAAAGTGACAATATCAAAACCCTTTTTTATTTTGCAGTGTTTGATGCATATGGAGGATCGACTTCAAGAGATTTATTTTAAGAGTGGCATCTTGGCAGAGTATTTGCAATGTGAAAAGATTGGCAGCAACAAGGAAATATGCTCACTACTTGGGTATGAACTTTTGTAGAATATTGCTTTATTTCATAGTCTTTTTAGATATTTGGCTTTAATGAAATGGTCATTCCTAATGCATTTTTGATTGATCCAAATAAAAGATTACTTCTCAGTGAAGGCAATTTTTTTGTTGAAAAAAGAATGGCAATTTGATGAAAAAAAAATTATTATTGACTTGTAATCAAGGAAATCATTTTTTGGCATTGTAAAACATTCTTGTTTGAGCTCATAATAGTTTATACATTTAATGTTATACATATGAAATAACTATTCTTTACTTTTTCAGGGTTGATGTCAGTGACCTACCACTGCTTATGGCTGTTGCTGGAATTCACTCCCCAAACCAAGGACTGGGATTGGTCTCCTAGAAACTTACATCCACCAGCCTGGCATTGGTCTCCTAGAAACCTGCACCCACCAGCCTGGGATTGGGACTAGTTCCTTAGGACCCTACACCCACCAGCCTGGGATTGGTCTCCTAGAAACCTATACCCATCAGCCTTGGACTGGGACTAGTTTCTTAGGACCCTACACCCACCAGCCTGGGATTGGGACTAGTTTCCTGGGACGTTACACTCCCCAACCAGGGATTGAGAACAGAGCAATTCAGTTTGCACCAATCATCATGCATAATGTGACATGCCATCAGTTTGTTTTGTCAAAGACAAGATGACAGTGACCATTGCTCCCAGAGAAATAATCATTTTATCATTTTATCAGGCTCAAGTTTTGATGAATTGGTGAAAATTTTAACAGAGAACAGTCTGTATGATGAAAGTTAATATGCTGTCAAGTTTTGAAAAACTGATGGACATTTTGCTCATTTTACATATTTTTGCTGGGATCCCAGGACCCTGAATGTTTAGAATAAAAACAGTTCAGTTCCAGGAATATCTTTTGAATGAAATGTGTTAACAGGCATGTTTAAAAAAACTTGGCTGTATTTGTTCCATGACATTTATGTTCATTTATAAGCTGAAGATGGTCTTCTGACTGTGATATCTTGAACCTTTATCATTATGCTATATCATGTTAAAGCCTTCACAAGTTATCATATGGGTAACTTTTTATAGTTACATGAATAAGGCAGCAGATAAGTTTGCAGGTAAGTCCAAGTTTTAAGTATAGCTCCTGTTACATTCAAAAGTTACTTGATGCTATTCAAGGCTGTTAGTACTTATCAAATAGACTTAGTTTTGAATCATTAGATCAGTGCAAGAAATCCCATCCTCAAGAATGATGCAATTTTACCATTTCATTGGAGGCCTTCAAAAAATTGAAGCCCCTGAATGTCTTGTAAAATGAAATATGATTTTAACTTTTTAATTTATGACCATTAAAATATTGTTGTATTGTACTAACTTATTATAATTATTCGAATTTAGACATTTATGGTAGAAGAGGTACAATTTATGAGCTTCCCACTTTTTGATCTGTCATGGCTCAGTGTTGGTCTATGCACATAATTTGTTTTGGTTATATGGCTTAAATTTCTACCAAACTATATTAAAGGATGAAATATTTATTAGATTTCTTTAGCCAAACTGAAATAATTGTGTCATTAATGAAAATTATTGATGCCAGCATGGTAATACGTGATTTTTGAGCTGTTTATGTCTTAGGCAGAGTATATTTATTGTTGTACAGATACTGTGTTCATATATTGTGCAATAGATGGTGCTTCTTCCCTTGTCCTATATTATTATAGGATAATACAGTGGGTAACGTTAGAATTATTTATAATAAATTACTTTGCATTTTTCAATGACCCAAGTTGTTGGTGTACTGTTGGTTTTGTTTTCGAGTTATTAAGTGGGAAATGGGCAAGTTGCTCTTCCCAACCAGGCATTGTTTATACAGATGTGACACAATGTAAACTTCATACACAGACCCACACTATTCAGTCAGAACACCACAAATTTCTCAACTTGCAAAGCCCCACTGTTAAAAACATACGTATTCATGAAAATTGGCATCCTTAAAATTTTGCTACTGGTAGATTTTTTTTTTTTTTTTTTTTTGAAAAATTTCTAGAACTTGGTCTTTGCCTTGGCATCTACCCTTGGTCTTAAAAAAATAAGCAACGTATTGTCATATATAGTATATATTTTATTTCAGCCCAAAGGCCCATAAAGTATGTGATTCCTGGTTACATCGAGATTCTCCTGCATCACTGCAGCGGTAGGAGTATGATACATCAAGTTCATAAATTTGGACTAAATTTGTATATAATATTTACAACACAACCATGATTCCATGCAAATTTGTGTAAATTTTAGGTATTTGTTTAGTTATAAAATGTTTTGTCCTAGTTAATACTTTGGGTTTCAAAGCTCACACAAGTGAAGATACATTCCCAAAGACTGCCCTCAAAGCACCTTCAATAGCATCTAAAAAGCAACAAATCCTTGCACTAGTAAATGCATACAGCAGTTCTGTGGATTTTCGATCACATTCTCCTAGTTTATATACACAATTGCTTCATTAATTTGTGAGAAAATATATCGTCAGAACAATAAACAAACATTCACCAACACAAACCTCTTGTTACACAAGTTATTTTTGCTGATAATGAATCACTCATTCACCCAAATGTACACGTCACTTTGTTTACATAGCAATGATAATACACACTAACAACTGTGTAAAACCTCTTAGACAAATAATGCATCTGTATAAAAGAGAAAAATCTGATATGTTTTACATCTTAAAAGATGTTTATATATAAACAAAAAACACACCTTAACAGTGACAACCATTGTTATCCAGGATACAGATTTGCACAATATATCAAATGTAGCAGTGCCAGCAGCCACTTAGTTAAGATATAAATTATATTCTGAACCCCTATATATCATGTCACATATCTTTCTAATATCTACATTACATTATTAAGCACTTGACACCCTCAATTTTGAAGAAAAACTATATCTTATTTTGCACTGCTGGTTCATAGTCGGCGGAAGCAAATACTTCAAAGATGATGATCAATTACCATCCTTTTCTTGATAAAAAAAAAGCTTTATTAAGTCAGAGACTCAAATACTACTGAAATATCTTTTGTGTGGTACGGATTTGATGAGATCACTTTATAAAGAGATTACTGCGGCCATTACGTTTTTGGTTGAAACTGAGCCATGTAATAACTACAGTGGTGACAGTATGTTTGCCCTTCAACCACCTGTCTCATATTACACAAGTTACACACAAGAGCATTGTCTGCAGGAGCATCAATCATTTCAAAACTATCCACAGAATCGTCATCGAAATCATCCTCGTCACAGTTCTCCATAGCGTCTTCTATCCCCCCATTGACAGGGGCCCCTCTGCTGTTAGCCTCGCGCCTCTGAAGGGTCTGATGTAGCACGTGCATAAACTTATCGTAGCTTTCCTCACTTTCATCAGGATCGCCAATGAGAATTATGTTTTCGGAAAACGTGACACTTTTCTTCCTCTGTGCCCTTGACCCTGTTGAACGTCTGCGCTGTGAGGGTCCCTTATTTGATGTGGAATTTGATGTCTTGGATGCATCGACCAAACCTGTGTTTAATGTTTCAAACTTAGTTGCTAAGTCTTTCACTCCCAACTGATCCAAATCAAGTAGTCCATTTTGTAAAGAGCTTGGATCTGACCTCTGTCGGCTGTGTTTGATTTCCAAAGGCTTTTCAACAAAAATGTACGAGTCATCCCTAGTGTGGAGGCCATTTTGTTTTGGTCCATTTGTGACATTGGTTTCTGGGTAGGGTGGTAGTGGCAGATCATCTACTGATGGTGCCAACATGTTCTTGGAACCATTTGTTGCCTTAACATCAACCTGTAAAAATAAAACTTATTCAATATTTTCTGGTTTTTACACATCCATTATATATGTATAACCTGCATTACGTAAAAGTTACCATTAAAACTGTAATATGAACAAACTAAATGAATGACTTATAGGACATTTTTTTCTGATTTTCTGATAAAATACTAACTGCAATATCTAATGCTTTGGGTTTTTATGGAGAAGTGAACAAATCCAATATTTGAGAAAAACCTTCTTACCTTATGTTCTTTTGTTTGAGCCCCCAAGACTGTACAGCAAAGAGGGAAATGAAAAAACAAAACATGGATTAGACCAATGTCAATTTCATAAAGATTGTCTGTTAATAAAATTTTGTAACTGCATGATATCTAGACTGAAAAATCTAATTGGTCTGCTTTTTTTTTTTTGTACAGAGAGAAAATTCACCCATGCATTTTATACAGAGCCATCATAGCTTGCTGCTTACTGCACTTACACAAATTTTTCATTTCTCCAGTCTGCAACCTACCTTTGTTCTGTGTATTCTGGACAGGTTTGGGACTGCTAAGGACCGAGTCCTTCCTGACTGGAGGTGGTGGTGGAACCTTCTTCCCTGCAGGCTTCACTGGAGCAGGTTTGATGTTTGCAGCCTGCCACTGCTGCTGACTCTGAAATAGCTGCAGGTTCTGCTGCTCCAGTTGCCGCAACTTACTGGGAATTCCTTGGCCATTAATCACTGGACCATTGGACATTTCTGGTCCACTAGGTATCTGACCACTAGAGTTTGTAGGGCCATTCATCATAGCTTGACCACTAGGTCTAGTTGGACCACTGATCTTCTTAATCTGACCAGCAGTGTTGTTAGCATCAGGCTGGACTCTAGGCACAGCATAATGACTTTCCTTAAAATCTAACTTCGAACCCTGATGGGGGTGCTGGGAGGGTCCCTGGGGTACACCTTGGGGATGCTGACCCTGTGGTACCTTAACTCCCTGTGTTGGTCCCTGTTGGAGTGGATTATGATTTGGAATGATGGGGCGAGAGTTTGGCACAGCGTAAATCTTCTCAGGAGCATGCCTTGGTATTCTGGTAGATTGTTGCTGTGGTGGGAGGGTGGATGATGATGGCTGTGGTGGTACTACTGACTGTGGTTGCCTCAACTGTGAAACTGGAGGCTGTACTTGTGGATGTCTTGACTGCTGCTGTTGACGTTTATTATTGACAGGAGGCTGCTGGTGCTGTATGGACTGGGGATACTGCATTTGTTGTGTTGCTACAGGTGGAGCAAGCTGTTTCCCCTGCGTCTGTGACGGTGGTCCCATAGGATGCTGAGGTTGTTGACTATGATTTGATGATATGCTGTACTTGGATGAGGAAACATCACTTAAATTGGAATGTGTTGATAAAGTAGAACTCTGTCGGCTGTGCATACCCTGACCCTCTGATGATCTGGACCTTTGTTTTTCTATCATATTCTGTTGTAGCAGTCTTCGTATTTCCTCCTTGGTCATCTTACTCTGACTCTGTGTGGTAGGTCCCAGGCTTGTGGGTACTGTCTGGCTGCTTGTTATAGAGATCCTATCAAATTGGTCTCCTGGTGGGGGCACCAGTTGCTGTTGCTGCTGCTGAGACTGAACAACCTTTTGTTTGCTTAAGTAGTCCTGATAAATCTCTGCCTCTCTGTTAGCGCCACGTCCCTGCTCACCCACTGGTGCTGCTGATGCTGCAACAGGGCCAGCTTTCTGCTTTGATTTCTTTGGTAAAGTCCCATACAGCTGGATGCCACGTTCAGCATCATTGACTGCTGAATTGGAGACACCATCTGATGATTTAGAGTGTGGGATCTCAGACTGCCCCCTGTGCTGTGCCTCAGACACACTGGTGGACCTCCTGAACATGACCTCCTGGTAGCTAGGCAATGGCTTTCTCGGTTGCTGGGCAATATTACTATCTATAGGTGGTGCTGCCATTCTCCCATGTACACTGTGACTGCGATGCATGCCCTCTGACCTGTGTCGATGACCTCCGTCACCCCTGTGTCTCGTGGATTGCAGATCTGGCGCAGAAGTCTGCCTTGGGATCTCTCTAGATTGCATCTGGAGTTCATCTCGTACTGGAGGGGAATCCAGGTCTTTGGTGTCGGTGTCTGTAGTGCTAAGGGAGCTAATGCTGGAACAACAAGGGATGGTACATACAAATATTGTCTCATTTAGATTTCAGGAAAAATCTACTAAATCAATTAATTTTTTTTTCAAAATTGGTTTGTCAAATTCTTTTCGTTCTCAGACAAAGCCTTCTTGACACTGTTCAATATAAATTTCAACAGATAAGTTTTGCTACATAAAAAAAAACTGCTCTGGACCATTTCAACACCAAAGCTGAGTTCTTGAGAACATTTTATATTCATCCCTGAACCAGTCTCTAAATCCCTGATCTGAGAATGACCTATCTTATTAGTTGAGTGTATTTTGTTTTGTACCAAGTCACTCATATCATGTGGACAGCTGGTATAATTTCATACCTGATATGATCCTCACTGCTGACTTCACTACACGTGGACTGTGCAGACGTCTGCCTGCTCATGATACGCCTGTGCAGACTGCGCGACCGGAGCACACACGTACTGTGTTTCTTCTGAGCGTGCACCATGGAGTGCTGACTGGCACCTGGGGCATTCATGGCTTTCTTGAAGTATGCTGGAAATAAAAAAACATGAAATTCCCAACGATTGTTTAATATGTTAACTTCTCACTTCAGAATTCAAGGTGCTTTCAAATATTACTATCAACTGTGATGCAAAAATAATGCGTGGAAAGGAGTATTTTTTATTGTTAAATTTAAGCAATATATTGTTCACATCATGATGGAGAAGTCTTTACCTGTAGCCTGGGTACACAGCCACATTGACATGTGAAGATCCCCTCGTCTTTCCTTCTCAAATGATTCATTCTCAAGTTCTTCTGCCTTCAAACATAGCTTCTCAAAGGTTTCAGCTAAAACAAATGCAATTATACCACATTAAGAATTTGTACTAACACCTCAAAAACATTGTATTACCATGGCGAAGACAGTTTGATGTATGTTTGTTACGAGTCCAACTAAAATTAATGAAAGTTCACACCTATTTCCAAAATTTCTGATGGTATTCAACATGAGTTAAGTTTTTACATAATCTAATGAGAGTTAAGTAATTAAATTATTATTCTTGCTGTGTCAGCCTGACAAATACTCACCACCATCTGGTTCATCGCCTTCATATTCCTTCTGGATTCTCATTGGTCCTTTCTTGGTTACATTGATCTCTGTTGATTCAGGTTTGCTTCCTAAAATTGAAAAAAAAATCAAAAGATGAAAATAAACAAACAGTACTAGTAAACAGTAAATACATACAAATTTTATCTAACTTAGAGGGAGATTTAAGCCCACTCTTTCAAATTTGAACTTAACCAATGAAAACATGTGAAACACTCCTATTGCATAGTATCATTCAATTTTTCTATGAAATATACCAAAGAAATCATAAAGAAAGGCCTCATCATTCTATAAGTTGCTAACCTTGCTTGGAAGATTCTCTCAACTTCTCCTTAAAGAAGGCAGTTGCCTTGGGAGCCTGAAATGTAGCGATGTTCTCTGGAATCTGGGTCAAGTTACGATCCGTCTTAAATTGCTGAATGTTTCCATTGTTCCCCTGGTTGGAATTTAGACTTTCAGAAGACGACTTTCCATCATACTGTCCTCCGTGTGAGCTCTTCCCTCCCAGCATAGGTCCATGTGTGCGACCAAAGAATGCACCATTTGTGTGGCGTGGATCCAAGAGGGGAGAGTCTGCGGAGGTGCTACTGGCAGAACTTGCCCTATCTCCACTGTAGCCAGAGTCTCTGGACACATTATCAGGTATGTCCACTTTCAGGGCAGGTTTGTTCAATGGCAGGCAGAAGCCGTCTCTTTTACCTTCCCCTGCAAGGTCCTTTCTTGGGAGTACTGGTGTAGGAACACCACTGCTGGCACTGCTGGATGAATTCTGACGAATAATCTTCTGTTTATTGAGAATACTCTCCACTGCCCGTCGACTGATGTAGTTGTTATCTGACACATCTTCTCCCTTAGCAGTATATTTAGCATCAATTCTACTTTCAGAGTTGTATCTGGACATGGTTTTCTTTGGCAAGGGCTCTGTGGTGCCCTCTATTCCTTTGCCATGGAGCAGCTCATGAATTTGATTTTGATTAAGGTACTCCTGGGGGTAGTACGGGTTGGATATTGTTTGATGTCTTGTACTTTTTCGAGGCAAGGAACCATAGCCTTGGTCCAGCAGCTCTTTAGTTCTGCCAGAGCGAGCACTATGGGGGCGCTTCTTGTGAGCTGCTGCCACCTGTTGTTGAGGTTTATCTGATGTGATGTCCCCACCAAGTCTCTCATCTACTGACACAGCACGTTTCACAGTATGTGGATATGGGTTTGGGTTGACCACAATATGTTCAGGAAGAGGCTCCATTTTTATTTGGTCCTCCATGTCTCTAGAAAAGTCGAACCCTGCTATGTATTCAGATCCTGGTTTTGAACCTGACTGGCCAAATTCAAATCCATCAGTCTGTAGACCACTGGGAGATGGGGATGTGTCAGAATTGGACTGGTACCTAATAATATCTGCCCCCAGTTTTGGGCGTCCTTTCTTTCCACTGTCACGTTTCTGCGGCCCCTGCTTGCTGAAGATTGGAGCACTGAATGCAGAGGTGGAGTTTGGCGACAGCTGAGGAGCGTTAGGTCTCCTGTACTGCCCCTGCGTGGATAATGTCCAATTGTCCACTTCATCAGCACCTGAATTTGAATTTGGCACATCACCAGAGTTCTGAACCATAGGTGGAGCCACTTTATTGATCAAATCAGTCTGAGCATTGTGACCTTTAGTATCTGTTTTCTCATCTTCTGGTAAACCAGTCACTGCTATCAAATAACTCGACTGTCTCCTGTGGTCAACTGCAAGCTGTTTCTTATTGGCTGAATCCTCATCGCTGTCATAGGCATGCCACTCTGGTGTTGGAGTGACAGCACGCCGTGGTTCCACTGTGAACTCTTCTCTCTGCTGTTGAGATTCTGGGTTAGGTGTAACCGCCCTGCGTAGCGTTGCAGATGGGGGCATTTCCCGTGTTCTGCGATACTGACCAGCTCGTGGAGCAGGGCGGCTGTGAGACTGTGTGGAATTTCGGGAGTCTACAGATGCAGGACCTAAAACACAATATTGTAAAATTTGATATCATGTTTAAATTTTTCATTTTTCTCAAAATTGTCTATGAGTCAATGCTTTTGTTAAACAATGAATTTTTATAATTTGCGGTGTTTTTTTAACAACCTTGCTACAATGTTTTCACTAAATGAGTTATTTCTATAATTTGTGGCATTTTTTTTAAAAGCTAGCCACAAATAATATTACATTATATAGTCATCAAAATGAAAATGTACATATTAAACAATACTGTCACTGACACAGTCTCATTTTTAATTTCTTTCAGTAATACCTTGATTTCCTGTGTTAGCAGGGTTGCCAGGACTACCTGGCCAGTTAAACGGCTCATGTCCTGGTACCATAGTAGTCTTTTGCAGTGCAGTATCAGTATCAATTGCCGTGGCGTTGGGGTTTGTATACAGCAACAGGAGTGGCTGATATCTGCCTCGACACATCTTATCCACCACCCTGGACCAATCAGGTCCTATCTCTCTTACGGTGGCATCATCAAAGTAGATCCAGATGCCTTTCTTTGTGAAGAAGAATGTAGAGTAGTGTTTGCCATAGTAACAGACTACACCCCTCAGTTCTAAGGTACTGGCCCTAGTGTCTGCTAGGTGAAACAACTGAAATATACGAAATCGCGTCGAATTACACAAGATTCAATTTTTCACAGCAGGAACATCTTGTATTAATTTTCACATCAGATGACATCAATCATATCAAGGCTAATTATATGAAAACATTATTTTCCTGTTTATAATTTGTATTTCCCTTAGTAAAATGAGTTTTTTTAGCAATTCAACAAATCTCAAAAGAGCCACACACCTATTTCTAAAAAGTACATCTTACACAGCATTAAGAGATGATGGAACAATAAATACCACTACTTACATGATAGAGCACTATATTCTTTCCAATGCAGCGATTGACCTGTGTAATGTGGTCAGAGTCTGGACGATCCGAGTCCCAAATTAAGCCAATGCTCACTGGAACAAAAAGACATTGCACTTTGAGGAAAAATCAGATTTTATCAAGCTGAAAAATTAGGGAACACTATACATTTACGTGTCTTTTCAGCGTAATGAAATTTGCCATTTATAACATTAATGTACTAGTTAGCAGAAAGAATGGAATACTTATTTATCAAATGCAAATAAATTAATTAATTAATATAATCATAAATGCATTCTAACATGCAGGCTATACCACTGTCATAATTCAACAGGATATCACCTGTCTACTTACCAACATCAGGACAGTTAATTAGATTCTTGCGGATTGGTATTCTCTCACCACAGTCACTCTGAAAAAATATTCATTGATCAAAGTCAGTCAAAAGGTATAGTTAAATAATAGGTAATAGTTAAAATGTTTATTTTTAGTCATATTCAGTGACATCCTAAGCCAAGTGTGTTGGTAAAATGATCTCCAGACTTCCTGTCTTGTAATTGACAGTAAGCGAGGCACAAAAACTGCAACTCCTTACAACTATTACCAAATATAAACACTCCAATTTAATTAAGAGAGACCTTAGCCTCGGAGGCAATAGTGGATGAGAAATGTGACACCAGTCATTTTCTGGATGAGAGGTTTCTCTTCTCTCGTACTTCCTCTCCTCCCAAAACAGCTGTGCTACATAGGGTTCTGTTCACACATTAGACCCAAACAGAGTAATATATGATAGGTAGGAGCAACATAAAATTAATCTCATTAGTAATGACCTTCCTAGAAATTAACACCAGTTTAACTCCCTAAAACAATATTTGGCAATTACTATTGAACTAAATCAATGTGCACAATTAACTAATTCTCATTTAAGAACCAAAACTCAGAGAGAGAGAGTGTAACCAAATTCACTATAAGCAACCGCCCAGGACTTCAGAGTCAGGTTTCCCAGGAATACTTTTTCTAAACAGCAAGTCCACTGAAGCTTAAAATTGCCCTTTTTACCAAAACTGGTGTTGTTTTTCATGTGAATGTGTGTCATTTCAATTAAATGATAAACATCTCACTTACAATAATAAGGAATAGATTCTGAGCCCCTGCAATAATAGTCCATATTTAAGAGACCAAATAACCAGTAAATCATACTCACTGGACAACTCCTCATGTCACCCTCAGATGAGGCATTTCTCAGTAGTAAGCTGAAGGCTCTGTGGACATCCTCTGCTGGCAGCCCATCCTTGACCATACGCTGGGTATGCCACCTGCAAGAGGAAATTATAGAAAGCCCTGGAATAGTTTTTAGTTTATCCATCTTTTTTTGTATGTTTGTGTGAGAGTTACATCACTAAGGTAGTAACATTTAAGATACTTCAAAAGGTGTAAAAAGTTGAGGGTATGACCATAAGCACAACTAGTTTAATAACATTTTTTTAGTGAATACCTTAGCGAGATGATAATTATGGAAGAGAACAGTCAGTGAAAATCTTCTTTATCATGAGTAAAATTGGTTGCATATTTATTTCAATCAATAGATAATACTTAAAATATAAATATGCATGAAGATGAACATAAAAGAACACCTCTCTCTCTCTCTCACTCGAAAAAACACAAGCCTGGCTACCAGCTATACACCATAAAACACTCTACAGACAATTTATCAAACCACATGCAATACTGAAGTTGCAACCATCTGCAACCAGACATTTATTTTTCTTGATCACTTCCCAGTTACAGATGTGTAACCTTACATAACCCACTGGTATTTCATCCTGACTGGCAGTGGAAAGGAGGCGCAATAAAGCCCACATGCCACAGCCTTCCAGTGTGCACCCTAACATGTCTAGACATCTACACAAACCAGGGATTCTTGTGAAAAGTGTGTGCAAAATCTTTTTAGTTATGTTAACTGTGAGGTTTTTTTTTTATTTTATGTAATTTTGTTTCCAATTTTTTAAATAATTTTTATCTAAGAAATACTGTCCACTTTTTAAACTTTACAACATTAATGAACAACCTCAGGTTGCATGAAATTTCTTCTTTTTGCTACCTTTAAATCAAAAGTTTGTATTTTTGGTATGAACTTAATTTTTCTTCAGTCAATGAATCTAAAATAAATGAATGTGGACAAGAAGATTATCAATAATGAACCAATAATGAATTAATACCACAGACACAGATCAAACCTGAATAACGTATCAATCTGATAATAAACAATGCCAAATATATCATATTCCTGTCATCTAAATTAACCAGTAATTACTTCTGGTTTTCCTGTTATTTCTTCACCCTCAGGAAGCTAAATACATTAATTTCCTCTCTATAAACAATAGGAATAGCCCTAATATAGGCACAGAGATAGAATTTCAGTATAAACTAAACAGTTCAATTATCAAGCCAAACACAACTGTATCTGTCTAAACAATAACCTAGTCAAAGATATCAAATCACAGACCTCAAAATTTTGACTAATCACTAGTGTTATTGTTTTCTTGCTGCCTGATGGAGTGTGCTCTATGTAAGCACCAGGTGTGTACTCTATGTAAGTTACATGAAAACATGTCTATTCAATATGTTTTAAATGTGTTGCCACATAGTTCCTTGTTTCTTTGTCAATGAAAAGACCATTCAAAAGGACCATTCAAAGCAATTTTTTGACATTATTAAGCATTCTAGGAAAGGAACAAAATGCATCTCAATAAATAATGATTCCAACACAGGTTTTATGTGGGAGGCACAGGTGCTGAGTTTCTAATAGACTCGTGCATGATTCACCACAATATGTCACATTTGTCAGTAGACATCTATCAAGACTGCTACCTAACAATAGTTTTTAAGTAGCTGTTGAAAATCTATATGAGTCAGTGTGCTGACAAACTGGAAATTTTCTTTTTGTTCACTCTTTCCTCTGTATTCACATTATACATGTCTGACACACGGCAATCACACACCCAAACAAAAATAGCCACACATATTAATGATCATATGCATGCAAGAAGGCATTCAGTAGTTATTACAAATGTTTCGGTAGAAACACATCTGAATATCTATACACGAGTAAAACCATCTGTGTATGTGACTAAGCAAATGCACAAACACACACACACACACACACACACACACACGCACACACATGTGCACGCATCCCCATGACTTACGCTAAGGCACTTGTAGACACATAATGCACCATCTGACTAAAGGGATGAGGTTCTGAAGTGGCCCCACACTTGTTACACACAACCTGGAATACAGCAAATACATATACTTTATTTTTCTGAATTATTATTATTAATAATAATAATAATAATAATAATAATAAACAATACACATATTTCCATAGAAAATTATGCAAAAAAGCACATCCCTGTAAATGTTATGAGCAACATACTTTCAAAGAAACTTACCAAAATACAACTATTCTCTCCTGAACACATAACAATGGGTTTTAATTTCATATACTCATCATGGATTCCTTCACCATATAGGTTCATATAAGTGTGAATATTTTTTTTTCTCTCTGAGGACAAACTGAACTAAAATATATTATCTCTTAGAGCTCATTCCAATAGAGGTCACCACTGTCCTGGGACTACTTTCACTAACTTCAGATCATCACTTCTCAGTAGTAAACTTCTAAGAATCCCAGGTGTTTCCTCAAATTTACAGAGTAAAGGAGGAGCCAAGTATGAAAGGAATACCAACTATATCTACCATCTCACCAATAGGTTGCTCAAATAGCTTACATACATACAATATCAGATACATCTTACAGACCTGCTGACTTCAAAGACTATCATAGTTTTAAGGCTGCAGAAATGAGAGAAGCTACAATATAATCCCTGGAATTTCTGCAGAGAAATGGAATGACTCAACCTGTATTACTAGATCTGGTATTTTTTACAAAATTCTGCCAAGCATGGCATCCCCAGCACATGTTTAGAAAATACAACTAATTTCAATTCTGTCATAGTGACCTTTTCTTTGAAAATTTTGTTCAAAGATCAAAGGCTGTGAAGGGTTTCAGAAGCACCACTCAAACTTACTTTTACTGTTGCATATATTTTTGTCTTAGAAAATGTTCTGCCAACACTTCTCTCTTATTTTTCTTATATATTTTCTTTAACCTACAAGCACTGCTGGTTTTGCCTTACCTGTTCTACCACAGTCATAGCAAATTTCTGGTGGGTTATACAGTGCTGTGCATTACACATATCTTCATTCTCATCCTGGGCTATGTGTCTATGGATACGAGTCAGGATGTTCTCCTGTAAAATATCAACATGTAGAACTGTTAAATCACTGTATGAAAAACAAGACGAGATGTATATTTTATTTATTTATGTCAATGAAGTAAAATGAACATGTAAAATAAAACAATTTTTTTTAGGCTGAAGTTTCATTTAAGTTACTTGGTGAGTAAAAACCATTGTGTAAACTTCATATTTTTCATTTAGAGTCAAGGGCTCTCTCATAAAACCTTTAATAAAACTTGGAACACAAAATACAAAATTAAATCAACTCTTTAACACCTAATGACTGATAACTTGGGGACCATTCCCAGTCTCTATCATACTAACTGTGGATCAATCTATCTCCTAGGGGATTCTCACTAAATTGAATCGTTTAGCAGCTTCAGTAGGTGTGCCAGACATCTAAGCCACTTAAGCTGAAAGCAATTTAGAGAGAAACCCCTTACAGATGGATCGATCCTGTGGGATCGACCTAGGTATGGGAACCCAGTCTGAGGATAACTGAGAGCTCTAAATTTCAAGCCTGCTTATCATGATATTCTCCAAATAAGACTAGCCACTTCAACCCTACAAAAAATAGAAACATAAGCAATCAGAATCCACTGGACTCCTTAATGGAAATAAACAAAATGCTAAAATGACCCATAACATAGCTATTCCCTGAGACTCTGCCTTGCTACTTCTATTCCCAGCATGGAATCTACTTGTCCATATCTCTCAGCAAGACATTCAGATAGTACACTTAGGGCAGAGTTGGTGGTCTTGCTTCTAGCTTTCAGGAATACTACATAGCTTGGACCCATGGTAGTACACTTTTTCAAGTTTTAACTAAATACCCAAAATGTATTATCCAAGTCCTAGCTTTATAGCAAAATTAAATACAATTTGGAGACTGTTTGCAGAAATTGAAAAAAAAAAAAAAAAAAAAAGAATGAACTAAAAAACAGACAGACGGACATATAATTGAACAAACTACAAAACATTTAAGCAAACAAAAAATAAATTTCATTAACCCAAACATATAATCTACATCTTAGCATCTCAGCATGATTTCAGAATTATGAGTTGGTTGGTGGTCTGACTTTTTGCTCTCAAACATTCTATCTAGTCACTACTAGCATGTAATGGGAGTAAAACAGCTGCAAGAGAGATCATTTTCTCTCTCACCTCTAAAAGAAAAAGTGCACCTTGCCCTCTAGGTTAACATCACAAACAATCAGCGTAACATCTTCACCGGCTAACGGATGTTTTTTTTCTTCTAGTTCAGAGCATTTTCTTTTTTTTTCTTTTTTAACCTTTTACACATGCAGAACATTTTAACGATCTGGTTTTTTTTTTTCCTTCACAGATGTGCAATCTGTTAACATCCAAGCTAGCAAATTTATTGTCATTAATTCTTGGCATTAGATGAACCTAGATACTTCATTCATCCTCTAATGGGGAAATTTATGCTTTTCTCTGATTTCAACATAGATTGCATTCAAAATATATCAATTTTCGATTAAAGCACAACAAAACTAATGAATACACCAGAAATGGTAAAAATAAACTACTGCCTTCACCATCAACAACTCACAAATTTTAACTTCTCGAAAAATTTTGAACCTTTTTACTGAGATATCCAAACATTAAACACTTTATTGCTGGCTATTTGACCCCACCCCTCATCAATGTCTGCCTATGGCAGCCGTTCTCCAGCCTTCTGCCACTCAACGTCTCATCATCAGCTGTTTACACGCTATTACACTAGAAATTAATATGATCAGCATCTGGTTAGCTAACACATAAATTCCTCATCAATGTCTTACAGCACTCCACGTGTCTGAGGGAATTACTGAAGAACAGGTAATGATGTCTTCATTGAGAGATTAAGGAGAGAGTCTGTGGCTCTCTTTTTTTATGTTGTTTCCTTATCTCAGTCCACTTCTGTGAGAGAGAGAGAGAGAGAGAGATGGGTCTAATAAAACAGTTGCAATAATGAGATCAGTTATTTTAGAGATCAGAGTACCAGGCGCCCTCAGCTACTGAGTCGTCCGCACTCAACTTGGTACCAGCATGACTGGTGAATAAATATGCCACTCATCCTAGGTGTGTAGTTGTTATGCTACATAACACCATACTGACACATGAGATACCATCAATGTTTTTGGTTTGTAATGCATATGCTGGTCACTGTTGACTATAGGGCTGTCAGAATTGTCTGTTCACCTGACAGGCTCAGTACCAGAACTGCAGCTTTGCTGAGGCATCCTCACCTGGAACCCTAGATCTTTATATTGAGCTTGGTCTAGGGGAGTGGTTCAATCCCCCCCCCCCCCCCCCATACCCCTAAAGCACTGATTTCATTTTCATCCAACATGGCTACTCAAAGTATGTGGCAGGTGTTCTATCTCTGTTTGCTCTCAAACTGTCTTATTACGTGGCATTAATCCGGCAATGTATTTTAAATACAACAAAACAAGAAACTGAACTGTAAGATTACGCAAGGCATATAGACATTAAAGCAATTATGGTGTGCCAAAGCTTCCTGAAAATAGTATTGAATCGATACTGTCAGGAAGACTTAAAAAACAGTTTTCTAGTACCTTGCTTTACGTGAATAAACTAGGCTCATATACAATTAATGTAGAAAAATTGCAGACTGAATGTTTTTCTGTTACCAAGGCAACAATGAAGCCTAATAAATCTCAGATTTCCCTCAAATTATCACACAATGCAAAAAAAGATTGAACCACAAAGAAAAAAAAAACACAATATTCCATCTGCTGGGTTTCAGATTAACATTGTTTTCTATTTTTATTTGACATTATCACCCTAAAACACAGATTGTTTTGATCCACCAAAAGTGAAGTTTGACACTGACATTTTTTCAAATATTTCTTAATATTGTTAGACTTTCATGTGACCTGATCTCTAACGCAGCTCAAGTTTCAGTTATTTTTACTGAAACACTGAAACAGCGTGGATGGAATAACCCCAATGCAGCAGAAAATTGACATTTACAAAATCAGATCTCATTTGTCACAGAAAATCCCCCAGTGTCCAATATTAAACTAACCATGATAGGCCGAAAGTGCCAGTCTTAAAACTACAGAAAAAAAATCACCAGAAATAAAAGCAAGGCTGTCACATGATAGATGTTTTTCTAGCCAAAAGCTTTCTTTATCCTGTCATCTCTTTTTGACAATTTTTCTACACGAAACCTTTAAAAACTTTTTTGATATGCATACAAGTTCGTACTACATACATGTTACATAGATGTCTATCAGTAATGGGACAGCTACACCGATCCTGACGAGAGATTGGAACTAATGGGCAAATAAAGCAGATCAAACCTGCTGATACCAAACAGGACAAACAACTGGCAGCTGTGATTTACCTGCCCTGATAACCAAATTGCATGCTCCTCTTTCATATCTGGACATATTAACTGAATAAACAACAGTTAAAAACAACTTTGTTTATGAAGAACCATGCCGAAAAGTGGCAAAGATTTACAGCATTTTTTTTTTTTTTTTTTTTTTTTGCATTTGATTTAGACAACAAAAGCCTTTTGCTTGCTCCTTATATAAAGAAGTATAGACAATTCTGATATAACGTTGTTTTGTAGCAACAATAAATCCTTATTCATATCAGCTATAATCACTCAACCTGACAGACAACAACAGGCAACTTGATAACACCTGGTGAAGTACGATTCTAGAACTATTCCGATAACAAGTCATACTACAGCAATGATTGACAAGCACATTACTGTAAACACCTCATTTTATACAACACCTTTACCATCAAGTTAGCATAATAAACCAGCAGAGATCAATGATTTACATCATCATTTATGTAAGGTAGATTAACAAATTGATCAATTCATGTCGGGCAATCTGTAACATGACAGATCAAGATAGACGGGGCTTTGAAAATTTCCGGCATTTGTCATTAGATTTTGATCCTTTTACCTCAACACAATAAATACATCAAAGGCATCATTAAATTTATCAACATGTCTCAGTCTGTGAAAGACAATGTTACAAAAACAGAGATTTAATGCCACAAAATGCAATGTGCAACAACTTACGAAGCACTCTGCAGCATCATCCATGTGACCTAGCTGAAACCTCTGCTCATTGGAGAAGTTCTGTGCCAGCGCCTTCCTCAGTGCATCAGGTGGCAACGCCGACTGGTCGCTATACTGGAACTGTGTGAATATCACCTGGAAGATAAATTGTTATAATTGACAGAATGAACTTTACTTGTAACATGAAACAACAAACCTGACTATGTGATGGCTTCTGGTATAAGAGTAAGGAGACTGTTGTTATTTTCTAACAACTCCTTGAAGATTGGTTCTAACTTCTAACAGAAAAATTTCAGCCATCACTAACACTATCTTCTTATCCACAGCCAATTTCTGGTCTGATAACTTCCTAATCTATAAATTTAATTCAGCAACCTAGAAAAAAGAACCACAGTCTACTGACTTAGACACCATTGAAGACTGTGCATTAACCACAAATGTTATAAATATTCTGGTAATTAATTAATGGGGAATCCACTGGTTTACTTGTTGCTAAGTAGGAGCAAATGGCCCCCAAGGTTTAACAGAGGTAAAGATAGTAAAATGGGATATACGAAATCCATTCCAAAGCTTCCTTCCATAATTAGTGAACACTTTGTAACTTTCAATTCAGTTCAACAGGCCTACATCCCTTCTTCTTTTTTAAAAATCTAATGCAATGTTTAATGCTGGTACAGACAGTACATACATTATATGCATTCAAGAAGTGTATTTTTTACTCTATGTAACTTATTAGTATTTCACATGTGTTAATCCACATGGAGTAAGCAATTTTCATGTCAAATATAACCTTGTGGCAAAAAAACATCTATCATGTCTTTGACTTAAAGACTTATCAGGCCTATATGTGTGAATTTATTTTCTTAAAGATACAATTAGTCTTATTCTATTCAAGAATTGATTCATCTGAATTTTCAGAATATATTCTATTAAAATCTTATTAAGTATGCCCTTCAGAACACTGCAACAGTCATAGTGCACTGAACCCCAAGGATTCTTTCTTCTTGAAGGCAAAACCTGTCATAAAATATTCAAGTGCTCTTTTTATCTTTCAAAAGGCTATACTTATAGTTTTAATATTAATCATAGTCACACTTGTCACTGTCAACCCTATGACAGGTAAGTTATTTAATGTATGCTTAGAGCCTAAAAAGAAAAGTTGGGAAGGGTGTTTTGGAATGTGGAGGAAATCCTTGTTCTTTTTAACCATCACTATAAGACCTATTTCAAGTTTTCTAACTAAGAATATACTAAATATGAACTGTAAACGAAGGCAAACATTACACTTCAACTGAAATAAATACCAAATCAAATACTGATATCATAAAGAAAAAACAATTCTTTCACATTTTAAAGCAAAACAACAAACCTGCTGCATTTGCCAGCTATCATAAATACACCTGTGTTTTCCAACATCTTTTCTCAAATTAACTTTTCTTCCTTTTTAGATCACATCATTTTTTCAACCACATGGTCAAATATGAAATATATATCGGACATGAAATAAAACTACCACTTGTCCCTTAATTACATCAAATTAGATCCCTTTAAAACCCCAAATGGTGGACAAGACGCTGCTTCCTTACCTTAGCCATTGTCCAAACACCACTCCACAGGCCAGTGAACACGAGTGGGCAAGCCACAAAACTACACAGAGGATAGAACACCACAAATATGTGGGGGATGGTGGCACTGATAACTATATCACAATGACTACTGTGGCCATGTTACAGAGTAAAACATGTGGGCTTGGCTTGTATTATTACATCAAAGTTATTGTGTCCGGGTTTTTTTTTTCTCATGTGATGGTATGTGTGTTCAAAGGGGACGTATGAAGGCAGGTTTTGAGAGTTGGTAGGAAGTAAAATGATACAACAATACCTGCTACTGTTGCACTAGCTTCAGATTCAAATTTTGAATTGATATATATATATTTACTGATAAATTGTGATAATAAAATCATAAACACAGATCAGGATGGGGCCTAGTAATGACTCGTGCCACAGCCAATGATGACTGTCAGGGGAGATGATAAAATTAATTGTTTTACTCATTCCAATCTTTATAATAAATATTTGGCATGGTATTCAAATGTATTCTTTTCAGATGAAATAATTCGATAATTATGAAACAACTGTGAAAAAAAAAAGCAAGAAAACAGTAAACTTATTATATTTTATTCCAAATCAGAATTTATTAAGCATATGATTAAATTTTACTATGCTTGAGTGAGAATGTATTTTCAGTCCTTATTTTCTGATACAGACATTTTTACATCATAAGAAAAGGAGGGGAATGTTTGGACAGGTTTAACAAAAGAGGTTGTCTTGAACTCATTACACTGGGGACATATGTACCTGACATAACCACATTTGACTTCTATAAATTTGCATTTAGTACTGCCAAGTGCCAAATGATTTCTTCAGCTTCCATATTATCTACATACTATACAAGGTAAGGAGTGGTAGCTATACTTATTACCCGCTTGCACAGACAGAATTAAATGGGATTCAAATACTATGTGCAACTGCCCAGCTTTGGTCAAATTTTAATTTAATTTCGTACTTTCTTATCCACATTGCACAGAGGAAAAAATAATCTTTTTGAATGGAGGTAAAAAAACAAACCCTTGGTACAGCTTCATCAAGCTAAGATAAGAATACAGAGAGGTCTGTGCACTCTATAGCCACCCTTCCCAAACAACATGTTCACAAACTTGAGAACATTAGAACACATAAACATGTCACAGTTTTTACTATCATACTTAGCAATCCTGACAAAAGTCACACACATCCACATGGGATCTTACATTGTAAAAAGATTGCATATGTAATAAATAGCACACATCTTACCTTCAAAGCACAGAAAATGCACGAGTTTCCCATGCATGCATGTCCCGTCAGCATCCTGAAGTTACGACGGAATACGTCCAGATGCCACAAAACCTGCAAAAGAAAAAAATTGAAATAATAAAAATGTCTTCATTCAGAGTATGAAACAAAGTCCATTACTACATATCTGCATGCTAAGATAAAAATCTAAAACCTGTGGGTAATGAAAAATTTGATTCAAAGTTCAATGTTGTGTGAAATAGAAATTTGAAATTTAATTCCCATTTCTCTGTATATACATAGCTGAAATAAAATGGATATGATGTTTTTAAACATCATTTCCTTGTAGATCCACCTAAAAATCAGAAAAGCTAAAACTCATAAACTGCTACTTCAAACTTATGCCATGAGCATCAATTTACTCAACCTCAAAGAATACTACACTTATACTAGCAAAGTAACCACTATACGCAGCAAGTGTCTGCATTAAAACAAATCTATTGAATTCTCTTCATTACCCCTGTATTGAAACAAAGTGGTCTTATTGCAGATGTAACCTCTTCCAATCTTAAGCTGACTTCCTGTAAAAATCTTGCCCCAAGTCTGTTGTCGAAAAGCTCGAATATAAAAGCTTTACTGTATATTTTGTGGAAGTTAGTAATCCATCAAACAGCATGGTATCAAACCTTTTTTAGACTACAAAGGTGAGTGTGCTGCCCACAAGCGCAGTGACAACCACAATAAAACTTGGTTTATGTACATTATTGTAATTTTCCCGTCTGCCTAGGAGCAGGCCATCATCTGTCTTGACATAGAACAAGTATTCTGTTAACAATCCTAATTGAATGTTTTATCTGCCTCAAAGCTTTATGCCATATGCTGATATAAAAAAGGTTAAAATGAATTTTCAACTGTTCTGCCTAAGGAAAACTTTTTGACGTGTCACATGGTATGGTCTACTGAATAAGGGAGATTAAACTATTTTTTATTTACCATTTTATTGCCCTAGAGAAACGGTGCTGTTGTCATGACATGGACCAAGGTGTTGGAATTCTACACACATGCACGTGTAATTACCATTTTTATTCACAGAGGAAGATGTCATGAAACAGAGCACACTATTTTGGCTATAAAAATATATGTCCTACGGCTATTTACCTTTACAAATTAACAACTAGCTTGTTGGTAAATGCATTATAAATCAAAGATTTTTATTGCTTACCTATAAATATTTACCATGAAACTATAAATAATCTGCCCCCCCCCCCCCCCCCCAATTTTCCTGTCTAGCTTTTGTGAATTCATATTTGAATTTTAGCATGATTTTTAGCTACTGGTGTATTTTGAAAGTAGTTTTTTGTTGTTTATAATGTGGTAGAAATTATCTTAGGTTTACAGCAGTTGTTGCCAAAGCATTATATCACGCTTCTTTATCATGTGGCTAAAAGCTTTCAGACAGATACATTTTTTAACCAAATCAAAATTTATCTAGCAAACTAATGACAGCAGCTGTAATCTTTTCACTGCTTCTGCCAGAAAAAAAAACTTTTCTATCATGAAAATTGACTTTAAAGGAAGCAGTCCAATTTACTGTTATGCAATTTGCTAATAGGTCCAAATTTCAATATCCTGGAGTGGAGCCTTCCCTGGCTCATCCCAGTAACACTTTCAATGTGTACCTTTACACCTGTGTTGATATGTTTCTTATGGTCAGATAACTCTGTCCAGCTGGTCAAGATGAAATGGACAAGACAGCTGGTTAGTTTTATACCTGACCTTCAAGTTGATTAGTGACCAGGTGATATTTAACAGGCCCCTGATAGATATAATTTACTATTGGCAACTATCCAAAATAACCTAGAAACTCAAATCTTGGAAAAGTGTAATTTTGAAACAGGTGTGAATCTTTTGGTTTGCAATGAAATTTATTAACTTTTAGTTTCATCATACTTTTTTTTATCATAATTCAAAATTTTCAGCACTAAGCTATGAGAGGGAATCTTCCCCTTAAAACATGATTCAGGAAGGATTTAATAACACTAGGGCAGCCAAATGAGACTGTGCATTGCCAGATAGAACCAATACCTTCTTGTATTCCATCACAAAAAACCCTAAACAAACACTTCTGGCTTTTTTTTGTGGTTATGATGTTCAGAGATCTATTTAATGATGTCTGGGTCTAGTTATCTTTGACTGGAATCACTATTTATGCAGCAGTGAATATAATCTACCTGTCCTCTTGTATTGTGTTTAACAAATTAGACACCATTTTTAGCTTCCGTAAGTCTTTACACTTGCAAAAACTTGCCAAGCTTTTGATATTATGCTTTTTTAATGTGTTTATACAGGTAATAAAGCTTTTTAATATTCTAAGGTAAAGGGAATTCTACTGCATCCTTTGCACCTGACAATCATCACAATACTTTCAACGAAAAAGATGTTTTAAAGTAGCAATGCCACGTAGCTCTCATTCTTCGTTTCACAAAACTCTGTTTTGCAATTTTACACAGGTAATTATATTGAAAATATTGACTTCAGAATTTTTTTTTAGAATAGTCCCTAGTTCTCATAACAAACCCCAGCCTAACTCTATATCAGTACCCAAGGGCTACCCTCTACCAGGGCCACAAATCCATCTTTCACTAGATATTCACAGATGTCCCTGGTTAAATTCGGGGTTATTCTATGTACTGTGCCTCAGTGATAATGTCCACATAAAAATAACGGCAGCCCTGGAAGAGGATATCCAGGGCCTAGAATTCAAACGGCACTGAAAAGGTCCCCCATGCCCAAGAGCTAGTTGACCTGAAGTCAGGAGCCTTGAACTACGGATAGAAAAACTGGTAAAATGTTCCCCTGGATCCAATTGAGCCACATCTAATACCTGTATTATTTGGGGCGGTGACATTTATCATCTGGAATCCTTTGTTAAAAAAAATATCTGGAATAACATGCCCTTGATGCCATTGTCAATACGTAAACTTAGCTATATACTTTTAAAAAAAAGTCTTATCACTTCTTTTTTTGGGTACGTGTAGCTTTGTTTTCTTTACCCAAAAATGTCTCTTATTTAAGGTCTATCTGTTAAGAAAGGCAGTATTAACTACTGGTTTAGACATTAAACAACCTGACTGCATGATGCCTTGGTTAAAGTTTTTGCAAGGTCAGACAACTGATGTAAACAGCCATGTGCTACCTGACACCCGACTTTGTATTGTAAATCATTAAACAGCCTGTATGTGTTATCACTACCCTGGTGACTTGTCAATGCCATTGGGAATTCTTTGTATATAATTTTTTATATCAACTTAACAACCCATCTCTCAATATCATTAAAATTAGATTACTTTAAAACTGCTTTCTTGGTCAGTCTTAGCAATTCAAATGTAAATGTGGGTACTTACTTATCCATTACAGAACTGTATATATATGTATTATTTTGTATATATCATAATCATATGTCATCACTTCTCTTCCCATATCTTCATTTAAAAATTACTTTTAGTGTTATATGACAATGACCCATTTATAACCATTACAAAGGCAGATCTCCCCCCCCCCCCTCTAATGTCTATCCCCTGGAGATGTCACCTGAGGCTGCCCTGGCAAGATGCCAAAGACATACCTCTCTCTCTTTCTCTCCCTCTACCTGGGCTGTCACCTGAATAGATATAGAATGACAGGTCAAACTTGAAAGCCTTCAAATACAGTGCTTACCAGCTCCTGTATTAAAAGAAATAGATTTTAGTCATAATTCTATGGGGGCTCACTAAGGCTTATCCAGGTGAAAAATTCCACTAATTTAGCTCAGCAGTGGTGTGTCCTGAAAACCATTGCTGGATATACATAGAATTAACTGTGTTAAAACTTACCTGACTGTCAACAAAGCATTTCTATTTTAGAATCATCTGATTTCACTATTGTACTTTGGAAAAGAAAATGCTCTCAGTCTAAACTGCTGTCAATTTGAGTGTTATTTACAGCTTTCTACTATTGAAATGTTTGTTAAAAGATCAAATTATCAAAAGTTTTCTTTTATTTTATAGAGCTGTCTTTAATCTTCGCAGAGGCCCTCGAACCAATACATGACAACCCCCAGGCTCCTTATCTGAATTTCTCTCCTTATCGCTAATTTCAGCTTCGATAACTGTAATCCCCTGCCCAATATTTCTTCCCAACAACTCCCACAGCTTAAATCTGACAGCAGACAGACAAATGACGTCTTCATGTGACTGTTACCGATGAGAGTCATTCAGTCCCTGTCATGGTTCCCGAATCAGTTCTCAAGCCTTTCAAATCCTGCTGTGTCACAGTTGACGAGAAAACAAAGGTTTTTCTTGTTTTCCAGCAGGAGACTTGTTCTCAACACTGTGTTCACTTGTACCTAGTAGTGTCTTTTCACTTTGTAAACCCCATGTAGTTGTTCTACTGAATGTAATACAGTGGTCTGTCAGAACCTACTATACATAACTGTCAATCCCTCATTCTCATATCTCATTCCCTTCATCTCGTATATTATTTACATTATATTCTAGGGGAAACTTTCTGCTCAATTTGAGTAAAATGTAGGAAAAGGATGATCAACATTATAAAATAAATGAAATTGTGTACAGCTATATCACAATAATGTAATGCTTAAAGTTAAGAGGCCTTTGAAGAGTCCTACAGCTCTTCAGCCTGAGAAAATGCCAGATAATCAAGATTTGTGAAATGTGTTAGCTGTCCCACTGTGTAAGTGATAGTTTCAAAACCTCACTCACCTGAACGGCACTATTCAGGAAGCAGTTGTTCTCTCCAGGCCCATTCAATAATCCTTTCGAATTGGTAATCGACATGCTCATGCGTGAGCTTGGGCTCCATACAGTCTCTGGTGGTCCTCTCATAGAGCTGTGGTCCGCAAGCTGTGGTGGTATGGACCCTTTGGACTTGGTGTCCATCATATAGGGCTGCTGGCCTCGCGCTGTGCCATTTTCCATGGCCAGTTGAGAAAGCATCCCCCTGGGGTCCAAGCCCTGCTCTCTGCTCCCATAAGTTTCAGAGTAATCCATGTGCCTGTCCCTCTGTTGGACATTTTGTAAAGATGGCGGCCCGCGTACCCCGATGCTGCTGATTTGGTCATGTGATGTTGAAGATGAAGGATAATACTGGCTATGATAGTAAGGCTTTCCAGTTGTACCTGGGTTGAACATGTGATCCACTTGATCCATTTTTTGATATGTAGACGT
Source organism: Lingula anatina (assembly GCF_051362555.1). NCBI lineage: Eukaryota > Metazoa > Brachiopoda > Lingulata > Lingulida > Lingulidae > Lingula > Lingula anatina. The sequence goes on from NC_141768.1 coordinate 33,426,749, forward strand.
ACTTCACAACCTTGAAATAAGTACCGTGGATGAATGAATCAATGAAAAAAAATTTCATATAGTTTTTTCCATGGTGGAACAGAATGGTCTCACAGCACAAGAAGACAAACAAATTTCGGCAGATCCAAGTGAGGCAAGTGAGTTAGTTGTTCAAAGGTGAGATATGGTCCAAATCCTTTCAATTAACGTGTTCTTATTAAAATAGCACACAAGAGCTCATAGCTGGTCTAAAGCTCAAAATTACTGAAAACGGACTACAGTCCTAATATGGAAGTTCAGGGTGCAGTACACAACTATACATAACAAGTCCAAGGCTCAAACTTTTAAATTACAGTCCTATGATTCATGAATCCTTTCATGTAGTACTTGTTGAGCTGTATACACAATTAGTCTTCTGATTCCAATATCATAGAAAGGAGTTCGACTTCAATGTACACTGTATGTCGAGAGAAGGGTCCTATTGTGAAGATTTCTTATACCGCTGGTATAATTATACTCCAAGAATGCACACACGAACAGTGCTCGTTACGATATCCTCCAAGTTATCACAACTGTGGCTGCTTCCTGTATTGGTCTGCACAGTATTGAACCTGCAATGAGAAAAAATAGAAATCACTGTTAGCTCAACCTTTGTCTAAACAGAGCGTATGAACTGATGGTGCTATGACAGGATTATTAGCACAGACACTGAACGCTTACTACGGATCTTGCCAATATAAACAACCTTTACTATTCTGCATTTAGTTTCTCTTTCCATCTTCTAGGAACTCTCAACTACCTTTGATATCCTCACTCAAATAACAACAGGGGTTTCTGTTTATACTGAAAGTTATATATCAATTGCTGGACTAAAAAGTCATCTCTGGATTTTTAAATATAAACTGTAATAAGAACTTTTTATAAATTGCAAAAACCTGCTATACAGTTACAGTAAATTATAATGAAGTTTGACATTTGCAGTATCAGAGCTCTGAGTATTACACACTCTGCCACAAAATTAACACATCTTTGCTGACATTTCAACCACAAATATGTGAACTTTCCACCCAGATGATAAAAAGTTAAAAGAAGACCTGACAGAACCCAATAAATTACCCCTACTCCGCACACATGAACTTTAAATAAATCTTACACCCTACACTTCAAATTAGATGCATATTCCTGATATGATTTCATAAGTGCTGTGAACTCAAATACGGTCTCTAATTTTAGAGTCATGTCTCCAAGAGAGACAGTCTAGACCATGGCATGTCTTTTTCACTATGACATCCATATCAGTCTTCACCGAGACCCCAAACTGGGGCTGCTTTGTGTTACTGCAAGCTGGCCCGTTTCACAAAATAATTTATCTCAGAAGTTGGTTCTGGGTTTTAAGAGCAAAATTCTCAGATTACTTTGATCAGGACCAAAGTCCCTAAAAGTCTGAAGTAGTCCACTAAAAAAGAACAACTGTTGTTATTAAGAAACACTTAACTTCTTTTAACTCTTTCTGATATAGCCCAATATCGACAAGTAAATGGGGCACCATTGATTTATCCACATACAAAACAGACTAAAATTTTTAGGCTAAGTTAGTTCAAGAACTGATAAAAGTTATTTATTGTTCGAAATAGCTCGGTTATGCCAAGATCAGTTTATGCTAACTGTTACTGGCCTGGAAGATAGGAGTCGTGAGCTGACCTTGCCTGAGCATTTGTTTTTTGGTTTTAACATATACATCTAAAGTAACTGAATAAACTGATAATTACCATGGCATAAGGTGGGTTCTGCAAAAAAAAAAACAATATTTTTATAGTTTCATACCCCACACATCCAAACCAGGCTGTTAACTTACGGTAGTGAACATCATCAGTACATCCAGTTAGAGCATCCCTGTTATGACTGGAGTTCAGTTTACTCAAACCCTGCCCACTTTGTGAATGTAAGCAATTTCAGATATGATTAGTATGAGATATAAGGCTCTGCAAGAATCTCTTACTCTGAGTGAGTTGATGAGTTAGTAAGTCCACCATGTGTAAGAAATACTGCTGGTTCTGCACAACATGTCAGAAATACTTGAAACTCTGACTAACAAGGCTTTATCAAATACAAAGACTGTACCAAATTATAACCACTAGAAAGATTGCTGTGTAAAATACATACGCGTAACTAAAATAAAACAAAAGAGAATTTAAAATGAGACAAACTAAAATCACCTACAAACTCCTGAACAGCTGTCCACTTCTGAACTCACATTAAATCTTACCACAATTAAATCAAAGGGCTTGTGTACTAACACTTGAAGGGGTTACTAATGAAATCCAGGTATACAATACAGACCAAGAACCTCATATCTTAGTACAGCACTTTATCACAATTATTTTCACCTTTGAGACCACAGCATATTAGCATCACTCCCCTGGGCATAGGGAATTAAGGATAAGGTATATCAAATGGTGACCTGGATCTACGATCACACTGACCATAGGTGTGACTTTGTTTGTAAACTGTCACCTCCCACATTTATATCAATTCTGGACAACATTGGCATATGACTTGCCAAGACTGACTTTAGCTAAACCAGTATTATCACTTTTCTTTTTCTATTAGTATCTAGTTCAGAAATATCTTTCGCAAAATCAAGTGCACATGAGTAAAGACAGAATGTCCTTTTCAATAAAATGAAATATTTCCTGGCCATTGCAAGACAAAAGCATTGTCCATTTGGCTTACTTAATGTGCAATTTCCTCAAAGTGCTTCCACATGAAATTCATCCTTTATCTTGTATCCAAAAGTAACACAAATTACAAGACAAGTGCCTCTAAACCGAAAATATGTTGGAGTACAACTTATGGGCCGTACAAGATGAGGACTTCCACGTGTGGAGTAAATACAACTCAGCGGGAGTCCACTTACCTACTCCTTGCACATACTTCATTATTGACTTACAAACACTCGGACTCTTCCAGCTTGAAGTTCATCCATATTTCCATGTCATATTTTTAAGTAGAAAATATTGTGCAGTCTATAAAGTAACTGTCAGGTAAGATCCTGTACCATGGACTATCTGAAGTCCACAATTGAAGTGCACAACCAGACAGGCAGAAACTTTTTTTTTCAACAGGTCAAATGTCACAGAACATGAAGGCTGTGGAACACTTCCAATTCCCAAAGCCTCTGAAGTAACTCAGTGACTTTTTTTTTCTTCCAACTTTTCAACTTCAATCCTATTAGCAGCTCAGGATCCAGTTCCATTAAATGGTCAATGTAATAAAGCTTCAAACGGAGCCCTAACAGTTAACTTCTGGCAACTTCAAAGTAACTGTTACATTCAAGTACAAGTCACATTTAAAATGACCATCATTCTGACAAGTAGCCTTGTGTCTAAAATAAAAGTCAGGTTAACAGTTTACGAAGTGCCTGTCTTGACAGATTAGACAACTGCCACCTGGTGACAGTACACCTGAATGTGACCCTTAACCAAGGTCAACTCAAAATGTCAACTGTCACACAAAGATGTGTCACCGTTTACTGTTTAGACAGACCACAGATTAATCGCTGAACACTTCAAAAGCAGTTCTATTAAATCTGAAACTAGTATTATTTCTGGCTAGGACAATTAATATCATTGTTGGCTTCCACAGGAAATACTTTGATTCATGGTCATCCACCAGACAGTAATTCCCCTAGTTAATCTTATCTTCTGTTTCAAAATCATATTCTAATATTCCTCAAGTACTATTTTCATAGCACTTTCCTTTTTTATTTCTGAAAATGTCTTAAATGTATCTCATATTATTATTATTATTTCATAATATTTTTGAGAGAGAGAAAGAGACAGAAATAAAATTACCCAAATGACTATGCAAAATCAATGTCAATTATCTATATTGATTTTTTTTATTTTAATTTGTATTTCAACTGAATAATATTTCCCTTGGTATTGTTTGGGCCAACCTGTTATTGCAATGAGTATCTGTATGCATACATAACCCCACGAAAAAAAGGCTACCATTGTCACATCTTCTGTCTGGTGGCAAGACAGGTGCAAACATTACTCATTCTGTCTGTATATGGGTTCACCACAGGTAGACTCCAACAATAGCCCAATACAACTAGTGCCTCAACAGACAGTTCATGTACACAAGCTACCTGGCACAATAGAAACTGAGGGCAAACTTCAAAATCCTTTTTCGTTATTCCATATTTAGCATGTTCCTTTAAGCAACTGGTTCTGATGCTTATTATAAGAAGTGCTCTATACTTGGGCTTGCAGACATCATTTTAAGAAAAGAGGCAAAAATTTCAATACCCCAAATAACTGGACACTGGAAAGCCAACCAAAATGTATACTTTTCTTGCTTTTAGACCCATTAGTATTTCTACCACTGTAAAAAAAACACAGCTCATTAACTCATAAAAGAAAAACTAATTCTGCAAAGCTAATACCTTCCACGCCAACTAAGTGATATGATTTTTGAGATAATTGATACATTATAGCCTTTTCTGACAGGAACTGCTTCACAAAAAGAATGAATTCTCTCCCCTGGGGATTTTCATAAAAGATGCAATGGCATATTTTCTGACAGGTAATTTCCTACAAAACCCATGCAATTTTCCTGGTCTCATGTGTATATTTAAAAGCAGCAATATTCTTATAACAGGCAATGACATTTAATTGACATCTCTGCAATTGCCTCTGTCTTAGGTGGTTTTTGTTAAAAACCAAGTGCAGTAATCACAAACCTTGCTTTGTATTTTCACTTACGGTCAATATCTGTAGTTACACTATTTAACTAAGGCGTTTCTTTTTTTTTCTTTATTCTGCGATCATTTTACCATCATTACACAAACATAAATGCCAATCTAAATAGAGTATAATATTTTTCTGTTCACAGCTTCAGTAATCAAAAACTGGTGTCTTAGGGACTGGAGAAATTGAACCTCATAACCTTGATGTTCATTATGCAATGTCTGAAAATATATCAGATGTCCCTATGGCAACCATATTTAAAGATGGACTTATCTGGCTGAAATCTGATTGAGAGTCAATCTCTTTAGCTTAAATACTGACCAGCAACTTCCTACTGACCACAACATCTGATGCACATCTACCCCCTAGTCATGAACGCCCCTTAAAAACCTTTAGCCTTGTCGTCCTTGTCATGATACCATCGCTCCGTCTGCAATGCTGTTCCCATAATTGGAAAAAATGATACATGCATGTCATCAAGCTGCAACCCAATAGAAAGACAACCAGTAATATTCAAAATATTACCCTGATCTTTGCCATTTCACTGCCCCGCACTCCTGGCACCTCTTTCATCATTATCTTACAAGTGGTTGCTGAGTGTATAGAGCAAGAATCACCATTTTTTTTTCAAATTATCACCTGCATATTAAACTATGGGTGACATGGCAAAGCTTATACTTAAAGATTTGCCAACAAGTCCACTGATGAAATCTGCCTGCCCTGTCCAGGCACTTCTTTTTATTATATATACCAAAAATACACATGCAAAGGCAGTTTGTATTATTTGACTCTTCTGAATAAGAGCATGGAGTCCATCTTATGATCAATCATGTCTGTCACATATCCTGTCTTCATCAGATATATTGCAAAAGCACACAAAGCTTCTCCTGACACATTGACTGTCTTAATACTTTGTCTTGGATCATTAGCAGTCTTTATAACTTCCACTTCGAAAACCTTCTCCACGTGTTCACAATATCATCCAAATTTTAATAATCCTTGAAAAAGATCAATATTTTTGCTTAGACAATTTGCAGTCTTTGTAACTTTAACTTCAAAAACATTTTCCATGTGTTCACAGTGTCATCTAAATTTTTTTAACAATCCTTAAACACAATCAAATACTTTTTGATTAAGCAAATCTCTTTTCGAAACCACAAATGATTTGGCACAAAATTCAGTTTTTGAATTTTAACTGACTGTGCATTACCCTTACAAAAGTTCACATGCATGGTCATAGTGCACCAAAACCATTATAATTTGTTACATCATGGTGCCTGCTGTTAAACCTTTCTGATATCAAAACTCCTTATGATAAAGACCTCTACTATCTCCTACCTTGACATATTTGTTGTGAGTCATAACCACACCTGACATTACATTAACAACTGATGATGATTTACCTGAAAGACAATATACCTCGGGGAATTTGTATCCTATTTTGTATGGATGTCATAGACAGCAATTTCTCAGATAACCACATAAAGGTAATCCCATATTAGATACTCTTGATAGCAACAGAAATCACCAGAAATGAAAATTTCTGAGCATTCAGAAATCTTCACAGCATGCCCAGAAGTGTCTCGTGACCTTCAAGCAGACTACCCAGACACCCTGATCTTGTGTAACAAAACTAATTAGCATCCAGACTGTTACGCGCAGCTGACAAATTCCAAGTAACACCTGAAGTTGGACACTTATATGACGGCAGCTGATTACACCATAACGACATAAGAGTCTCGCAATAAAGTATGAAAATTATCCTTTACAAGAGGCAGGTTGTGTAGTTGGTCTCTGCCTCAATCAATTTCAATACAGATACCTCCTCAAAGTTCTTAACATCAAATGAAAATTTTAAAAAAGCATTGTTCTAATCTATGATATAATTTTGTCTCCCCGCACTTGACAAATAACTCTTACCTGCTTTGCCTGTAGTCTTTGAAACATTAAAGTGGCCAATATTTCACCCAAGTTGAAGCTTTAATACATTAAATGTTCAACTGATGCAGCTTACTTATTGTGCATCTAAACAAAATGTACATATCTTTAAACAAATAACCATTTTGTTGCTGAAAATACCAGTTATTAGGCTTAGATACCTGTGATTTCCACCTGCTGTCATCCAGTGTTCTAAATGAACTGTTTACCTGTGACTCACACCTGACATCGTAGATAACATGGTATATGGTTGATATTGATGGCATTGACTCACCTGTCCACACCACACTGGCCGCAGTGTCCACCAGAGAGTAAATGATCAGCTCTGATTGTGATCAACATGATTTTGAGGCAGGTACCTAATGCAGTAACGAACATGTATGCTTCTCTGTGCGTGCCTGTGCGTGTGCATGAATGTGCATGAATGTGTGTGTGTGTGTGGCTGATAATGTCCGATTTTTTTGACATCATTTTAAGAAAGGTCAAAATAATGATGAGTGTCTTGCCAGTTAAGTATTCCATATTTGGATCAAATAAAATAGAAACTAGAGGGAAAAGATGAGATCTTCGCAACTGATCTCACCTGTAATTAAACCCAGATGATTTATTACCCACTGTCATGGCTCTATCTCCTTTTATCAGCTTCTAATTTCCTAAATGACACTCACTTTTAATTTCATAAAAGCTTTCATTTCAAGAAGAAAATGGTGTTTTCCCACAATATTAATAGAATAGTAATGATAGTATCTATCATGTATATGAAAAACATTTGCAATGACTGATTTACTGCGTCAAAAAAAAATGAAGCTATGAGGAAATATTTTTCATTTCTCCATCTAATTCAGAACTTATGAAGATAGCAGAGTCGATAGAACTAAAATATCATCTGTTCGAGCATTGCACACAGTGGAGCCTAAAACGAACTTGGATTTAGAAAAGAAAAACTAAGTTTGCATAAATTACCATTTCACCTCTGAATAAACACCATTAAGAATTGTGCACCAGTAAGTGGATGGTAGCGTGAGCCTTGTGATACAGTGAACAGTGTGCTTTCCAACTAGTTCACCAGTTTTGCAATTATAAACAGTAGGTTTTGTAGTCCTTTAAACAATTTAAACAAACTCCTTGTAAACAAACACCCACAGAGCTCCTTTTAATTGCTGTGTGACAAAAATACAATCATTGGTAAACCTACCTTTTTATACCTTCAGACCCACTGTGCACTTTCAACAAAACTGTGACAAAATCCTGGCTAGCATGCCCGTAAATAGTTTCACAGCCAATAAAAACCTTTTGATACTATACACCTTTCTACACAACTGTGTTAAAATATTGGCAAACATACCTTGAATGATAATACAATTTTTGTTAGTCAAGTAACATGTCTTAGTTCTTGGTAAGCTCATTTGCACATAGTTTTACAACTCTTTTATCAAGAGGCTTAACAGTGCTAAAATCAAGGCATTTTAAGATACATGGACAATTTCAAAGTAACCATCTGTGGAATGTCTATATTTCACACCTTTTCCAGTAGCAGGACACAACCTGGAGTGCACAGTCAACATACCTTGAATGTAACCAGTCTAATCAACATACCTGTACATATTTCCACACTTACATCAATCCAAGGCATGTGCTGGTTTACAACATCCTGTGCACCCTAAATATGCAGCCATCACTTGCTTATGAACCATTTATCTATGTCCACTGTCAGATTTTAGCTTCTGTATGCCCCAGGTACCATATGCAGCCTCTAGTTGACATAATACTACACACTTCAAAACTGCTTGGTATGTTCTGAATATTTTACTGCCATGTTCTCCCATCAAACAAGCATAGTGGACTCTTCTAAAGCTATAAAGGTGCTTTCCTGACACCTATCCACATACCTGGTTATAGGTATGAGATAAACATGCCACAATGCTGTTGAGTAATCCAAATCACAAGCAACTCAGCTGATTTTTTCCACATCTCTATCAAATCACATGGTCACTTTGTCACTGAAATACTTGACTCAGTTTTAAACTTCAAAAACTTCCCTTGGTATCATGTCTTTTAAACAAGGAGACAGTAAAACCATATTCACTTGTAGTAGTACCCTATTACCTGCCTGTTCTGTGGTCCACAGAATACAACCCACAATCTTGTTATTTTGTCAGAAAAGGCAGACAGCAAGCACATAATATCACCTCCTGAACCCTCTAGGTAAGTAGTGTCAAAACACACATTTTTTTTTATAAAACCACACCACTTACATTGGCAGAATACCTGTTTTTTTACTGTCTACTTTCCCCAGGCTATGAGATTTGTTCCACTTGCCAATCTGTCATATTTTTCCCTATATGACACTGCCCACACTCCGCAGATCTCACACACAATACCAGGGTCGGCATCTAAACACACACACACAATACTGGAGGGTTAACACGCACTTTGTTCACCAGACAATGCTCTGCGATGCATCTTACTTAGACAGGTGTCCATCCCATTTCAGACCACAATCTTGTCTTACTTGCTGACCGTTGTCCACCTGACACAAGGGAGGAGTTTTTGAAAGCCTTTTATGTCCAGGAGTGCAAACTATCAATACATAAGTGTCTAAATAAATACAGATTTGGACATTGGGGGTTAATAACATGATAGCACTCCAGGTGTTAGCTTTGAAGATGACCAGCTGGACACAATGATGTTTAAACATACTCTAGTGAGCTTGCTGTATGACACAGGTTATATAAGGTTATGTTTAAGTGTGTGTGTGTGTTAGTGTTAGAGAGAAAAGAGAAAGAAAGGGAGAAAACAAAATTAACTTAATAAACAGATGAACTCGCATCCACCTGTAGATTTACAATTTACAGCATCAATAATATCTATCCAATATGAAGCCAAACCCGTCAATGTCTTCTGAACAATCTCCACAACTTCCTGAACCTCATTACCAAGCATCAAAGTGGATACTCCCCTAAATCTGATACAGGTATTCCATTCAAGGACTTAATTCCACCTATGACAGGTGAGTAGCAGCCTTACCTGGTCTACCACTGGTCCTCAGTGCCTGTATCTTTACATAACTGCTTTAAGCATCTACCTTTCACTAATTTTAGTAGCTTCATTCGTCAATACATTTTAACATACAACTTCTCCTGGCTAAGGCTGTTAATGCTGCAAGCATGACCCCAGTCCATAGCAGTCTCATCCTACAGCTAAAAATGGTCTCCTTAATGGCTCATCTTAATAATCATTCCTCTCACAGCACAGAAGAAAAGAACTTGATAACCTTTTATAAGTCAACCTAAGTTTTACATTCTCAGTATATGCACTGCGATTATTAAATAATGAAAGTTAAGACAGTCCAAGTCTAATCATTTTTTTTTGTATTTTAATTTACCACACTAAACTTGCCAAAAAACATATCATTAATGGCCAGCTCAGCTTCATATTGGTCAACACGGGCAAGTACATCCACAATCTAATTAGAGGTTGATATTGAACTGAAAGCCTTTTAAGTGCTGAGACAAGTGCACTTAGGGCTGATTAATTAAGGTAAAGGTTATGTCAGAGCACAGGGAAGAACAATGATGTCTTAGATATGAGGGTTCTACTGCTGTCTCTTAATGAGGGAATCATATTCTTCACTGAGAGAATAGTTTTACCTGGGTTTCCTTCATGAGAGGACAATATTACACACAATGCTAAGAACTCCTGTACATGTGCACTTGCTGCTGTGATCAATTAAACTATTTTTTTTTCAGAGACCATGCACTTTAGTTTTAAAAAAAACTTGCTAAAATGGAACTGATGTACTAAAATTAACAATCTAATTATACTTATAGTCTTCTAACTTCAGAGTATAAGAAAATTTCTGAATCACATTTGAAAAACACATCAATGAAAAGATACAGAGAGACAAAATTTCTGTCAATATTTATAGCCTGTTTTTATTTTTGTAACCTACACCAACTATATTGAGCAAAATGGATGAAGCTGCAGGTTGTTTTCATAAAACAAGTACATGAACCCCAGTTTGAGTGTCAGCACTGAGTCTGTAATCGAACAGACAAAACTGTCAAATTGTTAATGGAAATGGTAACATGGTGGTAAATCATCATCAATTAATAAAATTACCTGTATGTTGCAATATGCAATCTAAACATCAAACTGTGACTCACTGAAAATAACCGAACTACAACATATCCATTGTTTACTGAACATCCAGTTACAGTTTAACTTTGGTAGCTGAACAAATTGCCCCAATGGCCAAAATACACTACCATGACCAAAATATATCAAAAATGAAATAAAAATAAAATATTCAATCTTTCAGCTAAATTCAATTAATGTGACTTCCAAATATGAAGATGTTTCCACATTTTGATTGTACTATGTGAAATATCCCACCAAAAAAATTCAAGGTGATACATATTATATATAAACAAACTCTTTAAGTGTGAACATAAATATATCCACATTCACAAAGCTACCAGGTTAACGATAACATCATCAATGTACCACCTGTAACAAGTGTTTCCAGTGCACATTAATTGTCAACTAGCCATGATATCACCTTAGTTGACCTATTTCTTAATTAACCCCGAGTCACTGTCACCTTACTACAACTCTTTTTACAATCCATAGTGGACATGGCAACTTCTGGACTTTGGTGAAAAAGTCTGAACGGAGTACAACATTAAAACCCACTTACCTGACAAAGCACCCTTCTCATTGCCATCATCAGACTGAATAATAACACAGGTCACCCTTCCCACAATGCAGTGGTGCCATTATAATGGTGGGTCTGTCTACCTTGCTGCTGTGTTATTACCTGACAGCTGATCAATATTCTACTCTGCTTTTCATTCATTGATATTCTCTTAATGTGTGTGACATCACGTAGAGTATTTGCACAAGACATTTTTTTTATTTTTGTAGGGCTGAGTTTGGTGATCCTGTTTACTTTGGTAACTATAGATTAAATTGGCTCAATTTTGATGTATTAGTACATATAACAAGCCAAGCCCATCTTTCTTTTCTTCAATCTTCTTTCAAGTTTATAAATATACACACATCTGATGGCAGAGACTGCTTAAAACACTCCAGTGCTTCAGAAAAAAAGTTAATGTTTTTATTCAATAAGCTATCTACTTATTTACTGCAGCTGAAAAATCAGTACAATGTAGTCCAATATCCTACCATCTATTTGATTATTTCAAAACCTACCCACAGAAGATTTAACCTTAATACCAACCATATATATATAGAACTGTTAAAGCACATACAGAACAAAGGCAATGAAAAAAAATTATAGTCAAACCTTACATTAGTCTTGGCATTTTCTCCACACAGGGACAGAATTCAAAATTCAAACCACAAGCTGAGATGAAATGGCTCAGCATCTCCCAAATAAAGACACACACTACTAACTTATAATACTGCACTTCAAAGTTGTGTAAGCATAAAAGTCTCACTCACGAGTGAAGAAAATTTTCCTGGGACTGAAAGTAAAACATTATTCTAGCCTCTAGTATCAGAAACACCCAAATGTAAATTCCATTAAAACATCACCGCAAATGAAATGCCGGAGCACATCTCACAGACAGCAGTAAAAGAGAAAAGTCACTGAAATGCATTATAACTAAAACCTCAAATGTTTCAGTACATCCTGAATGCTGCATTGACCAGCAATATCTCAGATTTCTCTCTGAAGTCAAACTAAATCTGAACCAGTCGAGTTGTTTCCTGAACATAACTATGGCAATAACTCAAGTTTCAGAGGAACAGGAAGCCAACCAGCCTTCTCTGCTTGGAACTCGAAATGAAAAACAGCATTTCACAATACATCAAAAACACCTCACAGAATGAAATTGGCCAACACATGTAGATGGGAATCTATAAATTGCACCTTGATTTAAATATTAGATACAATGACATTTTAGAAAAGTTGTAGTTAAAAACAGCAAGAGAAATAAGATTGTATTAAAATAACACACATTTTTCCTAAATAAACAACGTCCTCCAGAATAGAAGATTAAAGTAGTACCCCAGTAAAGATCTACCTCAAAAACACATAGCTAGATACTTCCAAATCAAAATGAAAGACTATAAGTTTACTTAGACTAGAAATCATTTTTTACAAAAGAGTCATCATTTAATATGGCTTCAAATGTCTTAAAAAAACAAACTTTCTAACAACTAGAATTGGTACGAGCAGGCACACATGAATGCATCTCGATTCTGCAATAAAAAATGTAATGTGAAAAAATAGTGGATCAGCTGAGAACAGTGGTGTTTTTCAAAGTTTCAAACTAAAGGCATCTAAGTGACAGCTGGTAAAGGGATTGTCATTGGACTGAATAGCCACAGGTATGAGGTCCAACTTGAGACCCACAAAGCCTACTAGTTCCACCCTGCTGTGGGGTAGCTTCTGTTTCATAAAAATCACCTGCCATTTTGAAAAAAAAAGTTTTCTAAATAAATAATTTGCATTCTGTTTTTATGAAGGGTTTAGTGTGTGTGTGTGTGTGCGTGCATGCTTGTATATATCAAATGCAACTAACACAATGCCATTCCTTGTTTATCTCTCTCCTTTGTTTACTGCCAATGTACTCAATTTAGAAAAGAGAAATAAAAGATAAAAGACAAAGCCTAATTCTGTCATGTTATCTGTTCAGATAAAACTGATACAATATTAGTTTGTACTGTATAATATTAAATAAGTCACAATGTAGATTTATAGGTGTGAATTGCCCCCTCAAAGCTGTCAACTCTGTTTTAAAAGTCAAAGATTATGTTCAAACTCTAAGTTATGTTCAAGGGGGTCTCCCAAAAATCTATTATATTCAATGAAGTACTTTTGGCAATAAGTAATCAGAAAGTCTGTGCCAAAAACTTTTCTGCCTACAGTGCACCAGTCAAAGATTCTTCTAGCCCAAAGCAGAATGAGTGGTGAGTTTAAGACTGGGTTTCCATCCTCAGATTGATCCAAATATCTGCGGAAATGGTCCCTAAAAATATTACAAAATTTTTCTGGTTTGGCTCTAATTTTATTGGTACATGATGGTGGACCAATGTTAATGTCATGTTAGAAAAAAAACAGATAACTTACTAAAGTTTGTAGTTGTGATAAAACACAGGCTTCACACAATATGAAAGTTTAACTTCCTTTTCATGATATAAACTTCTGTGGATTAAGGTATCATCTATGTTTCTAAGGTATCATCTATGTTTCTAAGTTTATACCAATCAACATACATATGCCCATCACAACACCACTGCAGAAACTTCACTGTGTTTGTCAAGGCCACAAATGCTTTTAAAACTAAATATTCTTAATCTAACAAAAGCAAGGCAGTCACTTGAAACAGCACATGCCAATTTGATTATTAAAACTTGTATTGCTCCAAAAACAGAACTGAAAATGCTCTAGTGTTCAACTTTCCTACATCAATATTACACCCATGTTCTGTAGGCAATGGAAGGTTCATCAAGAAATTACTTCAGTCGCGTGTTATTTATTATTGTAGAAAATATTCTGGGCCTTTCATTCTGTAACAATACAGCCTCAGTTCACCCTGTCTTTGCATTGAAATGGCAGAGGCATTTTCTCCAGAGTTCATTTCACCCCCGTTCTATTTTCTTTTTTCAAGTAAACTTTTGGGAAGACGGTTTATTGCTGCGTAACACGATACCTCGTGTCTAAACACCTGATATTACGTCCAAATTGAGACAAGTTACGCTTCGCCAAACAAAGAGTCCGCTTCACGTTTATCCCGCACGGTTGCTCCTTATGTGTGTAGTGTATGGGAGAACAACAATGTGGCACTGAGTAAATATTTTTGTCAAGCTTCGGTCAATAATACACCTCGACTGTTACCGCGTCATAGGGGTTGGACAAAATACAAGTCACCCCGGTAATCATGGGTTGGACCATTCACCCATATTTTAAATGTGAAACCCTGACAGACTGTGTCTGGCTGGTTAACCTCAAACCCTGATTATCAGGGTGGCTACCGAAATGAAGCCTGTTATTATCAGGGTGCAGACAATGCAAGGATAGTTCATGCGTGTAATGTGCACCTTGCAGCCTTCTTGAGTCAAATTTAAAGAGACCCTTTACAAACATGTACACAAACTTCACACGCGAAACTTCCTCAATCTTGTAACATAACTGAAAATAATGTTCTCACTGTAATGTTTCTAGTTCACGCACTTAAGTTTTAAAAATATGCCTCTGCCAATAAAAATCTTACAGTAATCATGGACAGATTTTTTTTTCCTTTTTGCCTTAGAATACATTTTAAATTACCAAATTTTGTTTATCCAAAAGAGGAGCTTCTGAAATTTTTCTTGACCACAAATGTCTGTTTATGCCCACAGTAGTACTTGACTGGACACCAGACCTCCTGACCACAAGACATTAACCTTGGTTCTGGACAAAACATTCACTCTGCTAATAACATTTTCACCTGACTATACTAAATATTCCTAGCCTGAATCAAAAGGGAGCCAAATGTGAACAACTATTACATGAATGAGTAATGGAATATTAAGTTTGAAATCATGCAAATTTCATGTTGTCTATGGAACCAACGGTTAAAGAATGTCCATCCAAAGGCTGACCATTACTGACCAGCAGACCAGTGAACAGATATCTCGTACAGCAGAATAATTATCTAGATTTGCTTGACCAACAGACCGAATAGATGTATTCCTGCTGCACCAAGAGCTTGCTTTGTGCACAGATTCACTTTAAAACATCACTGAAATATGCTTGTTTACACTTAAAAAGTCAAAATTGCTTTTAAAAACCTAAACCATTCTGCAACTTGATCATAATGCCCATTTTCTGCTTTGTGTCTGCAGCTCCTGGTCCATGAAATCATTTCTTGGCACATGTCCACGGTGGTCTTTTTTATGACCCCACAAATAATGAAGCTGACGTTTACTGAACACAAAAGCCCAGAAACAAAGACAAAAAAGACCAAGTAGTACGTAAATCTGTTCTTTTTGGGGACTTCTAACACACAGCAAGATCCAGATAAAGTAAAAAAGATGAAAAAACTTCACTTAAAACTAGATATATTAATTCTATGTTGAGAAATACATCGTCTAATGATTTTATGGGATTATAATTTGCCCATTTCTTTACTGCACAGAAGTTGCCATCTGTTGACTGTTGAAATGAAGTCATTATTTCTCCTATGTCATCAAGTTAATTTCCTTTTCCTTCACATTAACAGGAATATTACGCTTATTTTCCCAACAAGTGCTCCTAATATGGAAAAGAGAGCAGACTTGAAATATCCATAGACTTTGACAGTTTGACTAAATCTCTAAAAAGCACAATATCCATTTATAAATCAAAATTTAACTTCATAGAGAATTACATAAAATCTATTCAACAAATTATCAAACTGACACAACATAATTAAATTAAACAGGCCTATTTATCAGCTGTGTAGTTAAGCTGATAGAGAAATCATATCAAATCCAATTATATCCCAATTACAAGTGACTTCGGTATAGCACTATTTCATTAGGGGGAAGTTATCATCTGTTTTGTGTCTCCATAGTATTACTAATCTGATTTTAGGAGTTATCTGATCTGTGGTTTGGAATAAATATGATAGTATCTGTTGCATATGAAGTACCCTGGATGAAGAGTTTTGAGTGTTTTATGCTACTGGGGAGATCTTCTACTTAACAATATAACCATAAAAACAAATGGCGTCCCTAAATGTTGAAGTGGTGCAGCTGCTGAGATTTATTTTGTAAGCTCTCTAAAATAAAACAAAAACAAATTTACCAAGACCAATACTTTTTTCGTTTAGTTTTTCTTTTGGTATTAGTAACAAAACAGGGAAGTTTAATTTTGAACAGTAAAATCAGTCAAAGCCAGCCTTGTGATATATGGGCAATAAAAAAAACATACCAGATATTTCGATACAATGTTTTCTTTAGGGCACACAAAGTATCTCCATTTGTAAATCACATGCTAAAATGACAATGAAATTCTTTACCCTAGAGTCTGTGGATACAGCTTGGAAAACAACTCAAACAAAATGATCCAGCCTACAATTTAGACACTCCCATTCATACCACGCATCCTGTGTTTATAGAAACCAAAGTTGTTGTAAATTCCTATACAGTGTGTAACTAACTCTTTGTATTTTTTTCATGTAGGTCATTTTCCAGCTAAATAATTATGACAAAACAAGAAAAGAGACACAGATTAAACAACTGACATTCAAGTAAGCTGATCCAAGGCACATACAAAACATCCGTATACAATTTCTCAACAGTGAGAGGCATACAGCCACTTTACTGGGTAGGGATCTGGTGCCTTGTATAAATGTATACATACTCCCCAGTGCTATGGAATCGATACCACATTGCTTCAACCAAGTCATACAAAAACCAAACACCAATATCAAATTACTAAGGGTCACTCCACACTTGGGTAACAAATCAGTCCTAAGAGGCTGTAACTTATCCAGTTTGGTCTCCTTTTTTAAGTTGTATATATTTTAGAGTAAATGGTAACAATGGACATATTTGGATACAGAAGTCTGTCAAACAACAATCTCAACAAAATAATCAATCATAAAAAAGCTATCAACCACAACTGAGAAGCTAACAAACTTTATGGTATAATTCACATTTGTGAAAAAAAAAATAATGACTGATAAAATTACTGGTAAGGTCTGGTTGTTAAGCCAGGTGGAGATATTCATTACCACCAAGGGTAGCACTGGTCACTGCATGTGGTCAGTAAATTACAACAGTGGTCAGTTGGCTGTGCACACGTCCAGACAGCTGCAGGATAGACTGACTCTGTAATATGACAGGTGCTCTCAGGCTGATCAGTTTGTAACTGACCCAAGAAACTGACCTTTCAAAGGCTCTATATCAATAATGAAACTTAAAAACTGTCTTTATCATTCACAATTACTACAAATAAGGCAAAAGACCAGTCTAAAAATACTGAATATTTTACACTGTCTCAATTCTCAAACCATATTCTCCTAATTTTCCTTTTTCTGTGCAGGGAAGGTGAAATGCTGCCACAAAATACGTTTGTTTTAATAGTTAAAATCCGATCCCACCAAACGTGTACACTTTTTACACGATACTTCTAACTACATCAATAAATGTTTATCAAGGTATAACTTATTGTTCAGCACCAACAGGATTTACTAAACGGATTTATTGATCCCCATTAACTCTGCCGCTCACCTAAGTTTTAGCCGTGTTATGGACATGGACGTTATCGATAAACATTTTTCTCGTCTGTTCACCAAAATTGGGCGATAAATCTAGGATTCAGTACAATTAAAAAGAGGCCTCCCTATTTCTTAAATGTACAAAAAAATTGAGCAGAGTCCAGGCTGTCTCCCTAACTTTAAAGCTCACGGTACTCGCGTGACTCAGTTCGGCCCACATTGCGTTGACTTTGTCAACACAACTCAAAAGACTTTAAGAAGTCATCCTCTTTATTTTCGTTTTCCGGGCGACAAACTGCAAAGAAAGTTTTCTATCGAGTAGATACTAACAGAAAATACCTTTACAAACCTTTCCGTCTTACCTTCTAAACCGAATCTGAAACGTGGTCAGCGTGGAGAGTTCTCGAAGTTCAAAACTTTTAGTAGCATTACAATCCAGGAAGGTGCGCCATTTTTCAACTGGTGACGTCAAGCGGGTTGTGATGGCGGAGGGATTTTGTCAGGTGCTCGAAATTATACGTTTTCCATAAAAATGCTTTTGACTTTCTTATACGCTTGACAGAAACCACAAATACATTGTTCATAATCAAAATACACTGATTAATTGGCCCGTTGAGTCAAATAGCTTGCCAATTGTAATAATAAATAAGGATTAATTTTCGGCGCGAAATATTTATATCTGAATGGGTGCTGACTTCCGCTTTCCAACCACTACAAAATGTCCACCTGTTTAAAGTGCGGAAAACCAGTGTATTTCGGTGAGTGAAATCATAGGCCGGCTTTGATAAAAGTAATCTTTCTCCTGCACAATACTACTATATGCCTGTAACCCTTGCATTGCATAAACCAGTTCAGAACTAGACGCTATATTTTGCCGGCAAGGTGGTTGATCACCTGACTGTCAACACAAGTCAAACTGCCTTTGATTTCAATATTTAGATTTTGAACAATTGTTTGATCGATTGATAAATTTTAGTACCACGTCTCGTCCTTGTAGATCTTTTCATTAATGCATGCAGCTTCAATCCTGCCTTAACACAAAAACCGGGCTTGTTTAATTTTACTGGAAATATTGTGGTTATCACGCAGGTGGGTATCCCGCCCACCTTGCTGCAAGATACCCAAAGGCACAGGCACTTGCATCACTGAGTATTCTACCATAGTCATTGGGCGCTATCCACTCTCAGCAGGCTGGCTGCCATGTCTCTCGATCTTGTGCCATACGTATGCTTTCATTATAATTTTGATTGGTCCATTCTTTCATGTTGTGTATCCATGTTGTTCTTGATTTTTCTTTCCTATGTTTTCCATTCAACTTCCAATGGCAACCTCTGCAAATTATCTTTTCTTATGCTGTGCCCAAAATACCCTGTAAGTTAATTTTCTTTTCTTGATTGTGTTTAGTAATAATCTTATTTTTAGATTATTAAATGCTTCCGCATTACTTTTGTTTTCAGTCTATGATAGTTTAATCATCCTTCGATATCCCACATTTCAAACATTTCTGTTTTTTTCATCGTTGATATTGTTAGTGTCCATGCCTCTAAGCAGTATAAAAGTGTTGACCAGATGTAACATTATTAATGGTACGCAGCCTTAGATTGATGTTAATGTTTCTTGATCTTATAAATATATTTTTTTTTTATTAATGTGACATGTGAATATATAAATATAAATCACATGACCTCATAGGCCTACAAGTCATTGAATTTTGTACATTTATCAAGAACATAAAGTTAAGATTATAATTATAACTAGAGCAAAAATCATAAGATATTAATTCTGATAGTAACAGTAGTACAGTAATATTTTATGGTACATTATGTGTACATTGTTTTTTTTTTGTCTGTAATTCAATTATTTTTGTGCCATAGTTTTCCAGATAATATGTATTTACAATAATGGTAGAGTAATATTAAAGTAGAAGCTTTTTCTGGGCTGTCATATGTGTCACAGAGCTTTATATATTTTACAGGTACCACCACACTACAATTTAACATTGAATAACCTTTTACACCAAGCACACAATAACATTTGTATGCTATACGAACACACTTTTTACACAAATTCATCTTCCATTTTCTGTCCAGAGATGAGATATCTTCGCAATGTTATGTTATATTGCTGCCAGTTAATGATATATTTGCAAAGAAAGTTCTGTTTATAGATATAAATGTACAAATATTTACTATCAGATTATTTAGTTTTGTATCATTTTTTAAAATCAATAAAGCAGCCATTCACTCATTTTGAAATTCTCAAATCACATACCCACATTGCTTATGAAGTTTAGCTTAGCATTCTTTCCACTTCATAAAATGTAATCTCCACTGTATATTCTATTCCAGCTGAGCGTAAGCGGTCACTAGGCAAGGACTGGCACCCTCAGTGTCTACGATGTCAAGAATGTGGCAAGGTTTTAAATCCTGGACAACACGCAGAGGTAAGTAACCCATTAGGAAAAATGCATGTGTACAAATGTGGAGGTCATTCTGACCAAGTTCAACTACATAGGACAATAATACAATTATTATGATATGTGTATATCTAAAAGAAAAGCATCAATTGTGTCTTGAACCCTTTAAAAGAAATGCATTTTGATAATGCATGGCCTTGGCACAGCTTCTTCTACATTACATGTATGATGTGTATTTATGAGGAATTATAGGAGACTTAATATGGGTATGGTGTATATATTTTGTTTGATTTTAGTTGCATTTCCTATAAAAAGTAACGGCTGTATCATTGTTATTATAATTATCATTTTTATCATTATTCTGATAAATTTATTTGTATTTATAATTTCAAATACATAGCATTGTTCTTGCTTTCTGTCTCAAAACCTTCCCCAAAGACAATTGAAAGAACCATGTACTAGGTTCTTTTTAATGGGAAGCTTTTTACATTTTGCTAATTTTAACGTATTTCCACCTATCTGTATTTTTATTTTGATTATTTTATCATTATAAAAAAGGTTCTTCATCATTGACAAAAATGCTTTGCTTTCCATGTCTCTATAATGGTAAATGTATTTATTATTTGCTTTAATTCCCTGCTTTATACCTATATTTTACAGGATCTTTAAGAAACTAGGTAGGATTGTGTTAATGTAGATATTGCATGGCTTGTTTTGTATATATGGGTTTTTTTTTTTATTGAAGGTTATAAGAACGTTAGTACCCCTGCATGTTTTATGTGTGTTGTTGTTTGAAGCACTTGGTTGAATGAATTAGGCATGTTGTTTAAATTATTTTTTCCTTGTATCATTTAGAATGAATTCGTCTTTTAGTGTGATGACAATTGTTTGTGATGTGTTTTTATATATTTATATATATGTCTGAAACACTAGGAAAATGGTCCCATTACAAGCACACAAAGATAGTTTTCTATATGTAATGTTTAACTGTTTATGTTGGTCTTTTTCAAATAACGTGATAGAATAGCATGTCTCCAAAGTCTCTCTTCTCTCTCTCAAATGCTGAGAGTACACAAAAGTCACACACAGAAGCTATTTTGTAGGTCCTTGTGACAAGTTGCTTGGTGCCGTATTGACATAAATTATTAATGGTACTTATATCAATAGAGTCTCGTGCAGTACAGGTTGTTGTTTATATCAACACAGCTATCTTATATTGTTAGATGTTATTGTGATAGTGTATACAGTGTTGTATCATTTACCTTTTTTAAACATTAAGTCACTGATTATTTTCATTATATGATCTTTTAAACTGAAATTAATGTTGAATTTAAGTAAACCAACTAATTGTTGGCATTTCCAATTGTCTGGATTGTATTAAAAGTTAATTTTCTTTTGGTTAAAAATGTAACTGATTTTTTAAAGATTTCTACATTAAATTGCTATCTGCTAATGAGCTTAATGTTAGAAAACAACACAACCAGGTGCATATTGGCTCTGTATTCAGTGGTTCCTATAAAATATTTGTAAGTCGGCAATGATAAATAATAAATGGTATTTTAAGAATATTGCCATGACCTCAACCAACTCTGTTATCTGTACTGCTACTGTTGCTTAGGGCATTAATTTTTCTTTAAGGACATTGTACAGTTCAAAAGAGACCACAAATATGTTTAAATACCATAGATACAGCATTCCTCTGATGCTAATGACTAATGTGATTATATAAGGAATAAGACAAGAAGATAAGCGTGTTTAAATAGCTGTGATGTGAGGACATCAGGTGAAGGAATCATATGTCTACTGATGAATAAGAACCTGAAAGGGTGGGTCACAGTGACAGAGGTATGATCTCTAGATTAACTTGTATTGGCAAGCTGCCAAGAGGTCATGGAGTCGGAGTGGATTCCATGGTTGTAACAAGGCACAACAAACACAATTTGGGAGTTGTTTTAAAGTAAGTTGCTGTGCTTGTGATGTAGCACAACCAGTAACTCAGCTGCACAAGGAGGATTGTAGTTTGAGATTTGAAAATTGATACTGTGAATGTGTTTTAAATCTGCAGTGGTGTACTGAATTTTTGCAGTCTTTGAACATAAATATATTCACAATCTTAAGTAAATCAGGAGAGGACAAATATGAGTGAAGAAAGTCAGATGTTCAAAAATAAAGATGGTTAAACCTCTGAATATCAAGATGAATATGACATAATCAGAATATATGATAAATAGCTAATACTACACATTAAAACAATATTCTGGAAAACCATCTAGCTGTTACTGTTGCAGACCTGATAATACAATACTTTGCAGTTTGACTCTCTCCCTTATGTGCATATCCGTTGTTATGACATTCTCTGTCAGTAATGTTCATCATATGCTCTACATTCAAATATCTTCTTTTTGCTTATTTTCTATTCAGTCTGTACTTACATTTGGAGTGTCTGTGCATAGATTTAAACCAAGTAGCTCAACAGTCCAAGATAAGTGTATTCGGCATTGAAAGTGGTCTCTCCCATCACTTTTGGCAATATATACTCCCCATGAAGACAGCATTCAAATATGCAGTGGTGTGTCCAACATGTCCGTGTACCAGTCATATTTAATATTAATGGTCGTGAACTGTGTGGTCTTTCCAACCATATCTGGACAACCCCTGACCCTGTGTGACATTAAGATATGCTAATTTGTATACTAATATATGTGTAAAGTGAAGCATCACTGAGTGCTTTTTAAATCCCATTTTCTGTCCATTTAAAAAGGTGACACTCTTATCAAATATGTAATAGCAGACTTCAGTATTTGCTTCTTGATTTTGAAAATATTATTTTAGATTTAATTGTGTTAGTATTTATGAAGGAATATAGTCTTCATGAGTGCAGATTAGGTGGGGGCAGATAATGTAGGTCACAATAACTATCATTATTCTAGTCTGGGACAAGGGATATGTTATCTGTGACATAAAGATAGTAATGATTTATGTTGTTTTTTTCAAGAGGCCTTTCAAGGGATAGTTGTATTAGATAGTAAGTTTGATAAATGTTTAGGTTACCACAATTGTTGATTTTGGAAATGTATTTAATTTGCAGTGGTGGGCAATGGAGTTTTGAGGGGGTATTAAAAAAGCAGATATTGATGACCATTTTAAAGGAATCAAATTGGAAAAAATTAAAAATTACTTACTTGTGATATAATTCTACCGAAAGTGTCACTAAGGGGGAATTTATACTTATATGAGGAAGAAAGTTTACTGGGTAGTAAAGATATCTTACTTTTCCTGAAGTGTTTAACTGGGAAATTAATGTAGTAGGAAAATTGGAAAAATTAATACATTTTTAAAAGGAAGCAAACGACATATTGGTTTACATTAACTTTTTTATTACGTAAAAAGTTAGGAATGCTTTACAAGTGACAAACTTACCTGCTACATCTATGAAAATTGCAAAACAAGACAATTAACAAAAAAAGTGCTCAAAAGAAAGAAAAACTTTTGTTAAAATCACAGAATAAAGACAAACAAAACTGCCAACAATGTGACATAGACAGAAGTGTGCCCTGTGAGATATCTGGCCATTGCATGTCAGCTGTCATCTCATATAGACTAGGGCCACGCAGATAAACATCAGAATAATACTGTCACTAGGGCTACAGCCACATTCAGACAGGTTTAAAAGTTGGACCAGCTCCCAGATGAAATGTGTCAAAGCACGACCAAATTAGCTATCAAATTCAGATGACTGAGACTCGTAAGTGTCTCAAAAATCTTACCTCTATTACAGAAGTGCACCAATGGTGTCAGACAGTGAACTGATTTTGCCTTGCCAAATAATTTGGTTGTCAATTTTGGTAAAACATCTTGTACATGAAACAGATTTCAATAAAAAACCAGTCTGAACTGAGTCTTAGCTAGCCTACACCTTACCTGTTTATACATATGTGTCACATTCAGAGAACCAGTGAGCGGGTTAGGTAAGGTAAGTACAAGTAAGTCACGTCACGCTGGATTATTTACACGAATGCCGCACTGACTTCTTACTTAATTGAATATTTATCAGTGTAAGTTTTGGTTGATGGAGTTTGCAAAGGGGTGGGTGTCGGTTAAGGATCTTATACCTTAAGCACTATGATATTTGGGATGTTGGCACAGTTTCTGTTGAATTTGTGTTGATCTTTATTCTACCAGTAGATGTCTTTAAAAGTTATATTGGTAATAATAGAAAATAATCATTTACCAAGGATTTGATACTAATTTCCTTAGTTACATAGTTAGTATTAATCAAAATGTTACATGTATATTAATGTATACTTAGAACTATTATATGTGTATTATGTATAGCTCTGTGGCATTTGGGACTCAGGTAAATGATATCTAATTTAGAAGTAATCATATTCTGTTGGCTGCATACTGCATATGTATCAGGACACACTGGTATATATTCACGATAACAGCTTGTGGCAAAATTTGTCTAATGATGTTGGATGGAAGGGTGTGTCGTGTTAAGAAGTATGTTATTATATGAAGCATTGTTCAATCCATTCTACCTTTAAACACTGCGTGACAAACACATTTTATGTCTTTTATGTGTGACACTTTTGAAAGGAGGTTATGTAGTATGATATGAGAAATATGTGGTGATTTTTTTCTATATGATTTTTCTGGAGATGTGGAGAATCATCTTTTTTTATCCTAAATTTAAAAACATCATCCTGCTTCAGCCAAAAGTAAAAAAGAGAACAGAATGACACTAGGCATTATATGTTCTTTTATTCGATGCTATGACAACTGCATGCATGCAGTGATTCCAAGCATAAAATACTGGTAGTTATTTTCCTCTCACTCTATCGTAATGTGCTCATTTTTCTTTAAAAGTCAAATCTGGGTAATTTACATTTAAAGTTCCCATTGACTGTGTACATTTTACGTAGCTTTGGCATAACTAATGGTTTTAAATTTACATTTGAAACTATTGGTAGCTACTGCTGGATGCTATGACAAAATTATTCCTGTTTTAAGGTATCAAAGGCATACATTGACCTTGTTGGCACATCACATCCAGTCTTATAAAATGGTATCATGTTAACTCATTGCTATGGTCTCCAAATGGTTGTTTTGTACCATATTATACATGCTTGCCTACAGCTGCAATAACATGTTTTAGTGCCGTCTGCCAAGTTCTGTAATGCCACTAAAAGGACGATTATAGGTTATATTTCAACTGTGGCATTGCTGCCATGTATTGCTTGGTAAAAGCAGACATTTAACAGTGCTGAAAGAGAAGATCAAATTATTGAAAGGAATGTTTTTATCTTAGGATTCAGAAGGCAAGTTTATAATCAAAATGCTAATTTATCTGAACATATACTCAACAGGTTGTGGTAGACAGAAATGTTTGGTGTATATTACAATGTAATCTGACTGGGGTAGCGCTAGCAATTTTTTTCACTTAGCCAAATCACCACATTTTTGTCAATTTGTTATCAAAATGGTTATAATTTGGCTAAAACATGTCAAATCAAGCCCTTTTTCTTTAGCCAATTTAAGTCAGTTTTAGCATTTGGCTAAATTGGCGAGTGTTAGCGCTACCCCAGTAGACTGACATCATGGTCCTAGATTACAAAAAACATAATGACTCAAGCCTATGAACCTAAGGTTTAAAAAAATCTGAAAGTGTGGTAGTGTCCTGTACAGTGGGATTTTTTAAACTTATAAGTACCTCCAGGTTTAAATTCCAGCTGTGCTTTAATCACTGACTCATAACATATATAATTACTTAATATTGCATGTGATTTAGGATGCTGAACTTTTTTTTTCAGCACCACGGTCTTCCATATTGTCACATTCCATGCTACAGTGCTTTATTTGGTCCAGAAACATTTGGTCACGGCACCTCTGTCGAATCACATAGAAACTTTGGCAAGAAGGAAGGAAGAATGGGTGATCAAGAAACGTATGTATAAACTGTATTAATTTTGAAGTGGTAAATTGATTTCATCTCTCTCTCTCTCTCTCTCTCTCTCTCTCTCTGTGTGTTTGTGTGTGTACGTATGTGATAACTGACTTGTTGTATAGATACTGAATGATAAGAAGGAAACGTAAAGGACTTCCCTGATTTACTTTTTCAAAGAATTTGTTTATAGCTGTTGTTCAGTGTTTGCAGATGAAAATGTAACAAAACCACAGGCATTTAGCTTGCAAAAAGTTTTTCTCAGTTGTTAGGGGCTGATAACTGCTGATAACAGATTTTTGTCAGCTGCAGTTGTATTACTTTTATAATATTTATAGACAAAGACTGCTGGCGAAGTTAGCAGAATACAACAGACACCATGAGGGAAAGAAACGGCACCTCAACAGCAAAATGGTAGGTGTCTCTGCAGGCACATGGCCAATAAAAGCTTGTTAAAACTGAACAGATGGTGTAGAAAGATTACTCACAAGGTTAAACCAAGGATCTACATTGCACTAGACAGGTCCTAGGTTTAGCCTGTTTTTTTAAGTTGAGTATTATGTCCATCTCTAACTGTTTTATGGAGTACATTAGAACATTATCGATGAGGCTAAGTAATACTTGGGTTTCAGCTAAATTTTGATATTGTTTCAGGTGAATGACCGTCTTGTTATTGAGGGTCTATTACAAGTGTACTGGGGTGTGAAAAAA
Organism: Lingula anatina; assembly: GCF_051362555.1. Classification (NCBI taxonomy): domain Eukaryota; kingdom Metazoa; phylum Brachiopoda; class Lingulata; order Lingulida; family Lingulidae; genus Lingula; species Lingula anatina. The sequence continues at coordinate 33,453,707 of NC_141768.1, forward strand.
CCAATCCAGTTTAAGAAGGGAGAGGCTGTCATGGTGAGGAAGAAGAACCACCTTGCTGATATAATCAATGGATTTGCAGAGGCAGGTCGAAGTACTGAGGTGAGCCAGTTAATATTGTGTATGTAGCCAGACTCTTTAAAAAAATCTTTTGATTATTCTGGATGCTCTTGAGCTTTTCTTTTGTTTTTGCGATACAGTTTGATTATATTTTCCCAACTAGTTAGAATATTTCAATGAAAATTAGCTGAGAAATCATTTAATCTTATGATTGAATTTTTATTATTGGTATTCCAACGTCCAGCATAATGTTACATGCTCTGATATAAGTTATTGTCATATTTACTATCTGTTACTCTGGTTGTCACTGCTGATACACTGTCACAACTTATTCATTTGTACAAATAAGGAGCTGTATTCTATCATAGCTGTTGACTTTCCTACTGACTTAGCAGACAGTTGATCATCACAATATCTGTTAATTTTTTCTGTCCTATTTCTCTGACAAATAGAGTCTTTTCCACGGTCACGTGTCTTCCGCTAAATTATCCGTGGGAACGCGAGATTTTGCGGGATTTGAAGTTTCAGGGGGAAAGTGTGGAGTGTGAAACTGCAACGCCATATCGAGGAGTGCTCATTTCAATCTGAATTTTCAAAGTTTCGTAACATGTTATCACTTGATTTTTTTCGAAAACACATTCATGGGAGCAGTTGGAATAGAAATTAAGCAGAAGTACCTGATGACTTTTCAATGAAAAAACTAAAAACTTACCTCATCGACAGCAAAGATAGGACATTCGGTACTTTTGAAGTATACCCCCCACCCTGTAACTTCCTGAAACATTCATTTTTCAAACATTTTTTACAGTGTCTTTTGCACCTATGTCAAAGCTGTTGAAATAAAATGTTTTTGTAATTACCTGTGGTCTTTTTATTAGTTTTAATCACGTTTAATCCACCCCATTGAAATACAATGTGAAAATTTACATTGTAACCGCAGTCAATAACTTGCTGCGTTTTTGTTGGCTAACTCTACCTTATTTTATGTGAACATAGGATTGATACATTGTATACTTGGATTTCCTCTGTGAAATTATTATGAGCTACTTGTTCACATAAAATTACCTTAGAGTTAGACAACGAAAATGCGGCAAGTTATTGACTGCGGGTGTAAATTGAAGATTCTAACTTTGTATTTCAATGGGCTGGATTAAACGTGATTAACTCTAATAAAAAGTCCACAGGTAATTACAAAAGCATTTTATTTCAACAGCTTTGACATAGATAAACAATAAAATGTAAAAAACTGTTTGAAAAGTGAAAGTTACAGAAAGTTACAGGGTGGGGGGTATACTACAAAAGTACCGAAGGCCCCTTCTGCTCAGTGCCTTCTACTCTTTCCCCCTGAGAAACAGTCCCGCACAAAATGGCGTGAACTGCGCATGCTCACAATTTCGTGGAAAAGACTCTATTGGATTAAAAAAGGTTTATAAGAAACTTAATTCTTCTCCACTAGGTTGATTCCAGAACACTCCCTGCAGGTGGCATCTCTAGTCAAGAAACCCCTGCTTCCCGACCCATTCAAAGAGAACGCCGAGGTAGTTTAGATGATATAGACACTGGCGCATTAGCAGCTGCTGAAACAGTGGTAAAACGAGGGAGGAAGAACAAAAGAGAGATCAAAAAGTATAATACCATAGCCTATAGGGGTGAAACAGCCACCAAGAAATTAAAGAAAAGATACACAATTAATGGACATTTTTATAACCCAAAGGTATGTGATATGTGAATAAAAAAAATTAAATGAAGTAAGTATTAGCTGTCGTACTGTTATTGGTAGCTGCTCATTTGTTAATATAAGTAATGAAATTGTCATTGTGTTATATATCTATATGAAGAAAACTTCACCAAAGCTCAATATAATTTTTAAAAATGCAGTCTTCAGCTAAAACAAAATCTGCCCTTAACCTATAAGATAAATTTTAAAACCAACTTTTCTCTATGTAAATTTGATAATTTTTTTTATAATTCACTGTGTTTTATGGTACTGTACAGCTATATTTTTGTGTCTTTCAGACCAGTGTGTTTACCCCCACTCATGGCACAGTGACGGCAGTGAGGGTGTCCAGTCTGCTACCAGTCCACGATGTCATCAAGTTGCTGCTAGAAAAATTCAAGGTTGGTGCTGTATAAGTAAAAATTTTAATCGGAATATCATAGGCAAAATCATTTCTAAAAAACTGTTGATCTATGAATACTAGAAAATTCAAGGTTGGTGCTGTATAAATAAAAATTAAAAATTTGCTGAGAATACATTACGCAATCATACAAAAACAGTTGTTCCACAAATAATTGTTTTGAACTAAATAAGGCAAGTCATCTTGAAACAGTATGACAAGAAAGGTGATTTTGTTAATTATTTATTTGTAAGTTGGAAGCTAGATTAATAGATCAGAGCAAGAGAGGGTAATAGATTTTTGCCATTTACAGGTGGAAAACAGCCCAGAAGAATTTGCTCTCTATATTGTGAAGGACAATGGTGGTAAGTCCTGCCACTATAAACTCACACAAGTGCTGGGATTTTAAAACCGTATTATACAATATTGCCCATTTTATGATCACTCAATTGATTAAACATTGCAGAAAAGTCTGACAACAGAAGTAAGTAGTAGGAAAATATATGTTGACAGTATTGTCTTTCATTAATGATCATCCTTTTTCATTGTTTTTAAGCCTAGAATTAATTGATTCACTGACAGTTGATATCAGATTCCTCTTTTTTTCTCCAGAGACTAGGAAACTGGAGGAGTCTGACAGTCCTCTGATCACCAGGGTAGAGCTGGGTCCTGATGAGGATCACATTAAACTATTCATCATGGAAGATTCATCACAGGTTATCACACATGAGGTAAACATACATATTACAATATACAAAATGAAAAAAAAAAAAAAAACATCAGAGACCTGAAGTTGAAATTTTATTTTTGAATAAAACTCTAGGCACCTTTCCTAGGCTTTCTTAGGGATCTTTCTTCAATAACAAATCAAATTTTAACAAATAAGCTCAATCCCAGAAAATAATAATAAGGTAGTAGTCAGTTGGTGCTCTAGAAAAAACTGCATTCTACTAGATATTAAAACCATGAAATTTATAAGGAGATATGTATATTTATTGTGAGAATAATGAATTGTCATCCAGGTGGCTCAGTATTTAAACCTCCCAGAAACTGTGCTACTGGGGATTTACAAGAAATTCCAGGAAGAAGAAGAAAAAGAAGTACAGCGCATCAAAAACTGGTAATTGACGCTCTTGTCACTGTATTCATTTATACAGTGTGTTTACTGTAAAATAACTATATAACTAAGGGTTTAATTGTCAGTGAGTGTTGTATATATTCTGTAGGCTCTGTGAAACTCACCAAGTACTACAAAACAGTTAAATTTGAATATTTGGTTCTAGTTCTTTGTTCCTTTAGTATTATCCTGCAACAAATTTCTTTATAAATTAAACCTTATTCTCAGCATATGCCTGTATAATATATCATCAGTTTGTGTGGGGGCAGCAGGTGATTTTGCAAGTTTGCCAAGTGGTGCTTTTCCCCCATGGAGATCTTGGGATCACTCCTAACTGGACACCCTTTTTTATCTTTTTATTTTAATTTACAGGTACGTTAACTACAGGGAAGCTTTAAAACGTAGCATGATTGACTACCAGACATATCTTTGAGTGAGAAAGCTGAAATCCTAACTCCATTTATGTACGAAGACCTGCAGTTTCACTGCACTTTGAGAAGACTTTCGTAACATGATCTCATATCTAGATTCAGGCATTATCCATAATGTGGGCACAAGTAGTTCAGGACTTTAAATCACACCGAGGTTACCCAGTTTGGTGAAATATGTAATACATTAACCATTCCAACATTTATGTGATGCACATATTTACTATTATACAATTTTTAATTATGAAACTTTTGATACTTTGCAAAGTTTCATTTAAATTTACATGATCCTAAAGCAGTTACCACTGTTTGAGAGTCATTGGAACAAATTATTGATTTTTTTAAAGACTCATTCTGCATCATTAGAATAAATCAAGATATCTTTGAGTGATAATTAATATTCTGAAGGAGATGTTTTACCCAAATGCTGCTGTAACCCTTTTTTTTTTTTTGTAATATGTCTAGTAATAGCTGTTGTGTTAAAGTTACTGTTCATAGGTGCTCATAGAGTTACCAGTTAGTGATATTATGTCTGTATATGTATGCACTGTTGTTTTACATGCAATGTTGACATGCCTCACTTATTTATCAAGGGCAAATTTTTTTGCAAATGATCATATATTAAAAAAGAAATGTTTTTGTTTTGTTTGCTAAAAGCATAGGAATTGCATCTGTGTAAGCTGTCCTCTTTAAATCATGAAAACAAATCACATGCCCAGTATTTCCTATTATATATTCCTAAAGTTAACCTATCAACTGAAACATACACAACCTACATTTTCCTATACATGTAGGATTGAGCTATAATAAACTATATATATTTATTTATTTATTTATTGCACTTGAAATCCACACATTTTTTGGCAGCACACTTACCAGTGCCCACAATTTTTTTAATAAATATTCATACAATATATACACCATATATTAGACTATTTATGTACACTATTGTACACCACTCAGGAATGGTAAGTTAACATACATTACTACTGGTAATGAAAAGATAATTTATTATGGTTATACTATATAAAACTTTTAACAGTCAGTACAGTGTGAGTGTATGTATATGCAGTACCGTTACACTCCTATAACATGTTGTGTGACTGTGCTCGAGCACAAACAAGGACATACCTAGATGGGCTTAAAATGGGTTCTTCGCCATCTTCACACTTTGGGTTGGAAAATGTGGATCTGCTGGGTTCTCTTTTAAGCATGATTTACCTAGAATTGTCAATATTTTAATATATTTGTATCTGTTTATTAGTATGGTGTTTTGTAATTTGTTTTGCCTTACATGTAGTTAAGTTTGCTATAAGTAATTTTGTTTTTCATAAAATTTCCAATTGAATTGGTTGTTCAATGCATTAATGATTGTGTTATTGTAGTAGTTGTTCCAACATATAGGGGTTCAACAGTATTAATCTGGGTTATAAGCTGAGCTGTTTTAAAATATCAGATATTATCCTGTACATAAGTTTTTGTATTAATATGTTTTTTTAAGTTTCTCCCGTTTCAAAATTCTTTTCCTAATTATTTCTTATTATCTGTTTAACATGGTCACAGTTATTAAAATTCCTTACTTAGGCAGAAAGGAAATCCAAACTAGAGGATCAGAGAGGGGATGCCGCCTACAGATATTGTACCACTAGATGGAGTAAGCACATTTGTATGTAAAACAAAACTAGACAGCAAAGCTGACAAATATACAGACACCATACAGGAAACAAGGCAGCAAATCTGACAAATGTTTGGACATTTAGACCCAGAAAAGAGTGCACCAAATTGGCCAATTTTGATGCACTTTTACATAATGCTTTAAAACAGCATAATCACTCTTACCCTCTTACATTAAGTACTACAGGTAACATGGGCATTGAAAAACTAGCAAGTGATTCAGTTTCAGGAGCTTTAAAGCCACTGGAAATGCTTATGTGTGAATAAATATAAAAAAACTGTATATTTACTGTAAATGTACTGTATATTTTTGAAAGTTACCTGCCTCTTTACCAAACAAAGTCACTCGGTAAATTAATAGTAAAACAAAAATATGATTTGGTAGTTATAGGGTGAATGTCACCTAAACTGTGCAAAGAAACAATAAATACTGTAAATATGAACGGATCATGCTGATTTTCCAAAGCAATCTGCTTCTTTGCCAAACAAGGCAACTCAGTAAATTTAAAGTAAAACAAAATACGGTTTGGCAGTTATGGGGGAATGTCACGTGTTGGACAGTGATGGTGACGACATGGACAGGCAGACAAATCAAAATATATAAAGACACTTGTAGTGTCTGTAACAATGAACACGCATTATTAAGCAATTTTGTCCAAGGTTTTAATAAAGTCATTTGATAAAGTCAAGTCGATGTTAAATCTGTGTTCCTATAAACCAGATGTTGAAAGAAACACAAGCATGATTTGTGCATTATAAAGGTAATTAGCATTTATTTCAAAAAAATAATTTATTTCCAAAATATTTCATTTTGACTATTGTTACTGGCTTCATGAAGTTTAGAAGTTTTTTCCACCATTTTACAAAACTTATCTCCATTATGACCACATTATAATTACACACCAGCAGGTGCTTACAGTACATGGTGTAATAGCAACCCCCCCCCCCCCCCCCCCCCCCAGCAATAACTCCTTCTATTCAGGTACATATCTCCTCTCCCACTTTCCATCTATTCCCTCACTATACATGTATGGTATTTATCAGATCACACAAAGAGACTATTACACACTTCTTGACTAATTTGTCTAATGATATGCTCATTAGCCCATTTTTGATTGATCAGTCAATGAAAATTTAAACTTGATTAAGATGACTCCATGCACACAGATTGCACAGTTTGTTTTATCCAAGGACGCATCAGTTCTAAATTTATTATTATTATTCATTTGCCCATGTAAAACACTAGGGGAGTTCTAGATTTATCTAAGCTACATAATACAAGAAAGTCGTGTTCATCTCCATTGAATCTGTTAGTCAGTGCATGCTACAAGGCACAATAAGTATACTACAAACTAACTAGTATAAAGTAATAACATATACATAGCATGAATCACTGAAGACTTCCAATTGAAAGCAAAAAAAAAAAAAAAAAAAAACATTAATGTTTGGAACATGGCACAGAAAAATAAATTACAATAAATGGAATTAATCCATGAAATGTGTCTATTGCAAACTATATTGGCTATTTACTTAAATATACTGATAATAACATTTAAACATTTCATAATATCAAAATATAAATGTCTTTTAAGCATCCACATATGATTCCCAATTTTTGCAGCTGCTTTTTATGTACTGACACAGATGTGTCTGTGTCTGTTTTATGTACTGTTATACAAATAAATGAAAACCATTTTACCTTTTGTATTCAAACTTACAGAACTGATGATCATTCATGAAATACAGGTCAAGTTTGAAAATCAGCCTGATCAGACCATTTTTCCAAAAAAAATTCTTTTTTCAGCATATTTTTTACTAGCATTATACAAATAAAATGAAAACCATGCTATATTTTGCTTTGAAACTTGCAGGACTGATTCAAAAGTATATATTTGTTAAGCTGAAACAAATTCCACTGAAATGGCACTATTTTTCCTAAGAAATACATGATACATACTATCTGTTATTATAAATAAAGGGAAATTTCAAAAACAAAGATTAAGAACACTGAAAAAGCTGTATGTCACCCTATAATACTTCTCGGTAAATATATATTTCTAAATCTACTATATTAAAACATAGCACCAACATATATTTATTTATCAAATAATTAGTTCATCATCACACTTAATCTCTCTTCACAACATTATCAAACGGAAGATGCTATGTCAACTCCATTCTGAATAGAAAATAATTCCTTCTTTCTTATCATGTAAATGTACTAAATATGACTCTGAAAACTTCAAAACTAGCTGAACATCCTTAAATCTTGACTGGCGAGTTTATACTATAATGCTTTAGTCAATAGATCTTGGATATTATGAAATGAAACATTTCTAAATGCTTTAGCTTCCCTGTATTTTACAGAGAGCTTGGTCTTTTGGAAATTGCAGGAAATCTTTTGTTAAAATGAGATAAATACTTCCCAAAAGATTAAAATCAGTATAGCTAAATAACACATCAGACAACTGAAGGTTTCATGAAACCCCTTAACAAATTAGCTCATGTTAAGAAAAGTCTTCCAACAGCCAACTTGTTGAGGCTGAGTTTCTACATTAAATTTTAGTAAGGCACTAGCTGTCATACCAATCAATCTTTGCAACTTGACACTGAAAAATATACATGTAGCACCGTAAGTTGTCACGTTTAGCACATGAACAGATCAACTGTAGTCTGTATGTGTTAGGAGTCCAACTAAACAACTAAGACTGTTCTAGTTCTGGCAATCTTATTTGGTATGAATTATATACTTACATCTACTTAAAATCGCTATAACTTAGACCCCATTCCCATAGATTTTAGATCGATCTATCCCTGTGGGGAGTCTCACTAGATTACTGTCAGCTTAGCCGGCTTAAGCGTCTGTCCCGCCTACTAAAAGCTGTAAGGGAGTAATTAACTAAAGTGCGCGCTCGGCTGACTGCAATTTAGCGTGAACCCCCAGGGAGTTAGGTCAATCTAAATCTAAATCTCTGGATCGATCTGATTCTCTGGGAATGCACCCTTAGATTATAGTCTATTATGGCATCTTATCATGTTCTGGTACATTAACTTTTTACTTTGTGTTTCAATTCAATATAATTTGATCCCTTTAGTTTTGCTGTCCACTGTAACTCGGAAAAGTTGTCAACAATATCAAACATTCAACTTCTTTGGCTGGCATATGATACCTTAGGAGGTTTTGAATAATAAGCATAAATATCGACATGATATTAAAACACCACCTTACAAATATACTGTGCACAATCTTAATTCTGAATAATACTAACATTGCCTGTTTTTTTTAATACCCTACTCTTGGGCCATATATTTGAAAACTACTAGACTAAGTTAAACAATTTTCAAAACTTTTTTTCAAGGGTTGAATCTTTCAAATAGACATATTAAATAATGTTACAATAAAGTGCAATTATCAAATCTTCTAATTGGCCTACTGATCAATAGTCATCATCATCATCAGTCATAACATCTCCAGCTGGATCGTCCTCTATAGGCATCTCAGCCAGCAGCTCCTCCATGGGTCGACCGTCCCAGAAACTCTGCAGCGCCATCTTGGTCATAGTCACACTGAAAATTTTCAAGAATTGTCTTCCAATTATTGAAATAGACAAACAAACAAGTTTCACTTTTAAATTAGTCATGTGTTGAAAATGTATTCATGACAGTCCATTGTCATCACAAACAATTCTTCATCAAAGAAATAATCTGTATTTTAATTATCTGTAGCACAGTAAGGCTTCGTTCACATGGAATGTCTATTTTCTAAATTCTATTTTCTATTCGCGGTATGTCTTATGATCACGGTCTGTGCCCTGAATATCCCGCGGCGTAATTACTGGCAGCGCGAGCCAGTTACTATAAGTTACTATAAGCATGTGAATGAAGCCTAATATCTACTTTGCTACACATTTGCAGGTCTGTGTGTCAGTAAACCCCATACATCATACATAGCTAAATGTATAATACTAATGGATGCATCCTTCATGTTGCAACTGGTAATTCATTCTCGCACCTAACACACTGTCCTACTAAAAAGTATCAAATGTTTGACATTATTGTAATAGCTCGATCTATTCAATGGGCAAAATTTAGCAAAATTTCAGATACTTAGTTTTATTATCACAAAATTACACTTTTATACAGCATTTGTGGTGCTTTTACTGCATAGAATGAAAGAAATTGTGAGTTAAAAAATACAGAATCTGAAAAATTCACAATTTTCCCCCATGTAAAGATTGAGTAATTACTGTATGTACCTATCTAATTGTCCTGTCAAACTTACACACAAGTATAGGACACCTTACATTATACCTACATATTTTATAAGCTCTTGATAAAAAGAAAAACAATAATTTAAATTGATACATACAGAGCTAATGAAACTGTTCTCTCACCTCACATGATGTTTTATCTAGAGTTAAGAGTCTAACAGAAGTAAACAGAGGACAAAATCAAACAAAATCATACTGACCAAAGAAACAGGAATTTAAACAAACCCTAATTAACACACCATATTGGAACTATGTGGTCACACATACAACTTTGCACAGTACTCATGTGGTGATGCGGTGTGTTCAATGAGATTTCATTACAAATTGTTGAATTCTGTAACACAATAATGGATGAATGAAACTAAGACTGGGTGCCCATCCCTAGATCAATCTAACAGGATCAGTCCATCTCCATGAGGTTTCTCTCTCTAAATTGCTTTCAGCTAAAGTGGTTTAGATGTCTGGGACACCTAAAGCTGCTTAACAATAGTTAATTACCCCTATCAGCTTCTGTAGGCATGACAGACATCTAAGTCGTTTAAGTTAAATACAATTAAGGGAGAATTCCCTTGGAGATAGTTCGATCTAAAATTTATATGATAGGGTCTGTGAATGGTCTCTTAAACAGCATATAAACTGTACACAGTGTCCTATGTTGCCCATTACCTTGTCTTGAGCACTGAGTACTTCTTGGCCCAGAACTGCTTACTTCTCTGCCAAAAAGTTGAGTTTTGTTTCATCTGATGAAGAAGTTTGTTCTTCAGCGCCTGTCTGTAGCTTTGGATTTGTGGGTCATCCTCTTTACTTGTGGCTGCCACCCCAGTCTCTACCTCTTGAGCCAGTTCTACAGAAATCGAATAAGATTTCTATTGAGTTGGGGTCATTGCATGGTTTTTCCCATAAGTGGAGCAATGAAATTTTCTTAGAATTATATGAATGAAATATGTGTAATGTATTTATCCTAAAGATTAGGCAACTCTCTTTAAAAATAATGTTTTGCAAGTGGAGTTAATATAATAAACTGTAATATAAGTGGAGTTAATATAATAAACTGTGAAAAATAAAACAGTAAGCTTAATTAAATAACTAAACTGATTTTCATACTTCTTACTGGTATGTATAAAGCCCAAAAAGTATCATGCAATAAAAATGAATGTTATATACTTATTCATTTGGCTATTACCTTGCATTCTATTTTCATCTTCTAGTTGTTGCTCATATTCTGTGACATTTTTCAGAAATTCATCCTCGGTGGTATTGCAAAACAGATACATGTAGCAGGAGGGGGTTTCAGACACAGTGTAGACATTATGGAATTTACCAGGTGGTAGCTGAAAGAAAGTGAGAAATTTTACATAAAACAATTCATGACATTTTCAAGTATTGTGAAATTTACTTTCTAAAAAGAAAATCATCACTATAAACCTTAGACATGATCATGCATGTAAAAAAATCCAGGCTAACACAAACGTTTATTTGCCAAAGGCTTAACATAAATCTTTTCATTTTTTTTTTTATTGCACTACTCAACTTTTTACCATATTTATATTAACAAATGTTTCTCCAAACGACACAAAAGATGTAGCCAACACACATTGTTTTAGGTGTTTAGGTGTATGCTACTGATCACGAACATCCAACAACTCCGAGCTGTTGAACGTGCAGCTTCTCATAGCTTGCCTGTTCAATACATAATTACCACCATCTTGCAACTGTTGAACTGGAAGAGAGACCTTCACACAATGTAAGTCATTAGTGTTACAAACCTTCCCAATGGAGATGACTTACTACTGCAATCATAATGACACAACTTATCAGCCTACATACAGTCCAGTACCTGATTTCCCTGATGAATACAACATGGTCAAATCCCAGCCACAACATACGAGATTAAACATCATGCTATAAAGCAGTTATAAGTGCAAATAAAATGACCTTACTTTTTGTCTATTTATCAAAAAGCATGGTATAACTTAGACATACAACAAATTTTCCACCTGCTGTCTTTTTCATTAAAACGATAATGCCAAACATGTAAAGCTGAGGCTGATACTGAAACACATCTTCGCCAACCTTAACAAACCACCCACCCCAATCACCGAAGCAGGTTAATCCTAAACAACCAACAATAAACCAGGCGCATTTTTTTTTAAATGTCAAAACATCTCTGGAGTACGTGACATATAAAATGAAAATAATTAAGTCAGACAACTGGGAGACAAAACACTTCACAAGAAAACAGGAAGATTAGTATCTATGAATGTTGTGACATTTTCAGAAGGATCACATATTAATTAATCCAAAGGCAAACTCTCCAGTTCCCACACAAACTATTTACAGATTGCAGAATTTCTATGAAGACTTCATCTTTAGCTGATGTTCAATGTGTTCCCTGGGAATTGTCAGATACATACATGCAGAATATTGTTGAAAACTAACAGCTAGTGTTGATTCAGGCATACTCACTGAAAGTAGCCAAAATGTAATTTACTAATAATAAACAAAAAATAAGATTTGCATAACAGAGTTTAACACATTAAGTGCCACAGTAAATAGAAATTGTAATTCATCATTACTTTCATTGTGTCTCCTTCCTTCAGTGATCTATTTTTCTTCTCTTCAACTAACTCTACCACCACTTCTCCTTTCAACACTGTCAAGCTTGTGTTTCCCAAATCTGCTTGTACAAAGTTCTCTAAGTGAAGTCCTGAAAATTACAATTCAGCAGATATTACAGATCTGAAGGCCAACTGAATGTTACAAGATGAACATCACTTTTCATAATAAATAAAAGGGTTCTTAAATTTTGTTGACTGCAAAAGTGTTCTTGTTTTTCAGATTTACTAGCAACAGTTTTTCATTAAATGTTAGAGTATTGCAGTTTATATTTTATAGTAATGATTGGGTCATGTGTCAAAGCATATCAGTTTATATCAAGAGATAATGGTTACATTTTTCACAAGCAAACCCTCCACCTACACTATGACAACTTTTCCTTCAACTTAAGTTTTTCAATTTCTCCAATAAATATGAAAGTATTTCATTTTCAGCTACTAGCAAAAAACTTTGCATTCAAACATATCCACAAGACCAGCACCTGGGAAATCAGCCACAAAGACCACATCAGTGGTGGTGTTGGTGTTGTTATAAATTTGGTCTTCTATTTCATCCATCTTGGCCCTCCAGTCAGAAAGGTCCACCAGTAGTGGCATCAGCCAGGATGTGGCCTTGAAAGGGTGCCAGTCTGCAGTCAAGATGTCCACACGGGGGTCAAACATCCTGTAGAACATTCACAAAGTATTCAATATTTCAGGTTGTTAGTGCATTTTCACTGAACAAGTTGAATTGGAACTACTTCAATGTTAGTTTCCACATGTCCGTCAAACTAGTTTAACACTAATCACTGTGTTAGGTGTGGCAGTATGATAGATGGAATGTGTTAGGTGTGGCAGTATGATAGATGGAATGTGTTAGGTGTGACAGTGTGATAGATGGAATGTGTTAGGTGTGACAGTGTGATAGATGGAATGTGTTGGGTGTGACAGTGTGATAGATGGAATGTTTTAGGTGTGACAGTGTGATAGATGGAATGTGTTGGGTGTGACAGTGTGATAGATGGAATGTTTTAGGTGTGACAGTGTGATAGATGGAATGTTTTAGGTGTGACAGTGTGTTAGGATCAGACATGACAGAAAATTATATGTTGCTGATGCAAGTGTTTTTCACTGTTAGCAAAAGTTGATGGATTCTAACCAATAACAAAACTGAGTGTGATAATGTGTTGGGTGAGACAATTCCATATGTAAGACAAATAGACTGCTTTTATTATAAGAACTGTAAATTTTTGATATTCATATATTTTTGACAATTCATTTGTAATTCTATTAGGAACCATTCATTTGTTAACAACAAACTCTGCATAGCTCAAATTTCAATAATGACAACCCTGGGTTACATAAGGTGCTGTCATTTAAAAAAAAAGTCAAATGTTAAAAAGACAACATGTTAACCTAAAGAAAACAGGACATCCATAACAAAATACACATAATGTTACTACCTCTGTTGAAATCTGTTATTCATGGACTTCCATATATCAAAGGTAAGCTCTATGTTGGTCAGGTTGTACAGTTTCAATCTGTCTAAAATACAGGTGCTGAACTGTTTCAACATGTCCGCATGGGATGCCCAGCGCTTGCTTCCAGTGAAAGTCTGGAAATAAATTATACAGAATATAAGAAAAGGTAAGTTGAAACAGTGTGTTAATTTTAACTGCAAGTTATAAGAACAGAAAACAATGGATTGGTATGGTAAGGTGCAATGGTGTGTCGTGGTATTTGTGACTGAATTATGGTGTCATAGTACATCTGTTTGAGTTAATAATTTAAAAGTAACTGAATAATAAAAAATAATAAAAAATCAATTTGATATCCAAATATAACAGATTTTGTAGAAGTGATGATACTTTGAAAAACTTAAATAAAAACCTTGAATATGACGATACGTCAGCAAAGCTTGGTTTAACTGTGTCAGTATGATTTTGTGATTTTGCTAAATATGAAAATGCTTTTAAAAAAATCTTTGTACACTTGCCCTTGGGTTCAGGTACCCCACTTCTCCAGTTTCTTTATTAACATATGTAATTCTGATATGTTGTGATGACCATGTGTGAACCATCATGTCCCAGGAATAACCATACAAACCATTGGTCCAATTATTATAGCCCTGGAATAGAATGAAAAAAAAAAAGAAAATAAAGAGAAAAAAATACCAGGTAATTTTCGACCCCAATCTGACTAATTGCATTCGCTGGATATCATTTTCAAACCTAGATAAACTCATAAATTTCTAAGAATGATTGATTTTTTATTATTCATACCTTTGTGAGAAAATGAGAGTATGGCAGGAAACACTGTGTGGAGATATAGCTGACAACACACAAGGCAGCCATCTTGTGAAAGAATTGAGGTGAGCTGTGTAAGAGTGGTCTTCTTTGTTTGTTATTTTCAGATCTGGAAGAACTGCCATTTTTTGTGGGCTGGTGACCATTTTCTCTTTCATCTGTTCTAATGTTTTGTTGGTCCTAAAATACATTGAAGAGAAACATACACATATAATTTACTTATACACGTCAAGTAAGGAGCATATCTTATGAAACACTTCACTTTCACCATTTTACAGCATGGCTGTTCTTTCCTACATCTACAAGTTCAATGGCAAATGCATATCACATTTTTTCTTAGAAAAAAAATCAGTCATTCAAGTGATTGTGGCAAGTTTCCAATTACTCGACTCATTCTGACATTATCAGCATAGAAATGAACATCCTAGACAGGTTATTTAGCAACCAATGACATTTATCATCAGAGACACAAATAAAATCCATCCCAGCAGCCAGCTGGCATCAGGGGCAATCAGCAAATGAGACACATCTGATGTATTTCACCAATCTCATCTCCTAAAAGAGCAGCTATAACCTCTTTAATCCTATTATGGAAAAGCACTTTCGTATGATGTGATGATATTAGGCAGACACACAATGTGGATATACATGTATATATATTTATTTTATTTCATTTATATATGAACAGGTAAAATACTACAACCAAAGGACTAAAACCTTTGCAACAAAATGATATATTTATGTATGAATACAACTGGGAAGGAATCGTGATTAAAAGCACGCCTACTAATACCTAAATGCCAGGCTTCTTAATGATTTTGTTGTTTGTGCAAGTACAAATGAGTGGGTGTCAAAGACAATTATACAAATGCCCCATCCTACATGCTGTGCTTCTTAATAATTTTGTTTCCAGTCTCTGTCAAATCTCTTGTGATTACCTGAGATATCTTAAATTACACAATAGAGGGAAAAAGTAGTATAACAACTGTATTGGTAATAATAACTCACAAAGTAAGGAAATATGTTGTTTCTTCTTTATGGTTATACATGTAAACAAACTGCTTGTCAAATAGATCTCCTTACACTCAAAATGATAGTTCCCTCATCAAATTATAAATCAAAAGTCTAACAGCTGTAGACTGAGCAAATAATTCTACTGATGTAATGTTAAAATAACTTTGACAAGAAAAAAGTGCATGTGTCAAGTATATTCAGTACAATTATAATAGCTGTAAGTTCAGAAGATACTTGTCATGTCATATTCACATGACACATTCATTTGTGTTATTTTCATCAGCTTTATGACAAGTTAATCTGTTAAGTGTCTGCATCATGTGAAGTTATGTGTGTACTTGTTGTAATTGTGAAGCTGAATCTCTCTCTCTCTCTCTCTCTCTCTCTCTCTCTCTCTCTCTCTCTCTCAAATGCTGCAACCATCAAATGTAAAAAAAGAATTAACTCAGTCTACCCCACAGCATACCTCAGGTTTGACCACCTCTTTGGAGTAGAGGCAGTGGCCACTGGGCTGAGCCTCGGTGTCCAGAGGGAGGACAGGGGTCAACCAGCATGGCATTTTTCTGAAGAGTCTACGCGGCAGGTCCATGTGACAGAATACAGGCTGAGTTGCTAACATGGTCCATGGAAACATACCTGGAAAAAAGTCCCACTTTTCAGCAAATGTTATTAATAATGAGTAAGAGTATATTTTGCTCATTTTTCTTTTTTTGTTTTTTTGCCTTTAACCCCCCTATGTGTATGTTATATACCTCAGACCTTTTGATACAGAAACTCTAACCCTCTGACATGTAAATACTCTGCTTTCCCAAATACAAATTATTTGTCATTTACCAATTAGCCCATGTTGTAGCTAAAATGGTTTCAAAAACAGTTAACAAATATACCAAGCTGAGATCAATATCTATATATAATTTGAGCATTTCTACCCAACATATACAACCAAATATTATCCTGAACACAGAGCTTTGTTCGTCCTGGTATATTCAATCTAATTTCTATCAATTTTGAAAAATATCTATTTTTGTAGCATTTCTGAGTAGAGTACCTACCTATACTGAACATTTGTGAGTTCATGAGATGGAATAATGAGCCTATGACAAACCCTATAGGTCTGGTGGCATCAAAAAAGTATACAAAGCCAATGAACAGGTCTATGGTTAACCCACCAAGATGGACTACATATAGGTCTATTTGCTCATCAGTGAGAATGAATCTGAAATATCACATCACAAAGTGGATTTTATTTATTATTTTATTTATTTGCAGTGTTATATTGTATTGTTGTGCTAGCTATCAAGCACAGGTTTTGACTTCAATTTCAAGCAGATAAAATTGTCAAGACATTTTATGTCCAATTTTAAAACTAAATCATATCTAAAACACTGCCACGCCTGAATAACAATAAGTCATACCAGTGTTTTATGTAATCTTTCATTTCAAGCACTGTCTTAACTAAAATACCTAATGAATGCCAACTGAAACTATTAAAACAGTTAACCAACTTTGAAACTGAAACAGTACAGCATCTAACAGAATGTCATGCTGAAAACAGCTTGTCAAAGCTTTGCTATTGTCACACCTAACACAGTCATACCTAACACACTGTCACACCTAACACAATATCACACCTAACACACTGCCACACCTAAAACAATATCACACCTAACACAATGTCACACCTAACACAATGTCACAACCAACACACTACATCTAGCATGATGAGTAAAGACTGGCCCACCTTAGGGGGTCAAATACCCATTCCTTGGACAGTGTTGTCATTGAATGGCCGTGCATCCAGTCATAGTCCAATTTCTTTAATCCCGCTATGAAATACACCATAAAAATCTGAAAAATATGATGACAATAGCAGCACCCACTAAATAATAAATTCTTTGTCAAACATGCTAAATTTCAGAAAATTTTTTAAAGACATAAAAAAAACATTTTCATTAAATACAACATGGAGGAGTTCTTTCTTTTATTCAAGAAACCCTTTTATCAGAAATTCTAAAGCAAGCTTTTTTCATCAAGCACCAGAAAATTTTGAATTCAGCAAGGATTACATTGTTCTGCTCACTAGGCAGGAGAGACAAGTAAGCAAATCTCATTTAATAACAGAAGAGTCAGGCAATGAAAATTTAGTTAATTTGAACAAAACTGATAATCTCATTTCCTTAAAAATGTTCTTATCAATTATAGCAGTAAAAAATTTGTCTAAAAAGATTGAACGATAACCTATATTCATGACTTTTATTAAAATAAATAAAAAAGTAGAAAAAATATTAACACAACTATGTGACAATTTGAAATTTGATTAATTATCTTGCCTTAGTCAATTATTCACAACTCTTAACAAGTTTGACTGTCTTAATTATCAAGTTATTCTTGTTCTTTCTTCAGATTTCTTTGTCTATTCAATGTACAGAGGACACACTGGGCCAGGCATGTCTGCTGAGAGTGGTTCATCATGCACAGATGAGGATTAGATCAGTCCCCGTGCACAACTGGTGATTTGATTTCAGAATTGTATTGGGAGATTGTCAGCCCTTTTGGATGGTTGCCATTGTAGATGGCTGATTTATCTATTGAAACGGAACAAATGCATACAGGAACACTTTATGATGTATAATATGTTTTTGTCGCATGCTGCATAAAGTGTACTAAACTAAAAGAGAAAAAGATTATGCAAACATATCTTGAGTGTGTCTACTCTGGTCTATTTCAGTTTTTTCTTCATTTACTCTGCTTGCCAAATATTTCATTCCTGTATATGTCATTGCAATTTACAAAAAAAAAAAAAAAAAAAATGCATATGACCGAAAGCATCACATATAATAAAGATTATTAATAATTCTTATCCTTTTTGCAAAAAAATTTCTTTACCAAAATCATTACCTAACCATAACCTAGGCTAGCACGCTCTTGTTACAAATGGCTGAAGGCAATGTAATAAATCTAATCATGAACCTTGCCATAATCATTCCACTTAAAACAAGCTGCTGTCAGCTGTACCAAGAAACCAATCACTTATTAAGGCCATTTACCTGAAGGAATTTATCAAAATTTATATGATTGGGCTTCTAGTTGCATTGAAATGGACAAGCTTAGGAAATGACAAGGAAATTGCAGTCCGAAAAAGTATAGCCTAGTTTAAATTAACAAGGGTAGAGGGTTTTAGGCAATGCAAGAAAGTAATGCTGAAACACCTAAAGAAATATAGTTGTAACCTCAACCTTGGTTCATTGAAAAATTTCTCAATATACCATATGAACAATGACAAAAAGCTTTCATTAAATGCTGAAGATTTCATTATTTTATCATTTTTTCGTTTATCAGTTTTCTCACAATTTAATGGTAATTTGGTAAAACAGAATGCTAACATGACCCGAATACTGCCTTCCATTCTTCCTGATATTACTGTTGTTTGCCTTTAGTACTAGTAATTAAGCTGAAGTCTTTGAAAATTATCACCATTATCCTGGACTACATTCTACTGGATAAGATAAATTTCTTCAGGTTTTCAAGGCGATCTGGAAATCAGTGAACTTTCACAGTGCTTGTTTTTTCATCAGGTGACCAGATTGCAATAGATTGATGGTGGAATAGCAAAGTGCTTTTTAGGGCAGTTTTATTTGCTGAAAATGCTTTAGGCTTCAACACATATAACTGAACTGATGCATGCATATAGAGAAGAGCCACTAAAAGAGGAAGCAAAATAAATGAAATACTTCTGGATTAAATTCAGTATTGCTTTTTTCTTGGATTGACTAAAAGAATCAACATGCAATAATTTTGATGACGAATACACAGATGCTAAACTAATGACATCACACCTTTAATTTCTTTGGCAAAAATTAATGATTTCCTCACTGGCAAAAAGTCCAGGGTTAAAATGATTACAAAGAAATATTAAGACAAAGCTAAATGACTTCTGTATAGTGAAAAATCTAAATCCAATGTTATTTTCCTGAGAACTCATTTCCTGCAATGAACTCCCAAGAGTCCTGTGCTTAACCAGCAAGATGGAAACCATTAGCAAGAAACAAGACAGAGAAAAACAAAGTAATACAATATCACAAGTGGATGCTAGTGTTTTTTGAGTAATTTATCGACAAACAACTCCAAGTATATAAAATGGTTGTTGCAAACGTCATATCCCAATGTGAGATATCACTGTGAGTTAATAAATTACAATACTGCAGGGTTACACACAATTCAGAAACTAGTCTGTTTTAAATGCAAAACAAAATGTACTAATGTTTCTTCCTTGTGCTCACAAAACACATTCAAAACTCATTTCAAACCTCAATGCACATAACAATCTGGATATCTGCATGAGGAAATGCAATAAATGCATGCAGCTGAGACTTCTCCTGATAACTCTGGATTATCTACCCTAAGATTCCAAATTATTGTGCAAAAAAAAAATTGCAAAAGAGGAGGAAATTACCTGTGTTCTTATTAATGTATAATTCCACAAAGGAACATGGGCATTTCTTATACTAGGCCTCAGCAAGCCATCTACTGACCTTCAAAATGTGAGAAAAAATAAGATAAAATTAGGAAGAGGTCAAATACATAATTCAATGATGGTACGCATTTAACTTACTACTAGCAAACCTGTTTAATAATAAAAATATTAATGAAAATAATAATAATAATAATAACCTTTATTCAAGCACACTTTTACAAGACAATTACCTAACAATTACATCATCCAATGAGGACATAAATGTCATCAATCATCAGACAATTTACTGGTTTTAGTTCTTGATTAAGGAAACACTATTTACATGTTTAAAATGCCTTATACATTCCACAATTATATAAACAGTGCTAGTGTTGTGCTGTATTGGTGAAAAAGTGTAAGATTCCAATGTAAGAGTAAAATTGTATGATAAGAAATATGTATGATAATGTGTAAGGAAAGAGTGTGGTAAAATATATTAGGTGTGTGTGTGTGTGTGCATGTGTGTGTGTTTGTGCATGTATGTGCATGCGCACCCCATGAACATATACGCACATGTGTGTGCAGAGTACAACAGTATGCTACATGACAGAGCATCACAGTGATTGAGTGGCCTACCAGTATCTGTTGGCATCCATGAATAGCAGCTGTAGTCCAATGAGACCATAGAGATAGGAATGGTTATTCCAGACTGTCTTGTCTAATAGGTACACATACCAGTAGGAACATACAAACATTAGACAGCTCAGGCGGTAGAACATACCCAACATTATACCACAGGCACCTGAAGATAAAATACTAAAATTTATACCAAAGACTACATGCCAAAATTATACCAAAGGCACCAAAAGATACATGTAGTATAAAGCAAAAATAATTTTGATGACAGTTTAGGTGGAACTTAGCACTTCTCATTTTACCAGATGAAAGATGACAAAAAATTCATGTTTGCAATCTGTACAATATACCTCATATACATAAAGAAAGACTGTAATGAACATTATTCTGAAGACAATTGAATTGAAATATATGAAACATTATTCCACAGTCACTTTAGGACAGAGCATCCCAAACATTATCAAGCAGGCACATATATTATAAGCACACGTTTAAAGTGTCTGTGATTTTTCTTAATCAATAGCTAATATTGACACTGTCCACTTCCATAAGCAACTGATGAACTTCTTTTCTGACTTTAAGAAACCTGTTAGGCGTTAGTTTTCAAATATGAAGTTGAAAATAAAATCCCATCAAAAAAATCTATTTTGTATCAAAATTTATTATTCAACACAAATAGCCACTAAACAGCTCTGAACTATCATCAAATTGCCAAATAACTAATGGCCCTTTGGCACCCTATTAAGCCAATTACTTTCCAGTAAGGCTTGTAATATTCCCCAGACATTCTAAATCTGTCAGAAGGAAAAAAGCCACCAGGACTAAAATGAAATAAAGAGTGATCTTGTTTCTGCAATATTCTCTTCCTTTCTTCTTTTACAGAGGAACATATAGTGATAAGCATAACATATGATATTCTAAATTTCCAGTTTTAAGTTTTTAACATTTTGGGAATTATACACCTTTAATTGATCGAGGATTTATAAATCTTCTGGCCCAGAGGGCTAGACAAAAAATTTAAAGGCACTCAAGGTAGGATCTAAAATGCATTTTAAGTGCATGGATCATTTCTAGTTGTATTCATCTGAGGACAATTCAAACTTTTAAAACAAAATAAAGCCAAAAGGTAAAACTGTCTACCACTTATTGTGTTTACGCTGAAAGTGCACACCTGTGTCTGTACATAAAAATGACAGATAAATAGCCTCAATCCATATCGCAAAAAATAATCATATTCACTGTCCCCTGTTCAACCTCTGTAGTCAGTCATCTTGACACAGTTTGAAAAGAACACAAGTGACGCCGCAAAAGTCTCACAATATCTGGAAGTCGAGTCAGTGGAATGAAAGACATATCTGGAAAACCTCTGCTTATGCTCGGGTTTTGTTCTTTGGCCTTTTCCAAAATTGTTATAGAGTTATGACAGGTGTCAGGAAAGAAAGATTAAAGGTAGGTGAATTGGGGAAAATGCCATTTACCTGGGATCATTTGTTAAATATTAATTTTAACACAAAAAAATCCGCCTTTGGGTACCTCTGACCATGATTACCATATTAACCATTTTCAAAGTATACCTCACTCTTGACAAGAGATAATATCACTTAAATTTAGATTTCTGCTTCAATTAACAAACTTTATTTTTCATATTTTGTCTTGGATCAAAAATATCAATCATTTATTTTCTCAATAAGATGTCACTCCAACAGTTAAAAATGTTTTCCATCACAGAATGTCAGTTGTTCACCTGATCCAGTTGTGTGCTGTAATAAATCTTAGACCAGGACTCCTGGGAACATTTATTAAATCAAAATCCATCAAGCCTAAGTAGACACCAGGGAATTCGGCTCTTATCTATCAATTATATGAAAAATAATGGGTGGGCAGTCACAAGATATCCTACTTCAAGGCTCATTACATGCTTGTTTGCTCATTTTCCACTTAAAATGGTAGCTGTTTGAATATCCTCCCTCTGCATTTTAGCTCTTCGAGGCTCTTCCCCATTCTTTTTCCTAACAGTTCTACTTTATGGTAACAGACTTCGAAAAACAACCTCAAAATATAATATGGCTTTCTCTACTAAAACACAAAATATCTCATCAAAAACCAAAATTAGAATTTCCAAAATTTCAATCTACAGTGGAAAATATGTGTCCATCAATGTGTAGAATTCATTGGTATTCAAATAATAATAATAATAATAATAAAAATAATAAGCCAATCCTAATTTTTCATGAAATAAAAGCTTGGTACCTGTCACCTGCCTCAAATGAAAATGTTGGTACAGATTGAAAAAACTGATTTATCAAAGAGCACTATTCCTGGAGCAAATGCTTTAAATTCACAAAACTCTACAACCACATAGAGATAGTTTTCAAGTCCCTGTTGACTAAGACTTAATATCATGATAACTTTCTCTTTAATCCCTCTGGATAGACAGAAAACTGTACCATTTTGGACTTAATTATACACCATCACATTATTTTGTAATTAGAAAAACTTATGCTGTTCCCCAGTTCACTAAAAATCCCAAAGGCGCTTCCTTTGTGACGCTTTATTTTTAGGAGAATCTATTGAGAGAAAAGCTAAACCTTTACATGCTGCAGAAAACATCAGTTACAAAGCATGGAAAACACACCTACAATTTGAAAACATACAGTAATGAACTACAAAAACAACAATCACAAAACAAAATAAATTACCTTCAACACAGTTATGCCATTCAATACAATGTATTAGTGTAAAAAACTGTCTACCACAAAAACATATAATGAATAAATTCTTTTTTTATTGCCCATCTATACCTTGGGCATGTACACTGAACATATTTATTTTCTTCTAAAATACAATCAAATGAACTACAAAAACAACAATCACAAAACAAAATAAATTACCTTCAACACAGTTATGCCATTCAATACAATGTATTAGTGTAAAAAACTGTCTACCACAAAAACATATAATGAATAAATTCTTTTTTTATTGCCCATCTATACCTTGGGCATGTACACTGAACATATTTATTTTCTTCTAAAATACAATCAATCACAAAGTCATGATTCTAATTTTAAAGAAAAAACCAAGTTGAATTATGAGCACACACACAACCACACACATTAAACCAGCCATGCTTCTCTTCTTCAAATGAATATTATTTGTCACATGGCAAAGTTATGTATATTGGGTATTTATAACCAAATCTAATCACTGTCTGAGTATGTCATCACAGAATATCACAATTACTTGCTGATGGCAATATTATCTTGTGTGTTTTATTCTAATTTGCAGCTCATGCTGTCATAAAATATAACAATCGCCGGTTCAAAGCTACATCAGCCTGACCGTGTTGAAGTCTAACTTCTTAGTCCCAAGTGACTTATTTCTCTTTCCACTCACTTGATTCTGCACTGGCTGCCATGCTAAAGGTTAGTAGGTATCAGTCTTTTTTCTATTTTTTTTTTCATTGAGTGGTATGTTTTAATCCATATATAGATAATTGTTAACCCCTTTTCAAATTGAAAAAAAAAACATCTGCCTTATGAAAATACGGAATATCCAAAACATTTTACAGAGAACCGCAAGTGCATGCTTATTTCAGACTACCATGCTGCATTTTTAAATTATATCTATACATCTAAAACAATTCAGTACCTGACTTATAGAAAAGTATCCATAAAATCAATGTATCTATTTGTTAAGACTGAACCTCCCACCTGATATATCACACACTGTCACATTAAGCACTATATCACAGTTAAAACACTAACACAAACAACGCCCTGACACACCTTATACACCATGTCACTCTTAACACACTGTCACTCTTTATCGCAATGACACTCTCAACACAATGTCACTCTTAACACAATGTCACTCTTAACAAAATGTCACTTTAAGCGCAATGTAGCTCTTAACAACACAATGTCACTCTTAATGCAATGTCACTCTTAACAACACAATGTCACTCTTAACAATGCAATATCACTCTTAACGCAATGTCACATCACATATCTTACCTGCCAACATGATCAAGTAGACCAGGTACATCCACTTCATAGACATTGGTTCCAGGAAGTTGAACAATGGGAACCTGCACTCAAATGAATCTCCAAATTTAGCATAAGCACTTGCTAATCCTCTCTCCTGGGGTATGTCCAGTACCATCAGGAATCCTGGCATATAAAGAAGAAGTATATTCAGATCAGAAATTACAAATGTGAATCTGTAATTTGGTCATCGATTTACAGAAAGTTCAACCAAGCAAGCCAAACCAACCAATCCCAACATTTTGGGGATTTGGGGTACAGGGAGTCCAAAATGTGAATCGGTAATTTGGTCATCAATTAACAGGGAGTCCAACCACAGCAAGCCCAACCAACCAACTCCAAAATTTTGTAAGCTGCCCAGCTGTCCTTGAAAATATAGTTTTGTTTTGTTTTGTTTTGTTTTAATGGCTATCCAAATGGCAGCTGCACAGCTTTCTGCTCTGTTGGGGAAAGCCTTGTGGACTCATCTGAATCCTTGAATATGACATAAAAATATATTCAAAACTGAAAAAACATTTGTGGACTCATCTCAACATTGGTAGAATAACATTATTCACTACTGACAGTTTTTCACAAAACAAAATGGCTGATCCAGCCACCCCACCGCAAAAAAGACTCTCTGTGGACCACAGATTCATATTTTATACATTCTAAATTTCAACATGATTTAAATCTTGGGGGAAGTTGCATATTCTAAATATTTCTGAGCTGCCCCATCTTCATCTTATTTGAACAGTCTCAACAAAAAAAAAATAATAAAAAAACAGCTGTTACATAACGAACTCAATCATCATAACATAAAGAAAAGGTAATCGACCATCAGAACAAAAGACAGATCACTTTATCTCATATGAGAAAATGTATATGTTTGGAATTAACATCTCATGAGATGCAAGTATTCAGATCTTGAAATCATTTGAATGATTAAATACTAACAAAGGCCAAATCATTCTGCTCAGATTGCGGTCTTTTCATTCCTGACATGACATTATCTTATGACGTGATTGAAGCTGAGTAGTGGGTGGTGTGGCAGAAATATGAGAAATCCCAGGCAAACAAATAAAATACAGTCTATGTCTGTGCGTAGAAACATTTATCATATTTTCACTTATCATTCCTAATTATCACCTCTTAGTGTAAAAAATAATAAAAATGAAAGTTTTATAAACACAAAGAAAATCTGTGGAAAAAATGAGTTCTAAAAAAGAAATGTATTGAATCCAATCTTGGTCTACTTAACAAAAAATAAGCACAACTGATTGATTTTCAAAGCAATATCAGCTCAACACTAAATGCAGTTTCTTGTTCAACATAATTCTGAAAAAAGATCACTACGTATTTGACAAAGTCAATAAGACATTCATGACAAAATGTGCAAAACATTTCAAGGGCAGACAGGAGACATTGCTAAATAATCACTTAGGTAAGTCCTCTACCTCAAGACTTGGTGTGAAGATTTCTGATCAATAAAAATGATGAACTGCTAAGTAATTGCAATCTGCTACACAGGCAATACCACTATAGTTGATAAACGAGATGTTATTTAAACCCAGTACAAAAATGCCTAAGAGCAATTATTTATCACCCCTTCATAAGTCTGAGTGGGCAATCAATGATTGGGAAAGATGAAATTTTAAGGCGGATGCCTTGATATTGAGGCCTGAACTCTTTGTAAGTTTGGTTTTAAGACTTTTAAGACTTGCAAAAGTACAGACATTCTGGGTTCATATTGTAAAAGGGCTGTTGATAACATAATGACACAATGGCTATAGTTTGTATACATGCCATCATGTACAATATCGTGCATTAAGCTGCTCCCCCTTTTCCCATAAAAAAAGAACAACACTGGGCAAAAGAAAAAAAAAATTATCACATCTTTATTAGGAAAAAAAAGGTTCTTGGCTTTTAAGAGAAGCAAACATCTAGCTGAACCTAATTATGGCTTTTTGATGTGAAGTCTATTATAAAGCCATTATCTTATCCACGTGTTAAATCTATCTTGTAAAATTATTTGTCCAAAACAGACTGGATGTGGGTAGACTTTGTCGCACTTTGTCATGGAGACCCCCAAAAAATTAATTTCTTTAAAGTAAATCACATCAATTTATTTTAGCCTAAATTAAGAAAACTACTATTGATTCATGACTAAAGATAAAAATAAAATGTCTTCTCTTTAAAAAAATCATATGAAACATAACAAACAAATCTGATTTTTTATATCTGACCATAACATGGGGGTAAAGCGCTGTGACCTCTACACTGGGCTGCAAAATGTATTTTTACTTCTTGGACAAAACCCAATGTGTAACACATAAATACTCTCAAAACCTCTCACCATGGTGATGAGATTAAATTTGTTTGAAACATACCAAAGTTTTTTTTTTTTTTTTTATCTTCTCTGCGTGTACACTGATGGTTTCAGGTGTAAAATGTGTCAGTACGTATAAATTCTTTTTTTTTTTCAATGGCAGCATTACACATGCATGACCTTGTTTGTAAACATACGTGCATGTAAGCATGGATTTTTTGTGCAGTTCTGTAATTTGGGCATTCAACATGCATAATCACCAAATGAATCCTTGACTCTACAAACCCTCATTTACCACAGTTGACCTCCAAGCACAGATTTCTGGGGCAAGCAGAGGAGTGGGAAATTTAATAAGGGTTTCATGACAGTTCTCCCACTGGTAGACCTAATAAGAACCTTCAACAGAAACCTTGTGGCTCTTGAAACCTTGTGGCACAGACAACAACTCTGCTAAAATACAATGCACAGATCTTACAAACATCCTGACCAATTTGAATTTAACCTTAAAAGCATCCATGACAAAGTGAATCATTAACTAGAGAATTAAGCCTGACGGTAATCCATGATGTGTAGTTTGTGGGCTGTGAGAAGTAATTACCATATCCTGTCAAGACTATAATAGACTATAATGTTGTGCCGTGTTCCACTGTATTAGATCACTATACTGTATGAGATTAGCTGGCGGCGGATGAGTTGCAGACGTGACCAAGATAAGAAATGAGACAGCAAGATCAAGGAAGAACAGAAAAGCAAATACAGTAAAGCATTTAAAAGAACTCAACTGATACATTGTATCTTCTATGAAAGAAAAGCATTATATAAATTAAGGGGCCCGCACACGGTGAGCATTTGGCGTGTGCCACTTGCGCAGCGCCGTTTTCTCATCGTGTGCAGGGCTATTTTGGTGAGATTTTTGCCTCTCGCACGGCTGAGCAAAATATCTCATGTGTTTGATATTTTTGGTCTCTTGAGGCAAATGTCTCAGCGTATGCGGGGTGCAAGCGCCGATTGCTCACGCCATGCCAACAATGCGCATGTGCCGGTAGCCGGAAACAAAGAAAAATGGCAGCCTCCAGCGAAGTAAACAAAAATGTACACAGTTATAGTTAGTCTGATTGCCATTATTTTCAGAAAAAAATAAATATGTAATGTTTCCTTAATCACATGATCCCACAGTTCGCGGTGCGTCCAATAGGGGCAGGCCGGGAGGCATCTCTGCTGAGCAAAGAGCGCATCGTTTGCGGGGAGCTGAGGAGCGTGAGCATCTGGCGCAGCAACAAGTGGCGCGCGCCGAATGCTCACCGTGTGCAGGCCCCTTAAGGTTTCTTAAAATATAAAGCACAAAATCAGTTAATTGATTCTCCCCAATCAAGGTTTTAATACTGGCATTCTCTGCAATGAACCCTGTAATCTATTTATGACTTTCAGATTATTTTGCATTTTAAAGGGTTTTTCAAGTTACTATGTGACTTAAACTGTAAAAACAGTACTTTATTATATCTCGGTCATGTCTAACCTGACCCATTAAAAATACAACCATTTCTGTCACATACACTGTAGCTTAATATTTACCTTCATACAAATTTAAGAGACACAGTTACTGCATAAGCAGAGATGCCTAAAGACTGTACTGTGGTAATCATTTGATATTAAGCTTAACTGCCTAAAATGCAGAATTACCATTTATCACAATGATATTTACTATTTTGTCTGTTTTTTTGTCTTCTTATAGATGACGAATGGTAAGAAAGTCCAGTAACAGAAGATAAAAAGAAGAAACCCAGGTCATTTTGTTCAAATATAGAGTGATCTGTACAAATGAAATGAAAAGAAGATGTGACACTTTCAAGATGGGAATCAACCAAGAGGACATCATCACTAAGGCTTCGTGCCACAATCTTAAATCAAAGTACGAAGAACTTAAGTGCTTTATGTGCTTCAGTTAACATGCCTGATCATTCATCAATCCATATAGATCCCAGCATTAGAAATAAGATTAGCCTGACTACCACCATATGGCCATTCATTCACAGAAATTATTTCCTTAATAATCTCCATTTCAGATCCTAATCCAAATACTCAATAAACTACATCCTTGGGAATATTTCAAAGAAAATCCTTAGAATTTAAACACCTCTGAATGGAAATTATTGATTTAGAAGAAGTGCTCCTAGAAATAACCTGCGATAATAACCACATTCAAGGACTCCAATTCCTTGCAGAGAGTGACAGACCATTTCACTGGAATCTGTGAACAGTAGTTTCTGTGTTTGATTATTTGGTCATGCCAACATGAAAAAATAACCACCTGGGCTACATGTGAACCTTTTGGGCCACAGTAATCTTCTTAACCTTTTTAATAGTAACTTGTGCCTCATGTGATAATGTGGAGGACCTGTTGGGTTTCTTTATAAAACAAAGCATTTAAAAACCATCAAACACTGCTCCAATGACGCCTTCAAAACAATTTTTTTTTTTTATCAAAAAGTGAATTTACAAAAATATATATATATAAATGGTTCCTGCATAGAACTGTAAATTTTTAAAAACAACTTTCAAAAAAGAATTCATTGTACTTTTAGCATCAAGCAAATATTACAGTTCAGCTAAAAAAAATTCTGAGTGAGCATGATCTTTACAGTCATGAAGCTGTATATTGATGTACAAATTTAAAAAGATCATGATTCCAACACATGATATTACAACATGTTACACAATATATCTAAGATTTCAACATGATACCACAAATATAGCAAGGATTTCCACAATTTTTTTGTTGTAGAATTAGTTCTCTGTAAAACTGCTGTTGGTTGTTTGCTTTTCTATTTTTGTTTGCTTGATATTTTTTTCTTTCTTTTTTCCTTATTTCATTCTTTATAATTGCTGTTTTGTTTGTTTCCTTTTTTTTTTTTTTTTTGCTTGTTTGTTTTTATTTTTCCCTTTTTTTCTTTTTTTGTTGTTGCGTTTCTTGTCACAATAAAACTCATGTCTGGAAACACAAACATGGCACAGAAACTCTTCAATAATTGTAAATCACTTAAAAAATATCAGCAAATAACAGATATCAAATTCAGTAACTTTTACAGAAATATTTAAGAAAAAATTTTTTATGTTTATCAAATATTTTCAGATATAAAAATTCTACATCTCACCATATAAAGCTCGTACCAGCCCAAGAAGGGCAGGGTCTGAAGGGCGACTGAGAAGTCGAACGAAGGCATTCCAGCTACTGATGTCTTCCCAGGTGAAGCCCAGCAGTTTTTTCATCTTGTCCTCTTTGCCCACTTCTTCCTTTGATTTCTTCATTTTACTGTGGAACAGAAATCAATATCTGTGTCTTTAATTGTGCACACAAAGTTCAGGAAATAGCAACCCAACTGGTGGTTATTATGGCTGCTAGTTGCTTGTGCTATCACACAAACTAATGGTCCTCACGCAATATCTTAGCAGATACTGATTAGGATATTAGCTACAGTAGCTGCAATTTTCTTTCTAGGCAGGATATATGGGGTTAATGGACAAAGAAGGATTGTTCATGGTTATGAAAATACATTGGTATCTTTTGTAGTATTCTGCTTGAATGAAGATTAATGAATGGTAAGAATCGAACAGAACAATCTTTCATCTCATCAAAATTCAATGACAAATGCAATTCAAATGACATTCAAAAACAAATGCTACTTTATCTATTATATGAAAAAATACTATAAATACCCGATACTCTCTCTCTCTCTCTCTCTCTCTCTCTCCTTCTCTCTACACATGGGATCAATTAATCCAATGTTTCATTACACTTCAAGCCAGTTACAAAAAGCACTTTAAAATCAATAATGCAATAGTCTCAAAATGTTGACTTTGTAACCAATATCTGTCCTATTAATCATATTACCTTACGACATAATAAGCTAAGCTGTGTGATAATACATCTAAGGACAGACAGTGGCTGTCATAATAATTTGCAATTAAAATAAAATAAAAGAATTGTAAACATGTCTAGTTTCATACAAATAACACTCATTAATAATAAACAAAAAATTTGTTAATAAAAAAATAGTATATTTATACATATATATATATAATTCATACATATAGCCTGAGTCCTACATGTAGCATTGTGGACCATGGATAGCATAGTAACAATAACATTATATGACAACGATTAAATCATTCCGAGTAAGTGAAAGAAAAATCAATGTTCAACAGGACACCTTTTTCTGTCATAATTACCCAAGCCAAGGTCATCATGTGTGAAACAGAATTGCACAACACAAAACAAGCGCCTCCAACACTATGCAGGACGTGGCACTATCAATAATACTAAACATCCTGGTTGTGGCTGGCGATTACCAGAGAATCCGGGTTCACAACTCTCCCACCCCCTCCCTCAAATCCGGGGTCCGACGCCCCACTCATTGAATTTTAACATTCTCAGACTACACTCATTCACAAAAATAGCAGTCGATCAATTCCTCCGATTAGTTACGTACGCATACATGGAATAAACTGCAGAAAAAATGCAGTGTGTTCTCGATCGAAGCAGTTGAGTTAATCCACATGTAAAAAGTAGTAACACATGTGAAGGCTACACGTAAATTCGGCAGCACCTATCACCTCTCCATCAACATTTCTGAAACTCTTTAACTCTTAGAATACCTCAGTCTCTTTGTTGGTTGTCAGAACTTACCCGCTAGTAACTTGACCACAGTTGATCTGGCGCGTATTGCGACAGTTATGACATTATAGCTACAAGGTTGTGTACAAACATTCCGCTTCCCTCAGCTGAGTGCCTGCTTTTAATCTCCAAATACAAAAGACCACGTGGAAACCGGCGACCTCTTACGGTCATAACATTAGTTATCATAAGTTTTAGTGGATGTAGACTTTTCACATTTAATGAAAGGAGTTTTCGGCGGATTTGTCAAATATCGCATCATGTGGAATTTTAATGTTTCAAATAAAAATAAGTTATGTGTTCAGTAAATGAAAGTAACCCGAGTGTATTTTTTTCTGCTTTTCATGGTTTAATTATTCTAAAAAATAAGTTATTTAAAAATCCCCTGTGCTAATACATGTTATGTGTAAAACACAGAAAATAATTTGACTTTTAATTTTATATTTTAT
The DNA here is from genome assembly GCF_051362555.1 of Lingula anatina. Lineage (NCBI taxonomy): Eukaryota > Metazoa > Brachiopoda > Lingulata > Lingulida > Lingulidae > Lingula > Lingula anatina. Next base: position 33,485,846 of record NC_141768.1, read on the forward strand.
TCCATTTTTTAGTGGAGAATATATTAAAGATTTCTAGTGTAAGATATTTTGTTATATCTACAAGTATAACAATATAATTATGTTCTATTTTGGTTCAATAAGAATTCTTTTAAGAAACTAACATAAATCTATCCCTCAATTTTTTATATCTAAAATGCATCACAGACAAACGTGTTGAAAATTACACAAGAAGATATTAAAATTAAACAGTAACAACTGCAAGTTACATTTTCATATGGGTATAATTGGTCATGTCATGTCATGTCATGACCTAATGTTTACTTATAAATCAAATAAACTGTGCAATGTTCTCACTGTTGTATCATAACTCTATAATTCACATTCATATACATTTATCTTTAAAAGCACTTGGCAGAATGTATCCAATTACAGGCATTTCATTACCTGCAATTACACTATATTAAACATCTTTAAATGAAAATATCAAGGTATAGGGGCTTAATTATCTACACAACCGGACCCATTCAACAAATTTTGATAACACTTTCAATACTTAACTCCACATAGTATTTTCCATTAACTTTAAAACATTGACAAAACATTAACATTTTTGTTTTGCCAACTGATTTGTACTCATCTATCACAATTATAAACCTTCATTGGTGATCTATTTTTCATGTTGTTTAACAGAAATGAAGCCTATCTTAAACATGGTATATCTAAGTCATATACAAGTTATCAATAACAAAACTTTTTGCAAAGGAAATTAGCCACATTTCCTTGAATCATCTTCTTTTTAAATTCTAGTATCACACCAAACATCTTGCAATTTGTTAAGTACTGAGTAGTTCTCACCAAATAGTTGTCATACTGCCTGGAAAGGAAACTATGAATTCATTTGGCATGTCTAGTAGTGGTCAACAATTTCTACTAGACAATATAAAGGAAACATATTCATCCTCCTTTGTGTGCTGCAAATTTACTACGAGTTTTCCACAATATATATGATTTATAGTTGAATAAACCTGCACGGTGGCTACAACGATGATAAAAAGTAGACTAAAGTTTATCTTTATTAATCCATCATCATGACAACATTAATCAACAAATCCATCAGTGCCTTTTCTGCTTCTTTCCTTTTCCAGATACATGTAGCTCTTTCACATGAGGCTCCTTTCCATGTGGCTCTTTCTCAGGCTTTGTTTTTGTTTTTACTGGTGGGTATTGTCCTGAATTGGCCAGCATCTGCACATACACATACAGACCCAGGGCACAAAAAGTACACACAACAAATATGTACTCCACATGATTGGGAAAAGGAGTGCCACATATCCTATACCAGCTTGTCTTGGGGGGAAGCTCCCTCTGGTTTGGAATGCAGTGGAAATCATAATACCCTTCATCATAGTCGCTGAGGCATAGGTACTTGCGTTTAGACAAAATCTGAAATTTGACATTTGTTATTTATATTTATGTATATTTGTTACTTATATTAAAAACAAAGGAAAAACTTCAACTAATTACTTTAAAACACATAATATCAGCTTCATGTGTATGTTAAAGAATCAAAGGTTTCCAATTCAACAAATTATTTACCTGCCCATCTAAGATACTTCAAAAGTTTCAATACTGGCAACAACAAAAAGTGATTTTTTTTTATACATTACGCTTTATGCAATAACCAATATAGTCCTATTCAACATCTTTAACTGATCTTACCATGCCTGCTGCAGTATACACAGGTGACGTTTCATTGCAAGGACCAACAGTTTCATGGAGTCCCATTGAACTCTGCTGCTCTGGTTTGGAGAACACCACCAGGTACACGTAGAATAGATAGTGGATGATGACCAGTGCAGATATCTCATCAAACCAGCTGAAAAAATCTGAAATTTTCCATGTAATGGCTTGTTTAAATGGATTGTGGCAACTAGAGATATTCTGATGTGGCTGAATGTAGGGTTAAAATGTCTTGTGTTATGTAGAGTGTAAAGATGATAACTAAAAGTATAGATATCTTCATCATTCAGTTCAGTAAATATGGAATTATTGGAAAGTTGCAGCAATGCATTGTTATTTGGACAAAGTGTGTTAGTTGTGAGTGTGGAGAAAAAGGCGCATCTTTTGACTATGAGTGTGTTTAAGATTGAAATATGATGTGTACCTCCAAGTAAGTGCATTTCTTGTAAAAATAAAACGTTGCGAAAATTCATGCAAACACCTTCACAACATCAAGCTGCTTTATGTTTGTCGACAAAGGGACATGACTTTACCTTGAATTACACAAAAAATTCCCCAGCCATAAATTTGGCAGTTCCAATACAAACACTCACAAACACACACACACACACACACACACGCTTACCTTTTCCCTCGGATCTGGCATCCTCCGTAGGATTCCTGTCTCCACTCCATATCACCATGACATAGAGGGCAAGCAGGGCCAGAACACACACCTCTGAGTGGAGCTGATATACATCATGAAGGGGATGGTACAGTAGAATGAACTGAATGGTTCCCAGAGGCATGGAGAACAGGCCTGTCAGCACAGTACTCAGGAACTCTACACAGACACTGAAAGGTGTAACAATGTATTGTGACTGGGCATCTTGGTCGTCTATAAATATAGGATGTTACAAACACCCAAATATGTACATGAAATTTAAATTAATTGATATCAAAAGAAAAACCTGCAAAACAATGACCATCAAAAGACAATGGTGGTCATTTACAAATATTTGCCAACTGAAGAGAATATGTGGTAAATGGCCTATTAAAACACAAATAACGAATAAAAGTCAAAGAAGATAAAATTTCTTCTATTGACTTCCTATTGCCGATTTTTCCTTAATGCTGGCAAAAGAAATCTTACTTAAGATTTGCATCAGGAAGCCGATATTAAATAATTAACTACGACTTACTTGCTAGCTTCAAACTTCTCTCTGTTGTCTAATAACTTTCTTGTGCCATGGAAAATTAAACAAAAACTGAAGGCAAAAGAGGCATGGAAATAGTAGCTGGTCCAAGGCACCCAGTAATGGCGGTCATAGATATTGGGCTCTGTGTCGTGCCAGGTCCACCACATCAGTTTAATCCCCATGATGTCAAAGGGGACATCCAGCAGGACCACAGCCAGTCCAGTAGCAAATGGTTCTACCCACGAACTTAACCGCAACTTGGATACTGATACAGATGCAGTGTATATGAAGAATGGGTCTGAAAATATAAGCAATAAGGTGAAGAGAGTAAACTGAGCCTTTTACACAAAGTCAGGCCATAACAAGAGGAGGGGTTCAGGGGTTAAAACCAATTGCCCTTTTTGCTGGGAAAAGGTCCACTCTGGGTAAAATTTGCTCTAGGCACATGGAGGTTTCATAGTAAAGGTCCACTTTTCCTACTCCCTCCCCCCCCTTTTTGAAATTGCTGGCTATGGGCCTGCATAGTAGTAGCACCAGTAAAATAAAATATCAAAATTTTTCACACACCCCCACCACAGTTCCAGCATGTCTTGGCTGTGCACCAAAATATACACAAAATGCTTTCCATATTATTGTCAACCCATTCTAGCCCATCTCTATACTGCAACCCAGTATGTTCTGACTTTACCATACAAAACTTACAGAATAAGACAATGTGTAGAGGCAGTCTGCCTCCCAGGAATATAATACTGGACTGTCCATGCCAGAAGTTGTCAATATCTGGCAAGAAGTAGCTGATACACTCAACAGTCCAGCCATGGAAAATGGTTGCCAGCCACAGGTACGGGTAGCGTCCTCCATGCCGCAGTGCTGAAATGAAGCCAGAATTCAGAGTAGCTATGAGAATGGTTTTGGTCAGTCACTCCCTTGGGGAGCACATGTGATGCAAATATAAAATTTGTGAATTTAACATAATGAACAAGTGGTATGTTACGTATGCTGCCCTTAGAAATATCATGCAGGACTTGTAGAAAATCAAGCTTGTCTACACTTTCAATGATGAAGTGGTGAGACATCTATTTGTACTCTGGTTACATATATAATTATAAATATACAGTGTTCATTAAAAAATTGCATGCAGCCTTCTTTTTTTTAATAATACAAAGTTTCAAATGAGAAACATACTAATATTTTGTTGTGTGAGACAGCCATATACAATAAGTATGTATCTCACTGCAATATATTGTACCGTCTTCACCAGCCCAACTATACAAGCTTATCTAGTCATCAGTACACAGGGCATCACAGGGAAAAGGTTCAATATCATGAATGTAAATACTTTATGCGGTAATTAACACATTTTGTCTTTATTTATTATTATAAACATGTCTTTACTCACCATGGCTAAGTGTTAAAATTGCAGCTACGTAAGTAAAGATTTCTAGCATAAGGTAAGTGGGTTGCTCCCTCCATATTTCTCTGGGATCTCGAAACCACACAAACCAGTCCAAAAACTGGAACAAAAATGGAAAATGTATCAGACAAAAAAAAATAAATAAAAATAACACACAGAAACTTTTGTATATTACCAATGTTGCTGAAATGAGAGGTATTTCAGTTCAGATGGTGATAATTGTTTGGATTGTGGACAGTGTGCCTTGTCTACTGTAATCGTCACATGCTTTCTTCCAGATATTGATATTACATGGTATTTGCATGACTACATGCATGTTTTACCTCGATCAGTGGTTTGAAATGTTATAAATCCGAGAGATCTAATTATAAAGGACGATCAGTATAATATACCCACACTTGATTTATTCAGATCATTTTAATGTATTCAAATTAGCTAAAATGTTAAGGAGAGCAATACTACAATCGTGGTCAGTGCATAGTAATAATACAATTAGATCTCGTACAAGATCAGGCCACTGTTCAAAGTCCGTCCGACTGATACGATCCCAGTCAGCTCCAACAATTTGTAATCACCCCTTCTGCTTCAGTTGGTCACTTCTGCTGAATGTCACTTCGGCCACACGTTAACACGTACACTAATCAACAGTATTAGTCCACACCTGTGAGCACGGAAGTGAAAATTGTCTTACCTCCTTTAACCCTCCCGCTGCCATGTTCAAACAGAGGTGAAGCTGACTTCACATTGGATATATAGTTTCGGTGCCTATTTAACTTCATTTTCACAGCCTTTTTTTACATCTTCTTCTTTCTTGTCAAATGTCATTCACATTAATATTAAGATTAATTCACTGTGATGTACTAAATTATTTACATATCGCTTCAAAGAATCATAAATTTTAGTTTTACAAAAGGCACAAGAAAGACAGTATAAATTGCAGTTGCTGTGCTAAGCACAATCTGAGGTAACCAAGCTCAAGGCGAACACCCTGAGTTTCACAGGACACTGGAAACTCACCTCACTTATGCCGCTATCCTACCCCAACTACATGTACGAGATTCACGAACCGCCAGCAATTGACAAAGTTTAGAATGGCGAGGAATTACGGAAATTTGCCCATTTGCACATTTACGGAAATTTGCATATTTTTGTCTCTGGGCTTCATTTCCAAAGTGGATGTTCAACATCGGGCAGTATTTGCCCAAGGACTGGATTACGAACATCAACTGGTGATTATTAAACAGGGCCCAGTTTCATCAACACTGCATGGTAGCGATATCCTATGGATAACACTATAATTATCATTCTGGTGAAAGAAACAAGACATTATTCAATAATAAGAAGAATGAAAATATATATTTGAGTATAAAATCCGAATTTTTTCGGTAGGCTTAACAATGCACACTAAAAAAAAAGCTAGTAAAAGAAAAGAAAATTTGATTAAAACAGGATAAATTGAATTAGACAAGTAATGATATTAAAAATGTTACTTCATCACTCACTTTAAAAAGTCGTTAATAAAAATTCTATCCATAATTTTTTAAATAAAAGTCTTCAGTTTCCGTCGGAGAGTCTATCCTACATAGGCTTACTAGAAGTAAAGTTGGAAGCAAACTCCATACCCTAGGTGCAGCGACTTTTAAAAAACTGTCACTATATCAGACAAGTCGAGCTTTACATACCCTAGGTTCTAGATTCCGGTATTGCCAGCTCGATCTTGATTTCATATATAACCCATAGTAGCAATACCAGTAAAAGCGACTCCATCACAAGGTATATTTAGCAAGCTAGCTTTTACGTTGCTCTGACACTCAGGGTAGCTTTACACGGTGTTAAGAGTAAATGAGAATTCAACATAAATCGACGCTAACGTACTGCTTTCAGTCCCTTTTTCTTTTATAAGCCTTTAAACAGTGATTAATTTAACAGTATTTAACAGTGATTTAATTTTAAATTAATGAGATTAAATCTTCCAGATCTCAAACTTATGAAATAAGGTCCGCTTTTGCTATTTCTCAACTCAGTGCCACTTCTTATACCGCTCACTTTCTCCGCTGGGCAGCCCGTGGTGTGATAAGATTGCCAAAATGATTTATAATAAAATTAATCCGGTAAAGGTAATAGTGTTGTTTCTCCTTCCTAATTAAAAATGCATCTATCAAAGGGACAGGGACTGCGACAGTCAGACAGAAATCAATTATCCAAAAATAAAATAGATAAATAAATCGTCATATTCCTATCACTGTGTATTCAAACTATCAACCTTCGACGATATTACATGTAGCCTACTTGGCATTATATATAAGAAAGACCTAATTTTCTTTCAAGGATGTCGAACGTTATCATCATTATTTTATGTTATGCTGTCCTTATTAAAGACCGTCGGATAACGAGCAGTAAGGTAATTAGCCTACATGTGTGCAGTCACAAATAATAAGTAGACCTTCATAATACTCAATTTACACCTGCCTTTGTGCCGAAACTCGGTGCTTTCGGTTTCATTGATTACTTTTTCACAAAATCATAGGAAAGTCACTGGATGGAACAGAGAAAGAGAGAGAGAGGGTGAGGCAGAGACGGGGGCAGACAAAGATGGAAAATTGATGACACCTCAGTCTTCTCTTCTAATGTGACAAAATACTAAATGTGATAAGCATGATAATAATGACAGTATGATATCATGGATGTGGCATTTGGGGGGAACCTTTCGTTTCAAAATGAAGCGAGCTTTGTTAGCGATATCCTCTAAATGTCTTAGATACAACATGCTTAGAATACTTTGAAAACTTTATCAGTGATAAAAAAAATGAAATTCAAGCATGAAGGTTCATGGCAGCTTACGGTGGTGGATATTGTAATCCAACAAATGCTCAACAAAACACGTTTGGATGCAGTGTTTTGAATGAACTGATAAAATAAATCAAAGTTGACATTTGGCTTTAAAGGGAAAGTATCAAAAGCACTATTAGGATATACATCGTGGGCAATGTCAAGTCAATAATTTTTCCTCTGTGTTTTAGAAATTCCAATATTTCTATAAAAGTTAGTTATATGCAGTTTTCCAATGACCAGCCTGAGTGCGAACAACATTATAGGGACTGTTATAGTGTGTTGTAACGCTGCGGGTTTTATCTGCTCTACTTGCATAGCAATAGCGTTTATTACCTGGCTGCATTTGTATGAATAACATTAAGAGACGATATGGTTGGAATGTCACTATAAGAATGAGCTGTCGTAAAATGAGCGTCTCTTACCCACCTAAACAGGTGTCCTACGGACTGGGTGTGACAACTTTGAGAGAGAGAGACATTTCATGCCACAAATAAAAAACAAAATAGTAATGCCGTTAGTCATCGCATCGTGCTTTGAAGTGTCGAAAGCGTGGGCTTTGACAAGAAGTATTTGGCACACAGGGAATACATTGTATGAAAACATAATAAAAACTTTCAGATCTACTAAGAAGAAAGTGTAAATATGAATATCCCCTTATTCAAGCAGAAAAGCGAAAACGAAAACTGGAAAATTACTTGCATTTTGGAAGTTTAGGGCTTTTGATTATGTCACCTAATAATATCGCCCCTTTTCTTTTTATATGGCCAAAAGTACGTTGGTCTCACCTTCTTGATGACATAGAATGATCAAATATGACAATAGGGATTGTAATAATAAAGAAGGGAACAAAGGAAGGAGTGATCGAAGAATCCAACGAAGAATAGACATTTTAAACCAGATTAATGAAAGCTAGATTTTTTTATTGCAAAATTAGAATAAAAATACAGAACTTTGTGGCTTTATTAAATAATATCAGCTCTGCGACAGAGGCTGTGACGCGCCCGGATGTGTTTGGACGCAGGACGCTAAGAACATTTAGGGCACGGTTTGGGTTGTAGGCGTGCGTTCAAAGTTATACCGGCCGGCCTCCACAACTTGCCTGTGAGTCCTTTGGCTAGAACACAGCATTACATGTACAGGACAGAAAGTGAGAACACCCAAGTCAAGGTTTTAAGATAAGCGTTAAGTTCAGTGAACGACTCACTAACACTTGGACTGCTACAAGTGCTGTGAAAGCTTCAGCGTTAACATGACTTTGACGGACACGAATCTCGACAACCTGGCCGAAGAAGGTAAGTTTCGGCTCCCAGACGGCCTATTACAATGTACATTTAAAAGGTATACCCCATATATTAAATGACACTGACTGGATCTGCATCCGCGATCTAGATATATCACCACTTGTTTAGTGTGCACTGTTATCATAACATGGTTCTCAAAAACGCCCTCTTTATTTGGTCAACAAATACCTTGGTACACGGGACAGGTCAAGCCGGGTTGATGTTACCATATTCGACAGCCTACAAGTGATAAGACATTCTTTCATTTAATATAGAGTACACTATACATCTATATATAGACTCAATTGGTATGAATCAAGCAAGTTACTAAACGTCACCGGCAGGCAGTAGCTGCTTCAGGCAATCATATATAAATCACACACATATATATTTTATTCGTATGGTGTCAGACTAAGCGGGTGTATTACACACTTGATATAGTTGGTGTTTTTTACTGGATCTCCCTTTATATTACGGCTTAAAAATCCAACGTTAAGCAGTATGCCCTGAGTATGTATGCGGAAAAATTAAAACCTGTGTTTAACCTTAAGGTTTATTGTACGCAGACATCATTTAAAGTTAATTGTGTATTTTATTTGCTATATACAATATATGAAGGAAACGTAAAAAGAACGCAAGAACATCGACGCACCCTCCTCACCGTGCTTTAACAGGCAAGTAAATGACAGGTTCCCTGGGTACCTGAGATACTCCAACTGGCCCTTGTAAACGACGAAGCTGGACTTGTCCCCAATAAAATTATCTGCGAAAATATTAAAGTCAGGTCAGGGTTAAAGCAGGGGATTGTTTTCTTATTCATACATCAGACCGAAACACTTGAAGACGAATTCAACCCTGAAAAGCAGTACCCTAGACAGTGCAAATGCCAAACACGCCCGCGCGCACACGCTCACAACCACGGCGTCAACCACTTTACTCGTCTCAGTACAATTACATTTAAATTCAACCAACCCCTGAAGGAAGATCTGCCTGTTTACGATTTATTCACATTATGTTTTATGACCTAGTACATGATTACTATGTCATAGACATATTACCTGAAGACGAAAACATAATTCAGACGTTATTGCATATAAGGTAGATCTTATACGACATTCACTTGTTGCAATGGCAATCAACATGTTCAAATGTATTTTTTTTTTCACCTTTTAAACCAGTCTGATAACGTATTTAAAGATCATCTGTCATGGATATAATGTAATACAGTTGAATGTAACCACAGGCAGACATTAAATAAAGTAATTTAAGCAATCTACAATGGGGTAAGAAGCTAAGATGAGACAGCGTAATATACTGTCTCTCGTTTTCGTGTACGCAGTCATTTAAAAACATCCTAATTTCAAGGGTCAGGGAACGTCTAAATTACAAATTGTTGGTTTCTTTTACCAAATAAAGGTCTCCAATTATATTAAAAACCATTCGTGAGGTCAACCTTGGGTTTATGTTTATATTTGTATTTTGAAGTTACACAATGCTTATACGTGAGAACTTATTAAAATTATACAGAGATGGAATATGTGTGGGAGTGTACATGCACGTGCGTTTGTGTGCATAGGAGAGGGAGAAGGAGAAGGAAATGGGCATATAGAAAACAGATTTTGCGTCTCTTGTTGTCAGAACACGTCTACATACGCCGATCTCGTCTACTTTCCACGTTGTGAATAGGCTACACCTACGATAATGCACCTACTACATTCAATTAGCAGAAGAAAATAGTGGTGCTGGGTTAGATGTACAAAACACTCACACGGTATAGTCCATAAATAATATAGACCTCGTTCACCGGTGTGGTGTCAACCGTGTGTCATGGCCTGTTACAACGAGGTCACAAATTAAAATGCCGCCCCACGAGGGATATTGCCCATTGCGCATGAAAGAGCAATATCAGGGTTATATGATACCATTTGTTTTCTGAACCTTACCTAATTGGAAAATCTTTGCCAGGTTTTCCCTTTCCCACTGATTTGCAATGTGCAAAATACTTATTATCACATCAAGTATACTAGTAACAAGTATACACCTGTGCCATAGAAATGGTGATAATACAATGTTTTAACTGTTTGAAATAAGTCTTTATATTTACTGCACACAACAATCCTTTTAAGGGCAACGTCAACCTTCAATCAAATCAAAATCCTGAATGAGAAATGCGTATTTTATTTTACGTTACTGCTTGCTACTATCTCTGGGTCAAGACGACCTGTGTATGCTGTGCCCCCTGTCACTCTTCACCTCTGCTCCGATTTAATGTGATCCATATCAAATTATATTTTGTGACGCTCGCACTTATGTTTAGGAGGCTGTGATATGCGTGACCCGATACATACCGCAAAACAAAACACTAGCATTGAAGAGTAACATAAAAAAAGAACAAAAGGATATAAACAGCTTCGTCTAAGCATAAGATAGTAAGTGCATCGTGGATTGTACAACATCCACGGTCATCCTGTGTTATTCAAAAATTATTTTTGAATCATATCGTGGGTCGTTACAGATAGTTTGTGTAAGCTTGTGGTCTGAAGGTGCTGCACCAAAAGTGGTATAACTGGTTAGATCTGTTCAGAAATGTAATCCGCGACGCAATAAATAACGTCAAAAGATATAGGTAGGTGGCGACCCACCAAAATTTGGATAGGTCACACCTTTTTCCATTACAATGCAACAGACTATTGCTTTGTCTGGCGACCAAGGACAGTGCTTTGCTGCCTTACGTGTTATTGATACAGGCGTGTGTACGCATTTGATTTGTTCCTTACAATGGAAATATATGAGAGGGTTTACGCTCCTTTGTAGGCTGTTCTCGGTTAACTTTACACTGTGATAATTGATAGATAAAGCAGGTCCTTACTGTCATCTATTTAGATCGTCTTCTTGTGCCCTGAATTTATAAAACTAACAGAAGTTCTCCTCTACTAGTCCAGTATTCTCTTAAAATATGAACACAAATGGGCGGATATTTTGATCGGATTGTCAATAGCTTTACACTTGAATGTATTTTTTGCTGGACGATTGCGCTGAACCTAATATGTACCTCGAGAAAAAAAAAGCAATTTTCTCTAACTCACGAATCATTGCTCGACTTGTCCCTACACTCAGATTTCTGTTAGGGATTTGTTATTATGGGGAGTTGTTTTGTACTGGGAACTGATCAGCAAAGAATCGTAGAATAGCAAATTGTTAAGAAAGCGAAATAAATTCACACTTATATTATTTTCTTTACTTTAAATTTGAAAATCTAGATAGGCAGGTACACCAAAGAATATGATAGAATCATTACATAGTAGAGTAACATCATAATTAGAGTTACCGCTAATGCATGGAGACGGGACCAAAATATCTTCTTATTACCTAAATGAGGCTTTGTTGTGTTAACGCACATTTTATGCCAAAAATCAGTTTGATACGTAGATAGCTTGAATGCAATGGCTGTGGCAAAAATGGGAGATTAGCTCAGTACAGTTGAATTGCCAAAAATAGAACCAGTTTTTGCACATCACAGTTGTTAAATTATGTTATTTTAAGTCGCCCTGTAAAATTGCGATAAGAAACCGAGAAGGGAAGGCTTACTTGTACAAAACACAAGTGAAGAAGGATGTGCCTTTCTTTGGTTTCTTTTAATCGAAAATAAAGTAAAACAGATTTCCTATTTTGTGCTGGGGTGTGATCAAAACGTAAGATTGATATACAAAAAACAGTGACCAGAGACGCTTTCAAAAAAAAAAAAATAATAATAATAATAATAAAATTTAAAAAAAGAATGACAGTAACGCACCAACAAACAAACATCAAATTTGTATGTATTGTTTTATGCTTACTGTCCGGGAATAAACTCCATGCTCGTATATCATTTATTACATGGAAAGTACTCACACTTAAAAGTTTTGTATTTGCATGCATATAACAGTTACTTTGGGCCAATTTACATCAATAGGCTTAGAAATACTGAATTCGTTTGTGCTAGAATGACGGTAGCCTTGCTACGTGTATAAAATTATCCGTGTAGAAGTGAAAATTAAAGTGTCTTTTGAAACATACGTACATGTAGATAGCACGACAACCCAGACTGAGAATATTTTTTTATAGAATGAAGCGCAGATCTAAGATTGTCTTCACTTTTTTTGCTTTCCAATTTGCTTGATGAAGTATTTATGATAAGTAAGGCAAATTTGTTATGTTTTATTATGTATACGAAGAATATTGTATTATGGAAATTCTGAATTACTACTCTGAGATTCCAGACATGTATATCTTCATTCTGCTTTGCTTTGCCGCCCAAACCTTTGAAATTCACTTAATTTTTTCATTGATTTTTTTACAGCGGTTGTGATGACACCGTTGATCTTCGGTGAAAGTATGGTGGTCAGGGTGGAAAAACTGCCACCAGATGACATTGACTTTAGTCTAGTTCAGCATGTGGCGGGCGGACCGTACACCGGAATCTACGTTAACAAGGCAGTCAAAGGTAAGCGAAGAATAAACACAAGCGCAATATATGCATTGGTTGCGTTCAGGATAGATATAGGACATTCAGCTTCCTGGATGTTTTCTTTCGTCAAATCCGTTAAGTTGTCTTGTAGCTAGAATTATAACATAAACGTTTACTCTTATGAAGATGTTGCTTTACCTGAATATTTTGAAAAACAAAATTCACGTATCTCCGACTGAAGAATACAGTGTTAAAAAAGGATGTTTTTTTTCGTTACATAAAAGATAAAGGCTATCTACGATTGTAATAGTTGAGGCCTAAATCATTTGATTACTTGTGAAAATGATATTTTGAGAATGTTTGTATATATGTCTCATAAAAAAAGTTTGAAGCAGATATGTTTATACATGTATGTTTAGCACTCACTGCCTTTTATAACGTTTTCCAGTGATGCCTTCTCTGGAGGAGCCGCAAGTGTCAGCAGGATTGAGAGCATATTTGGTAGATCCCGAAGCCGACGACCCCGACGTTTATTATTTGGTATGGATCGTGGGTGTTTATGTATGCCTGCTTGTTTGCGAGCATGTGTCAGATATTTTCTGGTGATTAATATATATATTTTTCATTTCCAAGATGTCCTTTTGTTTTGCTGTTTTTTACTTCGTAGTATGGTATTTTCTGGTGATCTCGATTTTTTCTACATCAGTCTCAGGCATCCGCAAACTCAATAGGTAATTTTCTCCCTCCCTCGAATATCACAAGGGTCTCTGGTATAGTACACAAAATTGAAGATTCAACAATTTTTTAAGAGACCCTAGCGATACCTGTGGTCAGAGAGTAATGATCTCCAATGACCTCATCGTTTTCCATTTGGTTTGCATCCTCAGATACAAAATTATTTCGAAGTTTATTCCTAAAAGGCTCGGGATATATTTGTGGTGATTTCCGACGATTGCAAGGTCTTCTGAAACAGTTCTTTTAAAAATTAATAAACCCTTTACTTCCTTTCCTTCTTCCTAAGTAACCTACGATATATGATTTTGTTTGATATTTTCCTGAAATTTGGGTGCTTTCTGTTGCCATTCACAGAAACATTTGAATACTTTTATTTCGAGGTTTTATTTTTAAAAAAGTTTTGGGATATATTCGTGGCGTTTTCCAATGTTCTTGCACATTTTCCACAAATTAAGTATCCATAATCATGACGAAATAACGTAATTTATTAAGTAGAAATCGCTACGTTTTATTCGACAAAATATAAACAAACTCCTAGTTTCCCTGATGTTATAGGCCTTCCTGTTGTGATCTTTCGAAGATTTCTACTTCGGCATTTTCACAAATATTCAATCTAACAATCGCTTATGCTTAAAATAGATCTTTTTAAAGGCAACTTTCAATATGTATATGTGTAAAAATTCCGTTACTTACCTCTAACCTGTTTCATTATACCTGCACCTTAGTGGAATTCCATGATATACTTGCGACCGTGGGTAAAAAAGAGGTTTAAACATAAATTTGTTTGTCAGCATCTGTATTGACATAATCACCCTGCTTGGTGTTGTTGTTATGGAGTCAGTGCTGACGTCCTAGCGTAATCGACTTCATAATTGCACTAACGTTTCTACTTTCGTCATAATCGCATAAACGTTTTGCTTTCATCATAATCGCATATAAACGTTTTGCTTTCATCACAATCGCATATAAACGTTTTGCTTTCGTCATAATCGCATAAACGTTTTGCTTTCATCATAATCGCATATAAACGTTTTGCTTTCATCATAATCGCATAAACGTTTTGCTTTCATCACAATCGCATAAACGTTTTGATTTCGTCATAATCGCATAAACGTTTCTGCTTTCGTCATAATTGCATTAACGTTTCTGCTTTCGTCATAATCGTATAAACGTTTCTGCAAACAAGAGCACCGCATTGTCGCTGTTACTGTGGCGTTGCGAATTTTTTCATTTTTGCATTCTGACTCCAGACATGTAAGTAACGTTAGACCTATAGATCTAACTATGCCTTGACCATTGTATAGATTTCCTTTTTTCCAAATAAACGATTAACTTTGAAATCAATATAAAATAATGTTGAATTCTCATTCCATTAATAATCTAATTTATATTTTCGCTTGTAGCTGAAATAAAAACGCCAACAAAAATACATTTTAACAGATACAGTTTAATATCCCAATTACATTTTTATAAGTAATTATCATGAAATTTAATTATGATTTTGGTGGCAATTTCAGGAAGAACGCGTTTTTCGTTTTTGGTTCCGAGATGGTGTCAACGAAGCGTCCCAAGTCGCGACAGCTGAGAAGTTCTTCCAAGAAGTGTGTGATCCTGAGGAGTTTCCACGAGGTGAGAAGACCCAATAAATATAGGCCTACAAAGGACATTGGTGTTGAACAATTTTGAACATTTTTTTCGTGATTCCAGCTCAAATGAATAGCTTAGTCGTTGTGTAAGTTTCAATTAATTACATGCCAGTTGGAAACGCTCATGACGGTAGTGATTTGTTTCATCAACTTTTTTTCGCGCGTCACTGCTGTCACGGCGGCAAATATAACTATTTATGTGACCAAATATGTTTGCTGCTAGATGTAATCATTTTTAACATTTTTTCAACAGATTACACAAGTTTCTCTCGTCGGGTTCTGCTTCTCACACGTAAATTCCTCATGATCCGTAAGGTGGAGCTGGAGTTGATCCCCGTGAACGAAGAATCTGCTCTTAGCGACTCCAGCTACATGCACCAACAGGAGGTCTTGGTGGCCACCACGATGTCCACCCTATCCACGGAGGACGCTGGGAGATCGGGACGTAAAGGGGCAGGTGTTCGGAGAGGGCCTTCCTTTAAGAAACTGGTGAAAGGGCCTTCGTTTAGAGGTACGTCATCATCACCACCATCATCATTATCTTCATCAACATCATCATCATCATCATCATTTAGATTTCAATTCAATTCAATTCAATTTATTAAACCTTTAAGCCCTACGGCTCATCAGAATATAAAACAGTGACAATATAAAGTTATATCTAATCAACTACCATGACTACAATAACTACTACTGATACAAACAATAATAATAATAATAATAATAATAATTCATCAGATTGACATTAATCATCATCATCATCATCATTTAGATTTCATTGTTCTACTTTTGGACAAAGGACAAATATGCTTCTTTCAGTGTATTTTGTCTTCGGACGACATGTACATGTGTAATTACCTGGTAGTTATTATGAAAGCATTCTCACATTCTTTAAAAAGGTGTAGCGAATTGAAGCTCGTCCTTTTTTCAAATGTATACATGTATTTGCTTAACTGCAGGGTGTAAGGGGATTGGCACGCTTATATTTTTGCCATTGATTTAATCTTATTTTCTCTTGATTTCAAAAATAGAAAAGCTGACTCCATCGAAGAGAGGGCGCGTGTTAATATGGATTGCCAAGAAACAGAAAGTACTCAATATTCTGGAAAACGCTTTTCCAAACTCTCTTGCTGCTGAGGAGCTAGTCAGGTACAAGTTTACTTAAAAGCATCTTAACGGGCCCATCTCCTACATGACTATCACATAGTTTACAGCAAATTGTGACTAAAATAAAACTTGGAATTTAATCAAAATATCCGCAGTATACGGTCAATCTATCCTTTTTTTCATTGTGATATCTCTCATTTATTTAATGTTTTGTATTCAGAATCGCTGGTTTTCGTTCCCAAGACTTGTTATCTGTGTCGGTGATTCTGAAAGGTCTCCAGTCCAAAGGTTTAATCTCTGAAGTCGCCTCTGGAAGCTGGATGAGGATACCCACTAGCACAGAGGAACATGGGCAGACTCATGGTAATGGACATAGTGAAGTAAAGCAGTTGTATCTGAAAAGTAGTAAAATGTGATTTTGAAATTATCACGACAGGTGTCGCATTTTTGGATGAGCCTATAAGCGTACTGACTCGTGTAAATTTTTTCTTTAATTTTCAAATGACAAAACATTGCGTCAATCGCAGCGCATTTCCTCGTTTACTGACATTATATTAGGGCAATACAGAAAGCTGTTGCATTTCAGACATAAAGCCTAGTTATATTGCCGCAAGTGGGATATTGAAATACATTTATCCAATATGTCGATATGCCCCTTATCTAGTCCACTGCTACTTGTCAAATGTAACACAATGACAGATTAACATGCACATGCACCTTCTGGCACAAGCCACACCTACTGCAATATTGCTTCAAGAACAGTCATGTTTATTTACCGTTTTCTTTTAGAAATCAAGGTGGTAAAGAATCTCCCTCAGTTGTCTGGCAGCGAACAGCCAACTATCGCTATTGTTACTTTACTTTACTGTGAAAAACTCGCCGTGGACGCCATGATGGATAGAAAGACAACATACGTGCGCTTTAAGACTGAAGGTAAAGACGATAGTTTGATTCACTTAATTATAACGTGTCCGACAAACCAAAACGCTATGAAATTAATGGATTAAAATAACCAAAACTCACAATTGAGTGATTTGTGGACTGTAAATGACAGGTGATGATATAGTGTTGTATTAAAGAAAAAGGAAAGTAATTATTGCATTTTAATTGGTTAATTTCTGTATATGTCAGAAGGGATGCATCCATTTGGATCATGGTCTCAGACACAGACTTATGTTTATTAAAATAAAATTCGGTTTCAATTTTTTTCAAGAAAAAATAGTACCCATGCATTTGTTCACTGTTTTACATTCTCCTATGATGTTCTAGGTGAATCTCTTGTGTATACAGTTGGAATGATAGGCCCACATAAAGTGGTGTCCACCAAACTCGCCAGGGTGGGGAGCGGCAAAGGTGCCATGATTTCAGCTG
Organism: Lingula anatina; assembly: GCF_051362555.1. NCBI lineage: Eukaryota > Metazoa > Brachiopoda > Lingulata > Lingulida > Lingulidae > Lingula > Lingula anatina. Next base: position 33,503,557 of record NC_141768.1, read on the forward strand.
GAAACGTTATTACTAGACTTTCAGGTAAGACATGACTCAAATGCATTCTTTTTTCAAGGTAGAAATTTTATCATTATCCACTCATAACGATAACTAGCAGGTGTAACCTTTTCATTATAGGGCTATAGTTACTTTTTTCTCATAAAAACATACCGTCTTTACTCCATAAGACAAACACACATGTTGCGGTCACATTTTAGGAACATTCAATAAAGTCGAGCACGTTCTACTCGTGGGTTGCGGAGGTGGCGTCCCCGACTACAACGACTACTCCAAGCACACACGCCTCGGCGACGTGGTCATCTCTCAGGCCGAGAACTCCGGGGACGTGGTTTATATGTACTGTCAGACACCGGATAAAGGCATGTCTTTCGATACAAGAGGGTACGCGCCGAGCGACCCAACAATTCACGAAGTCATCAACAGACTGCGGAATAAGTACGAGAACGACCCCTTCTACGGTCGCCCATGGGAGGCCTACATGGACGACGCACTGCGCGGGTTGGGTGATGAGGGATCGCGTTTCGAAAAGCCACCTTCAAAGACGGACAGACTATACAAAGTGGTTGACGCTAACCAGATTGTTGAGGTGGAGCATCCCACGGCCCCTGACAGCGTCGACGGCGCTCCGAAACTTAACCTCCGCTACGGGCTGATCGCGTGTGGAAATACCATCACGCGACGCGATGACATACGCCAGGAGTTCGCTGTGGCTAACAACATTAAGGCCTACGACTGCGACTTCCAAGCGGTATTCGACTCCATCGAAGGGAACCGTAAGGACAGCTTTGTTGTCATCCGTGGCATAGCGGACTACGTTGATGGGTCCAGGAAAAAGGATTGGCAACCTTACAGTTCTCTAGCTGCAGCTGCGTACATGAAGGCTTTGATACTGTCATTCCCGTATGACGAACCTCTAACACCTTAAGATGCTCTCATGGTGGAAAAACCAATAAAGAAACATTCCTATGAACTTGCCTAACCGAATCAGTCCTGTGATTAGGTGCAGATTCGGTCGAATGTGAAAATTAATATTTCGTTACTGCTTCTAGCCTGTTTTGTCTAAATGCTAAATTTGTAGGCATGTTTTATGTTTTATGTTGTTCTCGTTCTGGTTGAAAGGTGAGAGTCAGGGAAGACTAAAAATAATCTCTGCCACTTATACTCTGCGTCCATATAAACTGTGCGTTATATCTGAATGTTGAAATTTAAATTATTTTATGGATCATGATGAAAATATTTCCCGGGACAACATATATATATATATTCGCTCACTCCTAATCGTTACAGTGTGTTAGGTATTTTATAAACGCTTTAAAAGCTATGCTTTCTTCATGAGTCTACAATGGCAGCTTTTATTATTTTAATATGGTTGCTAGAGTTTTATCAAATAGGTAAGACTTACGAAAGTGAATACAATTGTATTAGTGCCTTAAATGTCTTTCAGGAGGAAGACTTATTTAGATGTATATTTGTATCTTTTGAAATATTTCATCTGAATAGCTTCTGCGATTCCCCTCGTGCTTATGCTAATCATCGACCATAGTGGAAATAAAAGCTTAAGATAAATGCTTCTTTCTGCGAATTTTACTGAGTCTGTGTACCTTCATGTTTACGATGAACGCAGCATTAAATTTTGACGATTTCTATATCAACCGTCATCTATTACAGTAACTTAATATACTGCATTTCAAAACTCTATGAGGAGGGTGTGTCTGTGGAAGGGTTTTCTATAGCTGTGAATTGGTGGCTTAAGGGTATTATGTGAATTAAGGGGAACTATGAAATGTTTATCACTCGTGTCAATGAAGTTTTTTTTTCTCAGTACAGGCTTAACAAAAACCCGCGGGTTCGTCTAGCAATCGCCGAATAAACGATCAATGGTACGACTGTAAAAAATACTTGTCGTTTCTTTAATTAATAGCTACACACGCGCGCGCGCGCAATATTTCGTTTTCTACACACTTAAACTTGATATATCGAATCATTTCGAAAATAGTGCGACAGTAGAGCACGTGTGCCAGCTTTGACCATGGAAATATATCGTCTACGATATACTTCTATGCTTTGACTAAATGAGTGTGTTCAGGTGTTCAGTTGGGCTAGATGGTCTAAATTAATATTATTATAGGGGCCACTTTACCGACTTTAAGCGTTTAATAGAGTCAAGAATATATAGGAATCCAAGAGGGAAATGCACTGTAGACCGTGCTATTGAAAACTGCTTCCCCAATTTCCGAGGACATTAGAAACTCACTTCTTTTCTGTTACATGTCAGGGTGTTATTTAATTACACGTATGGAAGCTCTGAGATATACATGGCCCGCATTCACCATGTACAAATGAATGATGAGAAATCGTTACATTATTCCTAAAATGTAAATTTTCCTTTAAGTTCCGTAACGTGATCAAAGGGCGATGTAATAGTAACGTATTAATCTTTTTGGATGAAGTGTCATTTATAAACTTTTATCCATCTCCAGGGCATCTATAAATGCAATCCTTAAGGTAATACGTGAATTCATTGAAAAGTAATGACATTTCGGCACTTTTTAGTATTACTTGATCAGCAGAAATGCAACTTGCAAACATTAATTTGGATCAGGCTTCTTACCACTACATCCAATGAACATTTAGCGGTTATATCTTGAATTGGTTAAGACTTATGGTCTTAATTTATTGTGATATTTTCTAATTTAAGATAAAAAAGGCAAAACAACCTGGCTTGATCTTGAATAAAGCTTTATTTATTAACATCTATTTTTTTTTGCAAGAGTCATTTGCAACTGTCAAATTTGCTTTAAAGGACTTAGGTAAACACCACTACAATGTTTTCTATTGTACTAATGCCCTTCTTAAACTTCTAACCAGAAAAAAGGTATATATCTGAAAGGGTAGTGCAGTATGCTGCTACACCAATTCAGTGGCATGTAAACTAAAAAATAATAAACAGCTATTTACTTGAATTGCCACCAACATCTATGGTGCTGATGAAACAAGGAGAAATGAGAGCACCATTTAATTTTGAATCAAAATTGACCATTTTGAATCAAAATTTATCTCAAAACCAACAAAACATTTATATTGTGATAAACACTTATTAAAAATCAACAAAAAATACACTAGTATATCATTTCTACAAAAACATACAGAGTCACATGGATGTGTTCTTTACCTCATGAGTTTTAAATGCCACAGAGATAATCTGACAAATGCAAATGAACGTTTTGATGAAATGCATTCAAGCAACTTAAATATAATTTTGGCAGTAGCTTACAAGGTGAACTTTCAGAACTTACTCTCAAGCTCTAGTGCAAGTTGTGCAAAGATTTTCAATATATTGTTGTGACTAGAATACAAACATCATCAAAAAGAAGACAATGTTTTAAAATAAGCCTTGAGCAATTATTCATCAGCTTCTATTTGATTTTTTTTTTTCATTCTAATTAACATGGTAATAACTGGCAAGTGAGCTGATGTACCTTAACCTATGCACAGGGCTATCAGCAGAGAAAAAAAAAAGGTTGGCCTTTCTGCAGTGCGAGATTTGAGGTGGTGATAGGAAAGCCAAAGATTTGCGAGCCCCAGATATGGAGATGATTAGCCAGCTGACAGCAGTTTAAGTTGTTTATACCAATATCTTTCATACGTTAGCACATAAACATAAATATAGGTGCTATTACACATGAATTTTTGTGCTAGCTGCATGCAACTTAAGTGAGCAAAAACATCCTAGACTTTTAAGACTTTTAGAGCCCTGTCAGAACAGTGGACAAACAGATCCGCGGATCAAATATGGCCAACCCATTTGAATGCACGCTGCGTAATCCCCGCAGGAAATCTATTCAGTGTCTAATCGGGAATTAAGCGGCAAACTTTTTGGTGGGTTGCCATATTGGATCACTCCGCTGTTCTGAACGCAGTCTTAAGCAGCTGTGCAATCAGTCATATCTACCTGGAGCAGCACCAGTATCAACATGTGGTCGAACATTATAAAATGGGGATTTCATACTTGTCAATAAATCAAGAAGTAATGAGAGAAATAAACTGTGAATATAACCACAGGTTTGTAGTTACCCACCGAGTTTGTTTGGTGAAACGACTCAGAAAAGGTCATAACAGATTTAGGGTGAATATAATCAATCATTCTCCTCTAAACACTATAATATCTACTCAACTGGGAACTAAATTTCAAATTTTGGCAAGAAAAATGTTACCATCAGCATATAAACAACAGTATCACCAAGCTATGTAAGTGGCACTGTAAAAGAAGAATATTGGCTGGCTGGAAATAGATTGTAAATATTTAAAAATTAAAAAAAAAATTCAATCAGTTGTCATAACACACAAAAAGAAGAACAAAAAGAAAAGGCAGAGTTGATCAATACTGGCTTATAATAATTAAATATATACTAATAAAATGTTTATGTTTATACTTCTTATAAAGAAATTAATTGCTTAACCCTTTCTTAGTCTGACACTTATCAGGACTATTATAAAAAATGCACCAGACTTTCCAGATAATACATCAAAAGCCTTTGCTGAACAAAACTGCAGTTCCTGTGAAACAAAAAGGTCACCTGCCATTAGGTGAATATTCAAATCTTGATCGATAGGTTACTTGTTCAGATAAACAGTTTTTTTTTTCTCAATATCCCTGTATCAGTCAAGTCACTGCTCTTTATGTTATATTACACTTCTGTGGCCCCAACTTGGTTGCACCAATGGCATTCACTCATTAATACGAGTAGCTTTGAACTTGTACTAGCCATCCAGATCTAGAACTTTTTAACAGGTTGGGAACACACATGGCTTAGTATATATCATCAGAGCTTCTATGTCTTCATACAAAGTTGAACAGCTGGTTCAACTAACCCAGTCCTCCTCAGTGGCTCCACCTAAGATTGGTCATTTGAAACAATAATTGCTAACTTTGATCTCAGATATAACCCTATTCTACATTGCCAATCCAAAATATGACCCAGGTTTAATCAGATCTATATCAATGTATATTTCAAGTTAATTTCAGGACTGATTAATCTATAAGGAAAACCAATATATATGACATTACTATAGCACAGTTTCCCTAGCTGTCACCACAACGTCATTAGTATTGGGACTGTCTTTGTTTGTGGCTCCCCCTTCTTCAACTCCTTCGCCATCTTTTCCCTTCCTGCTCCACTTGGCGCAGAGTATCAGCAGTGGCAAGACCCCCGCCAGGATAATGACGGCACCAAATAGGAAGAAAGAGAAATCGAAGCTTCCAGTTGTGTCTGTAAAATAACCTGAAAATAAAGAAAGAAGTTGAAAGATCTTGTGAAGGCATTGTTATGACACGGACAGTCAGTTATGCATCCTGCTTTGGAGAGTGGGTTAAGAGAGGTTACCATTTGCATACATACTGCATATACGCATAATCTCCCCCTCCCCCTTCTTATTACTTTACTTTTCAATTGAAAATCATCCATTCACAGAATTGCATGTAGGCATACTTCATTTTAAAACTGATATCGATTATAAGATTACTTATGTCGGAAACTATGTCACAGTGTCACACTGCTTCACAGCCATCACCCCACACATAATTGTACCTCAAATTGGGGTTTTTACTATTGTATGGTATTGCCTCTGGCACATTTAACTTTACTTAATAGCTTTTGAGCCATCCCTGTTAAGATCCCATTCACATTATATACTAGTCCAAAAAAGTAATGCCAGAATTAAGTGGTTCGGAGTTCCACCTGTAATCTTAGGAAAGCAGGGTAATTCTTATTTTACATGACACTCTGTTCTCAGACTCTTTCTACAGGGTGTCCCGAAAAAATGGACACACTATCTGACTACGTACCTTGACTAATGAAAGTTTACTGTTAAGTCACGTTCTTTTGTTGTTCTACAATATAGTCTTTTGTGACCTTAAGGGGGTTTGATATGTTATGTTTTTGACAAAATAGCTTTTCCCCTATTTCTTTTATGTGAAATACTTATCAGGAATTTAGCACAATAAATATAAACACTTTCTGGGTACAAATTCCATTTTCTGTTCCTTTATTCACCACCTTACATGCTTCTGCATGTAGGGTGGACAAAAATCAATCAACAAATTTGCTGCTTTTGTAAATGGGTGTGAGATATAGTAATCAGTTTCCAATGTAACTGTCACTAAGTCAGACATTATCATGAATACTGGCATGATGCACTAAATATTTTATATTATTCCATAGCTAAATTACATTGCTGATAGCCATAAAATACAGATTCAGGGAAATGCACAAAGAAACTCATTTACAAAATAATATACACTGGGATTGAACTGCATTTTGCAGATCTTTCTACAAATGGAGGGCAGAGTAAGCCCAGCAGGTAATCAAAATATCTAAGCCATGCAGGTTGAAGTTAATTGAATTCCAGGAAAATATTCCAAGTGACTACCCCCATACAAACCAGAAACTCCAGAATTGGCAAGCAGCAGTCAAGGGGTGACTTACAATTTCTGCTAAAAATAAAATTTAATTTACCATGGAACATGTTGTGACCAGTGCCTCATATGTTTTGTATAGGCTATTAAGGTTATCAGAAAAAAATGACAAAAAAATTTTATTTTGGAATTTTACAAGCAATATTGGATCTAACATAACGGGACATGTATTGGATGCCTGTATCTTTACCATGTGAAAATAGCCATTTTTAAAGTGGGAATCAAATGTATAATTTCTAAAGGATTAAATGTTTTAATGGATATAAGCACACGTAATCTAAAAATAAATAAGAAAATTTAAGGTACAATAGGTCCCTTTCACAAAATACCATGTTTAATGCAATGTTTACGTAGCTTTTCACAATATTATGCCTGCAACTACTGCTATAATTACTATGTGACATATCTTATAACATACGGATAATATACCATAAGAAGCAGCAATTAACAAGTATGTATACATAACTCACATATACACATATCACAACACATATACACATTCACATGACATGCACTACTCACCCTGAATTCCTTTAATATACATACTGCCTACTTCTAGATTCTTCTAGTTACACATATACTCTGGCTAGTGTATATTCATAATGTTGTTAAAAGCACTCCAAAGCAGGCAGGCGTTCTTAACTCGTAGACAGCAATGCCTAGCCCTAAACCACTGTGCGCTTCTCAAGTTGTCTGAATATACAGGAGGTACGGCACACAAAACTCATGACTTTTCAACTTCAACACAGCTCTGCTGATTTGAAAATGTAGACGGTGATGTACTACAGCTCTTTGCCTAACCGCACTAAAGAGAGCTCCACTGAGGACTGCCTACACAAAGCTGGTTTGTATTGCTAATATAAAGAAATGCCATTCAACTCTTTGCCTTTCCCTGTAATTACAGCCAGGTTAAAATCATCTCATTGTGATGTTTATCACACTACAGGTAAATGCCTGATGTGTTATCAGCATATAATATTTCACCACTAAACACTTAGGCTCTGTAAAATATAAAAGTACTGGAAGGCTCTATTTTATTCCAGTTATTCTATTCTAATCTGTTGGAGCAAATAATGGCAGTGTGAACCTGGGCTTTTAGCCTATTAGCTCACATATTCAAATTAAAATGACTAAGTTGAGACAAGTCACTAAGAAACAGGCAAAATATGTATATCCGCTCTTCCAAGATTTATATACATGTTGTGTGGGCCCAGATTTCAATAACTCTTTAATTTTCATTATAAATAACACAGTTTATTTTAAAAAAAACTATAAAAAGACAACATCCACATATAAATCTAAAATAAATGTTCTTGTCAGTATACATCAGGATTGAATTAAAGATAGAAACTGCTTCTCAAAAGGAAAAAATGTTTTACTTTATCACGCAGTTAAAAGCCAGAATGTGTGCTTTCATATCTTATCTAAAACCATTATGACTTAATTCTACTTTGATTTTGCCCACATGTAAGAAAATGTGACATTAAGATTTGTAATTTATCAAATTTTTCACCTAGTCTAATAAAGAAAAAATAATGGAAATTGACAGTTTAAAATTGGTAAAATATGCCCACATTCAATGTAATAATTCCACTAATGCCAATAAGATAATCTTATTCTTTTCCTGTTATTTTGAAATATCTTCAAATGCCAAATTTGCCACTGTCTCCAGTAACAGACACATTCCTTGGCCTGTAGCTATTTATGCACCTGAATGCAAGTAAGAAAAGAAAACAAAATAAAAAATGTAACATATTAAGCTGTTCACCTCATGATAGTTAACACATCTGTTTATATAAGAAACTGAAACCAATCAAATACATTTCCTCAATAAATAAACACCTGATAAAAATACACACACATGCACGCACGCACGCACACATAAACATTAGTATTCATTCCAAATTGCCATTGCATTGCAAAACATCTCTGGATGATTTGAATTGTTGTGTAAAATATTTCAGACCCTAAAACAAAACAAGAGTTAAGTAAATTAAGCTATGTAAATGTCTTTCTGTTTTTTCTGAGCCCAAGATTAGCAGAACAACTTAGTGAGCCCAGTAGTTATAGACTGATGCATCGAGGGAGTAAGAGAACAACTTGACATTTAAGCAGCAGGACACAACTTGGTGAAACATCAATTCAATTATGCCTCAAGTCTAACCTTAGACATGTCCTGCATCTAAATCAGGAAAAAAAAAACGACTTTCTCGTATATGAAGATAATTCCTCTTAATCTGGAATTTCAAACAAAAAAAAAAAAAAATCCTTAAAAATAGGCACATACATGTCAGTTCTCTTCATCAAGAAGCAAAGACCAGCCAGACAGCCAAACAGACAGGTAGACATACAGTAGAAACATTTAAGGTTGTGAACATTTCTGCAGGCACCTGAATGTATTAGGTGTCTAACTGACCAAACCCATTGCAGCTTGGTGTACACAGTATTAAAGATGCGCTAGTTGTGATTAGCTGTCAATTCTACCATAATAACAAAAAATCAAGTTTATCTCTCTATTTCACTTGTAAACCAAAAATGATAAGAATGTATATAATACCAGGCACTATCACTTGAGAACTTTAAAAATGTAAACAACAGCAAAAGCATTATGAAAAAGGTTTTTCATGGCCTTTAAATAAGAGGAGCTATTCTTGATTTAGAAACTAAAAAACAAGAGTCAGACACTACATTTTGACCACATATGGTGGCAAAAGGAAAACAAATCTGAAATATACATCTCTTTTTGACCCAAATGACACATTAAATAACAACATGCTCTACATGGAGGCATAGAAACAAAATATACCAGCAGATTTGCTTATTTTTTGCTTCTCATTCTACATGCCTAAAAACAAAATAAACATTAAAATAACACTCCCTCACCTGCTATGGGTGGCCCTATTAGGTTAGCCATTCCCTGTCCAAGCATGATCAGGCCATAAGCATTGGTCAGTTTGTCCAGGGTGAGGAGCTCCACAATGACCACTGACTCCAGACAGTAGTTAGCTGACAAAAGGAACCCAAACAGCCCTATCATCACACACATGCCCTCATATGTGTTCACTGTGGGAATCAGCATCACGGCAACTCCACAGCCAATCACAGACAAGCCGTATAGGAGAAGAATGTTGATGCATTGGTGGTCACCAAGGTAACCATAAACAAGCTGTCCAACCATGCTGACAATGCCGACCACTGAGATGATGAAGGATGCCTAGAATAATCAATAATATAGTTCTTTATTAACATTTCACTTATTTTTTAAGTAGAAACATTCAAATTAATACTTATATCTTTAAAGCCAATAACTAACTTACTGGGTTAACTGGGTACATAGTTCTATTCATATGGAAGTGTATTTCCTTTTTTTCTCCTCATCTATGACAATAATAACAACCTTGAATGGCCTGAAAGATAATTGAAGAAAAAAGGCATTTATATCAAAATTATCTGGAAGTTAACCACCTACCTTGTTGTTGTCGTATCCCAAATGCAAAGCCCTTTCCACAGAATACATGTACGGAATGTCGTAGCCAAGGTACAGGAACACATTGGAGAAGAAAAACAACAAAAAATATGGATTCTTCACCAAACTCACATCTGTCATTTCACGAACAATGTTCCTGACCCCCTTTGATAGCCTGACGAGTTGTAAGAGTCCACAAGTGTCCCATATATCTGTATCTGAAGAGGAACTTGATGAGGACGCTGGATGCTTCAGGAAGATATCAGGGCAGCTGGTGGCCTTGAATTTGACTTTGTGTACCTGAGGCATATTACCTGGAGTACGTATAAGTGACCCCCGATAAAATGTATCCTTTTTGAAAACCTGAGCACTCTCAGTTACAGGAATACAACTTGGGGCAAGTTTGGTGTTCTTTTTGCCATGACGCTTTTTCCATACACGATTCTCAGCTGTGTTTTTCTTTTTGTGCTTTTTATAATGACCATGATTTAGGACATTAACATTATTTTTAGGTAAGCCAGGTCTATCTGCTATCTCAGTCATTTCATCAGTATTTTCAACCATATCTTCTAAGTCAAAATCTACTGCTTCATCTGGCAGTGCACTCAGACTTTTACATTCACGCGGAAGATGTACATCTTTCAACCATGGCAACACCTTGGCATCAACAGCATGGTTTCTGGGATGCTGCAATGGAATAGAAGGTCCATCTTGGTCTGGGGCCTGAGTCACTATAATTTGCACTGTGGTATTATGATGCATCTGCTTTCCGTCATGGATTGCCGTTGACAAACAATCCAATGAGCCTGTCTTGGACATATTCCCTGGTGTTTTGTTTCCATGTTGCACGTTGTGTACAGAAGCTGAAAACTTCTCCAAAGTGTGAAGGTACCTGTACCTCTTTTTTTCTCTCTTGCTGAGTAATGGCCTAAAGAGGGCACCACATATGCACATATTCAACATAATTCCACCAATCAACAGAGATGTTCCCTGCCAACCATATTCGTTGATCAGATATTCCGTGAGAGGAGCAAAAATGAAAGTTCCAATACCACTACCACTAACGGCCAACCCTGTTGCAAATGCTCGCCTGTCTTCAAAATAATTTGCAATTACAACAATTGCAGGTACATATACCATGGATAATCCAATGCCAGATATTACACCATATGTGAAGAATAACACATCCATAGATTCGACAAAGTAGCTCAATATCATGCCGGTTGCCCCCATAATAGCTCCAACTATAGTTGTAATTCTACATCCAAAACGGCTTGTCATGGCTCCCCCTAGTGGTCCACAGAGAAGTGGAATGCCAACATAGAGGGAGCCTATAAGTGATGTCTTGGTGTTGCTCTCTTGGAAGTAGTCCATGAACTCTGCATACAGCACACCAAATGTGAAGGCACTTCCATCAGCTATCAAGTGGATGATGAAAGAAGCAAAGGTTATCACCCATCCCCACCCTCCATCTGGGGGATCCGGTGTGGGGTAAGTCCAAGAGGAGGAGGAAGAAGAAGAAGATGAAGACGATGACGATGAAGAGTGAGTACTATGCACACTTCTATTGCTATCTCGACAACCTCCCTTCTGATTGTGAGCCAAGCTCATGTTGTCTATGATATTAAACAGTTACTGGCAAATAGCTCTGCTGTGTATATGCTAAAAAGGCAGCTGTATAAGTGTAACTTAGTCATTGAACTCCGTAGTCTCAGGATGTTTCTGCAGCTCAGAGTGTGCCAAATCATGCTACGACTTCGATGCATGAAGGAGAACCTACAACATAATGAAGAGGGATATTTAATCAAAGTTCATTATCAACACAGCATGGTTTACATTATTGTTACTTTTAGTTTATAAATTATAAAAGCAAAGGGTATTTGCTGACAAAGTCAACAGCTGGTTTGTGCTACACTGGCTGGGGTAGCGCTAGCAATTTTTTTTCGCTTAGCCAAATCACCACATTTTTGTCAATTTGTTACCAAAATGGTTCTAATTTGGCTAAAACATGTCAAATCAAGCCCTTTTTCTTTAGCCAATTTAAGTCAGTTTTAGCATTTGGCTAAATTGGCGAGTGTTAGCCCTACCCCAGACTGGTAACATCTCATCTACGGTATTATATTTTCAAAGTCATAGTATGGACAACTGAGTTATTAATAATTAGTTTTCTAGACATTATCAACAAAAACACCATCACCATAAAAAAATGAAACTTTGTTGTTGAATCCCATATAGTGCAAGCTATATGCTACCCCTAATACGTGGCACAATATTATCAAGTAGCCTGTTTTTTGTGGAGACAGAATCCAATCCAATCCTGATTGGCATTTTGCTTATATATGGCTGCAGGATAGTGATATGGCTTTATTTTGGCCATATCTCCCTACAAAGCTCACAATTGAAACATTCCTCAAAAGTAACTTGTCCAGATGCTATCCTTTGCCAAGTGACTCAAGAGTGTCTGATAATCTGAAACCCATTGACTTGTGACTCCTGAGACTTTGTCTTGCTAAATTTTAATTCACTCTTAAAATGGTTACTAGTTTCCTAGCTAATACACGTAGTTCTAAACTCACACAAACCCTGACTGAGAGTGACAGAGACCAAAAGAAAAGACTTGGGAGACTTCTAAGATCACTTTGGCAACACTTGGCTACCCAGGCCTATTCCCTGTAACCTTTGGTGAGACTAGGCCCAAACCCCTTCTCTTATAAGCAATCGGAAGGCCCATGTAAACAGAGTTTTAGCAATCACCAACAGGTGGGAGGGTTAGGGGGGCTTGCTTTGGTATATTGTTAACTTGTGAAAAGCAGTCTGAACCCAGCTGTGCTGTTCTTCTATTATCATAATTAATTAGAAAACGCAGTTACTGGTATCAATATTAAGCTGTATACTTGAATAAATAATGCAAATGCAAATACTCAATATATATGTATATGCCTACGTATTTACAGCACCTGTATTTAACAGTACAACGCAAGGTGACTGTCACATTGGCATCTATATTAGTAAAACAGCTTGTTGTTGAGATTTCATCCAACTGTACTAAAAAAATACAATCATTCTTCACAATGAGACACTATTTAAACCCACTGCCCTGAATGCTAAAGAGAAACAAACAATACCATTGCTTTCTGTGTGTATGCCATGTGACTCGAATATGGAAGTAAGGCTAAAATGACATGAGTAAAGTACATTTTCATGGTTAAGCACTGATGTGAATGTCGTGAAAATGGATATACATTGCATACACACAAATAAGAATACTATATGTGCTCTTACTCATACCATAATATAATTGCCAGGGAGAAAGGGCAAAAAGGTGGCCATTTACCGTGATAACTGCAATCAATGGATGCAATTATTGAAATATCAAGATGATTAACAGACCATTAAATTGAAGTATTTTCCATTTACTTTTCAAAATCAGTGGTGTTTCCAGAGGAATAAAGCCACAGCTCTCCATATAATACAAAGGTGCACCAAATATTCAATACAGGTGAGCTTGAGTAGCCTTTTTATAAGTCTCTGTCTTCAAATTAGTCACATTGTTACAGCCAATTACCAACTATTTCATCATATCAAAGATAAATAAAAATTCAGATATAGAATTGAATTTATTTAACCAAGAAAGTAAAGATCTACCTGGTTTTGACTAATCCCTGTGATAATATTATACAATATCGAAATTAATGATTGCCAGTTAATTTTTGTACTAAATCAGTATGTGGGTCTATATTTATTGCATATTTTCTCTAAATAAAAAGGTGCAAAAATAGCTAATCAAGACCCACAGACTGTTAACAAGAACAATTTACCATTTCTCCAACTGAAAGCCAATGCTCTCAGGCATAATTACAATTCTCACATTATCTGACACAAAGGCTTCATTCACATGCAATGTCTATTTTCTAAATTCTATTTTCTATTTTCGGTATATCTTATGATCACGGTCTGTGCCCTGAATATCCCGCGGCGTAATTACTGGCAGCGCGAGCCAGTTACTATAAGTTACTATAAGTAACTGGCTCGTGCTGCCAGTAATTACGCGGCGGGATATTCAGGGCACAGACCGTGATCATAAGATAGCGCGAATAGAAAATAGAATTTAGAAAATAGACATTGCATGTGAACGAAGCCAAAGTGTGGCATTTTAGGGTGGGGGGGCATTGTCCTAGAAATCTCTTTAACATACAATCTAGCTATCATTCTTGTATTAAAACTAGTGCTCATTCACATCACATGACTTATCCTTTCTTTTATAGCATAGCAAAATAAGCAAGTAATTAATTAAATAAATATATAAATAAAAAGATATCTAAAAAGTCTCTGCAATAACCTCATGATAGCCTGCATCTATTCACAGTGGCAAACTGAAACCAAGTATCTGAGGAGAGTTTTTTTATTACTGGAAATAGTTTAGGCAAGTATTTCTCTCTCTCAGGTACCTCAGTCTAAAGTCTAGAGTTTCCGAAAAGAAGATATAACATCATCAGTCATAAAAGAATCTTGTAATAGATTAAAAAAACTTTTTTTTTATGTAAAATATGACTGGATGACTAGTCATGTCTATCACAGTATTATGATCAGTGTTCTCATCTTTCAGGAAGTGACATAATTCGATGACAGCTTGAAAGATGAAGTATTGACTCAGAAGCAATTTTCATATGGTTTAAGCCCTTGCTTAAAATATTTCACTTACCCAGTTACAGAATTTCACTTACCCAGGTATCAAGATGCATAAAATGGACTATTCATGGCTTCTTTCTCTCACTCAATGGGTTTTAAACCGATTATAATACCCTAATATAATGATATACATATTCATCTATACTTGCACATGCTGTCTGACATTGTTGTTTGAGTTAAAACTGTGTATACAGCTGAGCTCACAAGGATCAAGCTTGCACATTAATAATCAGAAAGTACTATGAATCATCTGTAAATGCCATTCAAAGTGGGATGTAAGCAATTGCAGCATTGTCTGCATATATATATTGTTTTCCAAATGCCCTTAAAACTTATTTGTAAACTGACAATGAAATATCAATAATTTAAAAAAAAACAACAACAAATAATAATTATCATGTGATAAATCTATCCCATGAATGTGGCATGTCAACTTGCTTCAACACTCTCCATGCTCTCTATAGATGCACTTTGATTTGGACTATTCCGTTACTGATTATTTCATTTAAGTTTAGTGTTTTCCAGTACATTTTCACCGTATATTAAAAAAAAAAAAAAAAAAAAACAAAAAAAAAAAAAAAAAAACAGTAAATGAAACAAATTGTGAACAGCTGATAAATAACCAATCAATATTCTTTCATGCATTGTGCATTGTTTGAGAGAGTACTAGTAGGCAAGCCAAATTGTGTACCTCAGCAGGCCATTTGTCAATTATATTACAACATAACAATTTGCAGGAAAAAAAATGAGTTTACTCATTCAATTGGGTGACAAAATCCCATCTGTGTAAGATATATTTAATGACATGAAGACCTTTATTTTGCGTACTTCATCAGAGAATCCCTAAAAGAGGTTCACGATATTTATGGTAACATAGTTGAATTCTTTCTACATATCAAGCAAAAATGTTGAATATGCTGACATGCAATAATATTTCTAATAAATTCTACATATATTGATTGCATACAAACTCATTTGGAAAGAGGACTGGACAGAAACAAAATTCTCCTCAAGTGACGAGATCTGGTTATCAGCAGATTTTTTATGAATGAATACATACATTTCAATAATTATCTGTGACAGGTTTTACAGCATCCTTTTATTTGTGCACCTTGACATATGTTAATATGCTCCTAACTTATACCATGACCTAACCTAAATGTGTAAACATTTCACAAGGGGTGCACAGAAGACTTCAAAAGATAAGAGCCACTTGAACTGTGTGCAACTTGCATGTGAACTGTACAAGTAAACGATCAAATACAAACAATAAAAAAATGTACAGATAAAGTCTCAAAACTTGTTTTGGCATTCATTTGACAGAAAAGCAAAGTAGAAACTGTCCTTTGATCTTTCTTAATCTGACTGCAGTATAAAACTGTGCATACTCCATAACTACTAGTAGTTTAGTTGAAGATACTTTTTTTTCCTCCAGTGCTGATACATTGGTTCATGTGATCCATAATAACCTCTCTACACAAAACATAATAAGCTTATTTAGATAAAAAACACTTTTTTCACAGTGACTACTGTTCTTGTCCTACCCTTACAAGTAGCTTTCTATTTGATGCCATGTAAGCAGACAGGTCACCAGCAACAGGCCATTTCCATACTGATATACAGAGCCATCAATTTTTCCTCCTCCTAACTATGTTGCCTTTATGCTCTGCATCTCATATCAATCTGCTTGTACACAATTACTGATTCTGATCAGAAAATCTGTACTGCCTGATGAACCTCAATATAAATTTTTATGGCACAGCGATTTATTCAGGGAGCAGACTTTGTGTGGGAAGAGTCATCTAAAACAAAGTGCAGATTGAGGTGTGAAAGACAAAAGAAAAGTATTCTGTTTTAATTTCACTATTGGGCAAGCTTTATTGAAGTCTTTCACTCCATTGTATTTTACCACAGCAGGATTAGGATCAAAAATAAAGGCAGACTAGTAAACATGGTGCATTAACACATAAAAGCTGACAGAATTTATCCACAGATATTTTTTTCTCGCTGTTTTCTCTCCAATTTTAATTTACTGTACAGCAAAACAATTTCACCCTACTTTGTCATTTTTTATTTTCTTTCTAATAACAGCATTCCTCATGCATAGTTTCACCCTGCAAAAATTTTTATTCCAGTATCACATCACACAGTGTAGAAATCATCTCAGATGTTGCTCACTATATATCTTTGAGGCTTGACTTTTCAATAATGAAGAATACACCAAAAGTATTGAAACAATTTAAAGTTTTGTATAATCTGTATTTATAATTAAATTAATCAACTAATTAATTTATTTCATTTTATTTCATTTTATTTTTCTAATTATTTTTTTATATATACAGCTCATAATAGATATTTAATGTGCCATACCATGGTTATACATTTTTGGGTTCAGGTATAGGGACATCCCTGCAATATTGTGGTTATATGTTTGCAGATCTGAAAAGCATCAAGATATATGAAAATTGAAAAGGAATAGCAATTTAATCAGATGGTTCCTAGTATGAAATGTAGATGCCAAGCAATGCAAAGAAAAAAGCTAACTGAATAATAAATAACGGTCAAAATACAATATAGGGGTAACGATTTAAAAATAAGTTTTTTTTTTTAGGTTGGTTTGTGTCCTTCCATAAGCTTAGGGTACTGTACCCCTAGCACACAAAATGACAAATGCAAAAACACGTTTGCACATGACAAAAAGACAATGACAACTTGCTGATTTGTAAGCTAATGGTGTACCTCTAATTCATAACCACAATTCATTATACAGATACTAGTTCCACTTAAGTCAGACCTATACCATAATAATCCAGAACTGATGATGCTCAATTAAATAAATATGTGGTATCAGTGGTTGTTAACATTCTACAAGCTGGATGAAAAAACAGGAACTTCCAGGGTCGACCCATTAGCCGGGGTTGTCCCATAATGGGGGCGGGTCTAATGGCATAAATACCAATAATATCAATTAAGGGATTGACACTTGAATATATATGCACACTGTGAGTCTACTTTTATCATGCCACATGCAAGTACACTATTGCTGCTGTCAAAATTGCCACAAATTTATATTTCACTAAAACATAATTTCTGTCAATCCAGAGCCATAATTTTACGGTGACAGCTGTGAAGTCATGCAGTCGTAGGAATTAAGACTACCTGACGTGTTCCATATACTCAGCTCTAGCACTAGCAGCACCTTCCAAAACTACATGCTTTATTCGCCATTGATAAATCTGAATAGGTCTTACTTTGTATCTGTATTCATCAAGTCACATAAGAATGATACGTCAACAGTGGCAGTGGGTGCCAAAGAAAATCAAAGAAGAGATGCGGGCTTCATCACGAAATCATGTAATTTGCGAGTCGTTTGTTTTGTTAGTCGGGCAATGCAAAATTGTCAAAAATAGTCATTAATTTGTATTTTTTAAATAAACTTCTCTATGAATGTCTTAAAGGTAGGACAATCTCCCTTTAAACTTACCACATAATTTCACCTTAGAAGCGCAATATTCAGAGATCAATGCATCTTCTGCTTCTGTGCTTCCTGCTGCAGGTACAGCTGCAATAAAAAAGGTGCCTCGTTTTGAAATTAGGTTAGCTTTATGACGTAGCAGGAAGGGATTTCCTCAAACATGGAAACGGCGCCGGCAGAACCGACAGATATTTCAGAAGAATTAAGAAGTGAATGGGAGGGGTAAGAATTACACCGGGAATTTGGGATTGTACCATATACAATATAAGAACTTTATGGAATCATTGGGCAGTATAAATAGATTCATTTTAAAAGAATACATTAAAATCTTTAAAGAAAAAAAACCCTGATACATGTAGTCTTTTACAGGATTTCACAATTTTGACCACGATTTGCCTCATTTTTTGGCTTACGTGACTTTTGAAATCAACGCTGATTTTCTGTTATGCACCTACTCCGATAAAGGATTCTAGTCGCTTTTTCATTTATTCATTTATTATCATTGTTTAATTTAATTAATTTTATTTATTTATTTATTTATTTATTTATTTATTTATTTATTTATTTTGTCGATAAAATCTGAATGTGTCCCCTTTTCACAGCTACCAATAATTAAAAATTTATACACTTGATCAAAAAAGTTTGGAAACATCGTTATTATGAATGATTATAAAATAACCATACAGTAAAATAAAGATCTTTATTTTAGGCAGCATCAGTATCATATTGCTCAGCAGTGTCACATGTGAAGCCTCCACTGTTTATTGTCAAGACCTGCTCAAACTTTGTCACTCCATTTGCATGATTTGTGAAAATTAAATTTGATCCCACATTCATAAAAGTTGCTGTTATTCCCACAGAATTCCTTACCCTGCAAAAATTTCAAAAAGTAACAAATGGTTGGTGCATTATCCATCAATATTTGGTGAAAATATTTACCTTAGCTCATAAAGGTATTTAGTAAGTGTAGATGCTCTGGTGACTAAGAAAACTACAAAAAGAAAAAAATTATTTCAAAAGTGCTATTTTATTAATTGATTATTTATGTGGCAAATGTAATTCTAAACCTTATTAATTCTTCGTTTTATACTTATTTTTAGGGAACAAGATAAGCTGAAGACCAAGCTGGTCCTAGAGAACTGTGAACCATGGCAGAGTAAACTAGAGGAAGGTCTGCAATATGTTGGGGGTGTAGACCTGTCATTTGTGAAAGGAGATGATGTAAATGCATGCTCCTCTCTTGTGGTGACATCTTATCCAGATTTAAAGGTACGCTTATGTAAAATATCATTAACATACTGACATTCTGGCATGTTGTCTGAAAAATGCCTTTGTCAAATTTTAGAACAAATTTACATCTTTGTATTTTATCTGTTAGAAAAATGTTATGTACATTTTGGGTAAGGCATTTAAAGTTTTTTATTATCTCTTTATTTGTAACTGAAATTGTGCTTAGTCTATTAGTTTTATATGCACATTTTGTTGTACTGTAGCTTTGCTTTTTTTTTTTCAAATAAAAACAATTTTGACCTTTACTGGTAATATTTGTCCACTATTATTAGGTTGTGTATGAAGATTGTTGTCACATACAGCTGACAGCACCCTACATTCCTGGTTTCCTAGCTTTCCGTGAGGTGCCTTTCCTAGTGGAAAGCTTTGAGAGA